>NW_022196903.1:19372358-19392052 GCF_008632895.1 Mastomys coucha | reverse complement strand
GTCACAATCAAAAGCAAAACCAATGTCTGGGATCCAACTCACGATCTTCTGGACTCCTCCAAGGGCTTGACTCACCTCTCCAGCTCTGCCCTTTGTAACACACATCTTGTCTTCTAGGCTCCAGATGCCTATACTCCACTGCTGCTGCTGTCTTTGGTGTTCATTGCATGGTACTGGCATTCCCAAAACACTGCTTTAACTAGGCTTTACCAATAGCCTCTCATAGACTGTCTTCATGGTGCCAAGCCTCAACTCCTTTGCATGACACCTTCAGCCCTGGGCCATCAATTGCAAACTGAGGCTGCACCTTCACCAATGGCCTTCCATGGCCTCTCAGTGTGCCGAACCTCAGCTGCTCTTCATGACCCCTTCGTGCTGTCAAAACCAGTACCACCTGGGTGACTTTTACACATTACCAAGTCCTGCTGCAGCACAAGATACAACCTTGGCTATCTCTAGAACACAGCTTCTTTGTGCTCTCAGAAAACACTTCCCAGAAGATGTCACCTCAATGATGCTGGTCTTTTCTTAATCACCACTAATTTCTTAGCTCCAGCTAACCAGCATCAATAGTCCCAGTAATACAAACTTTTCACTTTAGTAATTCTGGTATCTTGTTAATCACAGCTGATACTTCAGCCCCAGCTAACCAGAACCATAGAATCTTCACAATCAAAACAACATGGCCCTGATAAGAGTCTTTAATCTTTCCTCTGAAATTTCACAAGCCAGGTCTCCATCGTCTGCACTGTTCTCAACATGATCTTCCAAGCTCCTACAGAATATCCCACAGAGTTCTTAACTATCAGTGGCTCTTCTAGCTCAAAGTTCCAAAGTCCTTCCACAATCCTCCCCAAAACATGGTCAGGTTGACACAGGAATACCCCACTATGTTGGTACCAATTTGTCTTAGTCAGGGTTTCTATTCTTGCACAAACATCATGACCATGAAGCAAGTTGGGGAGGAAAGGGTTTATTGAGCTTACACTTCCACATTGCTATTGATCACCAGAGGAAGTCAGGACTGGAACTCAGGCAGGTCAGGAAGCAGGAGCTGATGCAGAGGCCATGGAGAGGTTTCTTACTGGCTTGCTTCCCCTGGCTTGCTCAACCTGCTCTCTTATAAAACCCAAGACTTCCAGCCCAGGGATGGCACCACCCACAAGGAGCCCTACCCCCTTGATCACTAATTGAGAAAATGCTCCACAGCTGAATCTCATGGAGGCACTTCCCCAACTGAAACTCCCTTTTCTGTGATAACTCCAGCCTGTGTCAAGTTGACACACAAAACCAGCCAGTACAACAAATTTGTCTTTTTTCTACCTAGTTTCTAGCAGACCATCACCCATGGAACATACAAAAACTCCTCCTTTGATTCTATAGCTGTCTACCCAGCATTTATTATGGTTGAAGAACTCACTAATGATAGCTGAAGAGATGGCTCTGTGGCTAAGAGCTTTTCCTAGTCTGACAGAGGTCCTGGGTTCAATTTTCAGCACCCACATGGCACCTTACTAGCATCTGTTACTCCAGTTCCAAGGGATCTGATGCCCTCTCTGGACTCCACAAGAGCTGAACCCATATCTATATTTTATCTAATCTATATCTATAACTATAGCTATCTACATATATCTCGGGGATCCTTTCCAATGTAACTAATATATATGCACATATATATGTATATATATATATATGTATGTATATATATATATACATATATATATGTGCATCTCTATCTATCTATCTATCTAGCTAGCTAGTTCTGTAACTATCTATCATCTATCTATTCATATACATGAATATGAGAAGTCAAAACATTGATGCACATAAAATAAAATGGACTTAATGAACAACAAAAGAAGTATAACCATGGTCCCAGGCTCATGAAATTCATGTTCTACCATGTTTCCTACCATTCGAAAGCAGCTAGCTTACCAAGTAGAATGGTCCTTTGAAGACTCAGGCACAGTACCAAACAGGCTTGAATATCTTGCAGGGTAGGGACTTTCTCCAGGAGTCTGTATTCATTCTTAATCAGGATCTGACATTAATTACTTTTTCTCTGAATTCATGGGTCCAGGATTCAATTGGTGGTACTGGGGTCCAATCACTCATCATACTAGTCATCATAGCAATCAATTGTCTACTATTAGAGTTTTGACTTCTTGTCTCAGCAACTTTATGCTTTGCTAATGACACATTTTCCTTCCAGAGGAAAGAATACCTCCAACAGTAGGTGTGACAATTTTCCATTTAACTAAAAGGAAAAACTGATGTTCAGTGATTGTGTATTTCTCATGCTTCTGAATCTACAACCAAAGAAAGAGAATTACCACATGGGCTGTAGTGATTGATCTGAACTACTGAGAGAATCCTGAAATTCTCAGCACTAGAACAAGGAAAAGTAATGTCTAAATCAGAAGATATTCTTTAGGTCTGGGTCTTGATAAGGTGTGCAATGAATAGATAGGAAACTACAGAAGTGAAGCATGGCTGGAGTATAATGGCCCAGAGTTCTCAGAAAGGAAGGACTGTCTCATCTTGATAAGCAAAACTCCAAAGGCTATCTAAGTTTCCTGAAGAAGGCAAGAACTCAAACTAGCTGCTTATAGATAGGCAATCATTTGAGAAGTGAGAACTGTAACAATCATACTCCTTTCTTGTTTAGTTATATGTTTGAGTGTGTATAATACATACACTAAGAATATACTCATGTTGTCTTTCTTCTCCTATTCATTGATCCCATCATACAGGATTTATTGACTTTGTATCATAGTACTTAACTATTATCCATTTTGTAAGGCATTTCTGAGATTTGCATCACTACATTTCTGGTCTCAGTTTTGAGACTCAGACTGAAACACACCATTAGCTTTTCTCCTTCTTCAGCTTCAGGTGGCATACCAGGGGGTTCCAAATTTGCTTCCATAACTATTTAAGTCAGTATGAATTTCGTCTTCTGTATCTCTAGCATCACTGTCTATAGGTTCTGCCTATCTGGATAACCCCCACTAATACAGCACAGGATTTAGAGATATAAAGTATAGAGTTGTCAAGGTGAAAAAGAGAAACTTAAATGAGTTTTTGAAAACATGTAGGAAATAAAGGTAGCAGAGCAGGAGATGGGAGATGGTGCACTAGCAATTACTGAGAAAGGAAAACTAAAACACACAGCTATCCAAAAAGGAGAGTAAAAGGCCCACACAGGTTCTTTCGGATTATTATTTTCCTCCTTTGTACTATTGCTTCAATTCATCCTACTAGAATTGCTTTTCTTACACATTCATTTCCTTAAAGTCAAGTTTTATATGTGTTGAAGTACATATCCCAAAATGCACACAGAGAGGTCTTTTGTTATTAGGTTTAGGAACAGATGGATGAGGTGGGTTTTCTTCATCTTTTCTTCATTATTTTTTGGTATTTATGATCACCCTGTATTCTGTTTGTCTCTGTCTTAATTGTCATCATCAGGATGATGAAAGGGTTTCATACCACAGATGTTGACAACAACCAAATTCAGTGCTTTGAAAAAGGAAACTCAAGTCTGTAGATAAATGAATGTTTGAAAACTCAGAATAGCGATTGTATTTATAGATGAACCAGCTTATCTGATGTTCTGGAGTTCAGGCTGAGTGTATCTGACATAAGGAATGGCTTCTATCCTGATTCTAACAAGAATATTAATTGTTCTCCTCTTGCCTTGCATCTGGTGCCACGGTGCAAGCCTTGCTCCTTTAATTAGATTTCAGAAGATTGAGAAAAGGTCTACTCCTGATCTGAATTGTTTCCCTTGGTGACATTATTAAGTTTCATTTCAGCAGCCTGGAGGTGAAACCCATCAACCAATCAGCAAGTTCATACAGCCTCCCTACTATGCGGGTGGTTTTGTGTTAAGAGAGCTCTAGGAGTTCAGAATTGAATTGAGGAGGGATAATCTGCACATATCTAATAGTAAAAGAATAATGAGGGCCACACCAAGGGAAACCATCTTTTTATACAATAGAAATTCAGAGAAAGAAAAAAATCAGTGTAGGCTAAATAGCCAAAGATATTTTTTTTAAAATTTGCTGTTATCAATTACTATCATTATTACAACAATGGCTAGCATTTTTGTACATTATGTATTCACCATATGCCAAATGGTATGCTGAGCATTTTGTGAGCTTTCTCTGATTTAATAACCTATTATTCCAACTTATAGAGAGAAAACAATACAGACTTACTACCACCCCCCATTTATAAATAGAAATATTTAACCTGGTTAGGTAATTCATCCATACCCATTGGAGCTATGAAAAGCAAGAATACATAACTTAATTTAAGTTTTTCTAACCCCAAACCACTATACCCATTACCAAGATATAGGAAGGTACTTCCTAATGTTTGCAACAGGCTGCAACAGGTAGCACTTCTCTCTAAAATGTATGGAGATTATAATAGATAGGATAGAAGATTGAAGGCATTTCTGCAGAAGTCTGTGTAGATACCTGACAGATGAGAAGATGCTATGTATGAGACACATTGGAAAACATGTGCAAAATAGTACATACATGATTTAGGGGTTGAGAAAGCCTGGGTAGGTCCATTTTGCACTGCTATACTGTAAGCCTGAATAAAGCAGTTTGGAGGAAGAGGCTGTTTTCAGATATGGGGCAAGAGGTGTTATTTAAGAAATGGCAAACCAGGCAGTGGTGCAGTGGTGGCACATGCCTTTAATCCCAGCACTTGAAAGGCTGAGGCAAGCAGATTTCTGAGTTCGAGGCCAGCCTGGTCTACAGAGTGAATTCCAGGACAGCCAGGGCTATACAGAGAAACCCTGTCTCAAAAAATCAAAAAAAAAAAAAAAAAGACAATCATCTTAAATATCAAAACCTTACATCTTAGGTGGACAAGAATCTGAGGAGCAAATGAGTCAGAGTAATACAATAAGAATAGGCAGTTTTTCTGTTGGGTTTGGCATGCTGATCGGTATCAACCTTGTTCAGCTTACATTTGGGCAGTTACATTATGTGTGCAGATTCTGATACTACAAGGAGATAAAATTTCATAGCAAACTCCCTGATCTGTCTTTTATTATCCTTTTACTCCCTCTTCTGCAGTGTTCCCTGTCTTAGGGGGAGGAGTATTTTGAGATATATCTATTGGATTCCACTGGGCTCCACAACTCTATATATTGATTTGTTATGGTTTTCTGTAGTTGTTTTCATCTCCCCAGGGAAGAGCACGTCACCTGGTTGTTCAGTGCCAAACAGTAAACCTGAAAAACATACATATATGTAGCATCATATGGACTGAACATAGAGAGAGAGGGAGCTTGAAGGGGTACATGGGAGTGTTTGGAGGGAGGCAAGTAAGGAGAAAGTGTTGTAATTACTTTTTAAAAAGAGGCAGAGTAGATCATCCTGCTTTTATCCATTCCCAATAACATCTTGAACACCTGTATATTAGTTATGTTTGCACTATATTGACAAAGCACCTAGAAGAAACAACTTAAAGGAAGGAAGATTTACTTTGAGTCATGGTTTTAGATTGTTTAAGTCCAGCATAGTAGAGAAGAATTGGCCAAATTTCTCGGCAGAAGCATATGACAGAAGCTGCTGGCATGACAGCTAACTAGGATTCAAAACGACCTAACCAGGGTCCAGGTATAATCTTCAAGGCTGGGACCTTCACACCTTTTTCACCCCAGATAGTCCCCATCTCATGATGATTTCTGGATCTTGGGATCTTCCAAATCAATGCTACCTACAAGGGGAACAAACATTCAAAGCATGAGCGTGTTGGTGACATTTCATGTTCAAACCACAGCAACCTATTGGGTTCAATAACAGGAACTGTGGAGTTGCGAAGGAAACTCTGGATTCATTCCCTCAAGCAGTCTTCAGTCTACTCAAGGGACATGATCACAGGTAGTTAGAATGCATGCACAGGTAGTTAGGACTTGAGAGATGGCTCAGTGGTTAAGAACATGTCTTGTTCTTACAGAGGACCTGAGTTCAATTCCCAGCACACACATCAGACAGCTTACAGCTCCAGCTCCCATGGTATTCCCAAAACTCAGGTAATGCACATATACAAACATACATGGACATGTAAATAAATAATGATACACTTTTTAAAAATGCATGAAAATCAAGAAAAGGTGAAAGAATAGTTCTTTGAGAAAACACACATCCTAAGAAAACAGAAAACTGCTGGTTATAATTTATTTATTTACTTTTTTATTTTTTACATTCATTGATATTCTGCCTGCATGTATGTCTGTGTAAGAGTATCAGACCCCCTGGTACTGAAGTTACAGAGCTGTCATGTGGGTGCTGGGAATTGAGCCTGGTTCTTCTGGAAAAGAAGGCAGTGCACCAATACTCTTAAATGCTGAGCCATCTCTCTAGTCTCCCAGAGGTCATAATTTTTTAATTTATATTGAACATTGTATTTAAACATTCAGTATAAACTAGGAGTGAAGAAAATGGTAGGAAAATAGATATTTTTTAAAAATGAATACAGATGGATATGATTAAAGAAAAAATAATTTGTACGTAGCAAATGAACTAAGACTATAGAGTTAATAACAACCAGACACAAAAGGGAGGAGAATTTCTTATCATTTCAGGTAAATGAATGTTGCATTTGTATTAAAAGCAAGATAACTATAAAGATCTAAAGATGAACCACAGCTATTGTTACTAAAGGATTACCAGGCATCGTGATATTAAAATGCTAGAGAAGAAACTGAGCAAAGGCATACAGAGATTTGCTGACCATCACTCAGCCAGATGTGATTGGCAACAGAACACTAATGAAGAGGAAGAGAGGACAGAGGTCCATAATTGAACATGAAACAATGGGGAAGGGAAGAGAAGGCAGGGAAGAGTGACTTCAGAAAGCTCTGCTAGAAGCCTTGGCCAACATGGACTTGGTAGGCTGGGGAAGAAAAAACAAAAAAATTAGAATATAAAACTACAATGGTTGGTAGTAGGTAGGGGTAAAGAAAAGTAAGACGCTGAGGAAAGCACCTGAATGTTTGCCTGTGTGAGGTCTGGATTTCCTTTCTCTGGAAGAACCTCATTCTGATGAAATCATTATGCACATTTACTGTGTTTTGAATTAATCCACAAAGAAGGCTCAAGAAGGCAGCCTTCTTGATTGTTTCTTAATGTGGAATTGAGTTCTGAGCTACACCTAAGTGGCAGATCCACAGCAAAATAGTCTCAAAACTATTTTAATTCTAACCATGGAAGACCCCATTGACATTCGACCACATACCACATGAGGCCAAATTCTGCTAGTAAATATCACCAGCCAGTATATGTCCTCATCAAGAGGGGAAAACTATTTGTAGTGTGAATAGTTCTAGGTCGTAGACAGGGGCGGCATACTAAAAGCATGCACACTTCTCATCTAAGAAGCATTTGATGAGTACCTGGTAGAGCTAAGGTCTTCTGCTAAATTACACAGAGGAGAAGATTGAAGGCAAGATCCATAGTACCTCTGGAGATTACTAAGTCATATGAAATCAGCATATGACTTAGAACATAATACATGATAGACAAGTGCAGATATTTTGTGGTTCATAATAAATAGTAAATATAAGTAGTAATAAAAGAATGCAGGTGCATTTATTCTGTGCTTTATAATTTATCTCATCCCTCATACAACAGAAGTAGAGCAGGGCAAAACCCAGGATGAACAAAGGAGATGGTGCTTGCTTATGCAACCTAGCCACTAGATTATTATGTTTACCACTCCAGTGCATGTATGAACAGAAATTCCAGGAACCATAACTTTTCTGCACACCGAAAGAAAGGAGCTTTAACGATCAACATAAGCGTGAAATAGGGTGGGCTTACAGAGCTTGGAAAATGAAGTCACATTTTCATTTGAGCCAAAATTCCTATAAGAAATTGGGAATCACAAAAAAAGAATTTAAAATAGCAGAATGAGTTTCTTTAATGCTAATAAGACCAGAATGCACATTTGAACTTGGAAGACATGTATCTGACAAGGGGACGTATTGAGAATTTATGAAAAGCATTTTTAACTTGATAATAACAATAAAAATGGAGAGTTAGACAACAAAAATCCTGCTTTAAATATACATAAAAGCGTTCAGATTTCACCAATGAATGCACACACACACACACACACACATTTATACTAAGTACATAGAAAGAGCACATTGCTAGTCAATAGAGAAATACAAATTTAAGCTATATTTAGATAGTAATACAAATCTACCAGAATTAGTAAACTTTTCAATTTCTGCCTACTGATAGTACCAACTGTTGGTGATAATGCAGAAAACTGGGGCTTACACACCACTAACAGAGATATAAAATGACCAGATTACACCAGGAAATTCTGTGGTAACATTTTTACAAGGTGCTTTCCAGATGCTCAAAACTCCTGCCCTTAAGTGTTCACTCAAAACTGAAGAGGACATGAGTTCACAGAAGACATACTGCAAATGTCCTTAATAGTTTGTATGTAGGAGTGAAATGCTGGGAACATTCCTCATGCCCATCACTTACTTATGGCTACATAAACAAATTGTTCTCTACCCACAAATGCAACATTTTCAGTGATAAAAAGGCAGGACATGTTGGTCACACATCCAACATAGCTCAATCTCAGAAACAATATACTAAGTGCAAGAGGCATACTATATAAATCCAATTGACATAATATTCTATAAGGGCAAACTCATACACAGAGAAACAAAATCCCCCAGAGGCTAGAGGATACATCTGGATGACTAGAATGTTGGACAAATTTACCTGTGTGATCAATCTAAAGATCAAAACCTCTGCTGGTTATCTGCACAAGGAATCCACGATCTTACCTGGAGACAAAAAAAGAAATAGGAAAGCATGTGGTGTGTACTAGTAGTGATAACTCATGCCTTCTGACAGACTCTGTCAGAGGGGCTGTCCTTGTTTTGATTCAAAAGCTATTAGATGAGTATGCCTCTTCAACATGTCATTACCCACTCTGAATGACCCTTTAGAAGATGGGAGTTTTTGCTAATCATCCACATCTCTACTAATTAAGGATGCTTTCCCAGCAGGGGTTTGGGATGTTTTCTTCACCTAGGGAATCATAACAACCACATTCATTGAGAAGGTATCAGATACCTGGGTGGTCTGACATATATTTGCTTTTCATTGTATTCTACATTGGAAGCTTATAGTCTCTGCATCTAACACTTACCAGTAAATACGTTCCTGAGCATGATTGAAGTGTAGTAAGCAGTTAATTAATTCAGTACAAATAAACTTGATATTTCTGTTTGAAAAGTTACATGACACTAAACTTAAATAGGTCAGGTGTTATCCTAGACACCTTAATTCACTGAATTATTTTAAGACACATGACAGCTAAGAGCTTCTGTTATCATTTTTAACAGGAAGGGTAAGTAACTTGTCTACGGTCACAGAGATCATAAGTGCAGGCACTAGAATGCCAACATGAGAATTTTTAAGGTCTGTTTCTTTCCACTACAACACACTCCATTAGTGCTCTTTACTTATGGTACTCTTTACTTATGAACCAGGACTCATAGGGTTGTGAATACTTACTGGGTGCAAGGACCAAAGTTGGAAATCATGATAGAAGAAAACAGAGAAGGGGCTGCAAGGGACAAAGGAAGATGAAATACACTGTACTATAGAGCCCGAGAAGTGAATATTGAGGCAGAAATGGCAGAAGAATTAGATTCTTCACGTTACATTCAAGTTGTGAAAAGTCAACAGTAACAATAAGGACTACATGGAGAACGAAAGGATGTGAACTTTGTTCTGTGTCATTTAGGTTAAAGGGAGAGTGAGATAAAAAAAACATCATTTTGACTTGAGACAGGGTTTCTCTGTGTAGCCCTGGCTATCCTGGAACTCATGCTGTAGACCATGCTGGCCTCGAACTCAGAAATCTGCCTGCCTCTGCCTCCCAAGTGCTTGACTTGAAAGTTACCTGACTAGAATTATATCTTAGTTCCACCAAATTGATGACTATATATTATATACTTGAATTATTGCATTACACCCTGTAATTTTGTACAGTTGAAATAACAGTAAATAAGTGTTTTTAAAAGGACTATTTCTCATAGCATAGTATTGTGCCATCAAAGATATCTTTTGGCTTTTAAATGTCTCCGTATTTTGTCTTCTCAGTGAGTATAGAGAGGCTTTCTATCAAAATAAATAAGCAGTCACAGGTCCCTCCATTTCCCTCCACCCCTCCCTTTAGAGCTGGGCATTTCACTGACTCCACTGGCTCATTTCCCACTTCCCCTTCACTGAAGCTGCTGAGGTCTGACAGGTACCGTTACGTATAAGAAATTTACTCATAGAAAACCACGTATGACCTCCATTCAAGGACATGTAATGATCAATCCTCTTGGAATTCACTCTATCCTTGACCCCATTCTATCACGATTCTTTTTTTGATAGACTTATGCCCATTCTCTTTTACCTTCCACATGTCACTTCCAGGCCCACATTTACTGGACTCATCCTGTATGTGGTAGCCTGTAGGGTTAGCTAGTGTTAGATTAGAAACATAAACTGAAGAAGCAAGCTAGACTAGGGAATATATACCAAAGAGGAAGAAAGGAGAATGTACAATGCCTAAATTTAGGACTTTTAAATTAAATAAGGAAGGTTTAAGCTGGATTAAATCACAAAGTAAAACTCTAGCATGAAGAAAATGCAGCAGGATGCCAAATGGTGGCTGAACTGAGCCTGTGGATAAGATGGAGGAGCGAGGTCTTCTTGGACTCGTTCAAGGTCTTACACATGTGTGAGGATTGAAACAAATTGTTTGCACTTGTGGTGTTGCACCAAGCCTTGTTGGGGGCCCATGTTCTCTCTAATAGTGAGTTTTCTTTGGAAAATGAACTCTGGTAATGGCTATACTCTGTCATTCAGGTGGAAGTCTGTATTTACAGAAAATATTTTAGAGTGTTCACAGGATTCTACTCTAAAATACAGGAAGCTCAAACTTTTGCAGTAAGCAGAGTACACCACAGGCTGAGCAATTGATTTGCACTCTGTTGCCGCCATTAACTAAAACAGTACAGTTCATGGCAAATGAATTTTAAAGACACCTCACCAGTATTTTATTTTTCTTCAAATATTATTGCTTTCATCTCCATTTGGGGCATAAAAAGCTATCCTTTGCCTAACATATGTTTACCTATTAAAGTTGCTATATACAGAGATTTTTAATTCATAATAGCTCTCAGTTCAATGACTCTTGAAAGGCTCTCTCTATGACTGACATATTGTCATGCTATCTTATAGGGAACAAAATACCTTGAATTTTACCAATTGTTTGTTTCCATTAGTTTCTTTCTTACTCAGTGGAGAACAATGGACTATAATAATCAGGAGGCAAGCCAATATCAAGTCAGTCCCTTGCTGTCCATAGCTAGGGTAAAATTCTACGGAGGTTGCATGTTATTATTCAACTCCTATAATAAACATTAATCTAGCAGTTTATTTAAATACTTTTGAAAATTCATTAAAGTTCTTAGTCTGGTTTATGCCAAAGGATAGAGTCTTTGCTTTCAAAAAGCTCAATTCCCTGGTGAGGTATACCAATAAGTGATGTTCAAGGAATAATACTATGAAGGGGGCTGGAGAGATGGGCTCACTTGATAAAATGCCCACCATGAAAACATGAGGATAATTTGTGTGGGTTAGCGCCAACTCACTCAGGTGTATAGGCAGAAGCAACCAAAGAACCAACCATTAGGATTAACAGGAGGTTATCTACAGCTTGGAACAGATAGTTGGAAGTTGCTGACAGAGTGAAGTATTACAGAGTCTTAGGGTAACATATATGATCATGGGGTAGCCAAGGATTAGTGAACTAGGGGAAGATGATGAAGGAGAAGGATGGTGTTTCCTAAGAGAATTCTGTCATCAAAGAAGCTGCACTGTGGTCCCTGTCCATGTCACAGTTCCTTGGTCCTGGGCAGCTTCATGATGTTCTGTTTGTATAACTCTCAGAAACTGATACAGTATTTCAGGAATTAATCTCAAAGCCTTCAACAGGGTCCTGCATTTTAGACATTAGTCAAATATGGGAACTGACTGCTCAATTCAGTCACTTTAAGTTAAAATCAATCTGCACCATGGGTAATTGAACCCAAGATTGAGCTAGGGAAATGGTCCTGTAGCTAAGTGCTTGATGTGTACATAGAAGACCCAAGTTTGGATCCCAAGGCCTATATAAAAAGCCAAGCTCCATAACATGCACCTATTGCCTGGTGATTGTAGGTGTCAGAGACAAGAATATCCATGGCAGAACTCTTTGGTCAACTGTTTTTGCTAAACCAATGAGATCCAGGTTTAGTGAGAGACCCTGCCTTTAAAAACTAATCTGGAGAAAAATTGAGAGAGACACCTGACATCCTCTGTCCTCTACATAAATCATGTGCATATACACTTCCCCAAACTCACATGTGTACATGTAGCCTTCCCAACACTTATACACTCACCCTCCAAGTACAAAAGAATCCATGGTTGATGATGCTAGTCCTCAGCACTTTCCTATCACATCACAGCTAATATTTTATCTACTACATTATGTAGACCATGTTCAGCTAAATAGAGTGTTCTGAGCTGTCAGGAATTACTTGTCTCTGTTTTACAACTGTACAAGCATGTCAGAAAGCATGTTGCAGTTGCTCAGTTGTTTGTGTTAAGAATAGCAGAATTAAAAGGAGAGTGGAATTTTCAGGCCATATGGCAGTAGTTAGGCAGAGCTGCTTAGGTGAAAAGAATCTATTAAGACAGATGTGTGTTTGGAACTAGAGGAATCTCCTTTTCACAGCCCCTGCCCCTGAGCAGATAAGGCCATCCAGACTCTCTACACACAAACACAAAGGAAAAGGAAGGCTCATCCCTGCCCAAATGCCAGGGATGACAATAAGAGGTTTTGTCTTGTCCACAAAGGTCCTATAGAACCTGAGGGAGCTGTGAGGAAGCAGTCAGCACAGATGAGGCTTTTGTGCTGCTTCTCTGAAGCCTTAGCCAGAGGGAGTATGTGCCTGTCGATCAAAACCTGGAAAGCCTGTGCTGATTGACCACCAGATCTCCGCTGAGAAGAGATAGGGCTCACTTCTTCCTCCCATTGCCATTCCTAAGAAATTCACATGGTGCCTGCCATGGTGATGATGGAATAAACAGAAGTCTATCTTCCTTACGTAAGTTTGAAGTCCAGACTGGCTCAATTACAACAGCTATTACCACAAAACTACATGTAGGGAAATATTTTCTATAGATACTACATAGTGACACCAATTACAGATTTACATAAGTAACTCATTAACTACTGGCATGGCCATTAACTCAGCAATTAACTGCCGGGAAAAGCAGTATCTGATGATTTACTGAAAAGGTTAACTATTTAATATTTTTCTCACTATATAACCTTATTTTCGGAAATTGTAATACATACTTATCCCGCCCTCCCCCCCCCAATAGAAGTCAGTGGTTTTGATTTACTTCATTGAATATAACTAAAAACTTTATAAATATATTATTTCATTTGGTTAGTGTTACTGGAAGACAAAATATGCAATAAAACAATTTCTATATCATTAAAAGTTTATCCATTAGGGTATCCAAAGTACATTAATTTCCTCTATCAGCAGTAACTCCCTTTTCACCAGTACTAGTTAAGATTATAGTTTTGTCTGAGGAATCTTCTCCCTCTACGTCTTCTTCCTTGATGCTTTTCTGTTCTGTAGCTGGCACTCCTAAATAGTCAACCTTGACTTCCCTTCTTCAGCAGCACTGCTCACACCCAAGACCATTTATTTCCTGAGGTGCTGGACAATGTTCTCGGTGTTGATTCTTTCCTGCGTCAATGCATCATAAACTGCATTGCCAAGTGAGGTGGCCATCTGCTTGAAAGCCCAGCCTTTACAGGCTACGATAACTTGACTGGAGACTTTCTGTTTTACAGATCCAATCATCGTACGGCCGAGCCCAGAGATCTGACATCTCATGGTGTTCAGTGCCGAGATCTCAAGTAGGAGACCTGGGATTTGGTAATTACAGTAGCCCGTGCTTTGAATCCAGCTGGATTCAAAGGGGAGCATGCAGAGCAAGCAGCTCTTATGTATTCCATTTTGTTAGTGATTGTGATGGCAGTACTATCACAGTGAGTTTAGCATTCAGTGGCAGCACTTTGCCGTCCATTTTGAAAATGATTTTGAGTCTCATTCATTTAGTTAGCTTCAAGTCAAGGTCTTCAGCTCTCCTGAGGGAAAGGTTTTCTGTCTGTCACAAACAGTCATTAAGGAAGGTCAGTTCAATTCTTTAACCCATTTAAGTAATCTTTCTGAAAGCAAAACCTGATGTATTCTTATTTCTTGATTAAGGTAGTTCATGGATCCCCACTGATCTTGGAATAAAATCCAGAGCTCTTAAGCTATAACTGATGATCCAGTGTCATTTAGGTTCTGTTGACTTTGCCAGTCTCTTGTTTTACCATCACCCATGAAGATACTATACTCCAGGCACACAAACAAAAGACTCTACCTGCTTAAATTTAGAGCTATTTAATGCTATTAACTCCTTGCTGGGTTACCTGTAATTCTTATCCCATTGCTTAGTAGATGGGCATGCTTTTGTGTCTTGGCGCTTGCCTGACATTTATTCTCTATTACCCCCTTGTTAGAGTTATGCAAATGTTCTTCTGGGCTCTCACATCTTGCCTTGCACCTATTTTAATGCCTGTCACATTGCTGAAAGTATATGCTAATACCTTACCCACCACCTTGCAAGTCTCTCAAAGGTAAGAAATGTATCATTTTCCTTCTGGTCACCCCACTCCTAGTACAATTCTAAATATTTAAAACAAGTATGGTAAATGAGGAAATTACTCATTTTAACTCACCTTCCTTTAAGTTTCTCAATTCACATTCAGCAAATGCTTCCTTCAGTAGCCCTAAAACTCCAGAGGTCTCTCTGGCCTTGGTTGCAAACTCCTTTTTCCAAATATTCTCTTAGAAATACCAATTCTGCTAAAAGGTATTTCCACTTTACTTTGAGCAATTCCTGTTCTCCATTTCTATACTCTGGGGCATTTGACTAGTCTATCATTTGTGTTCAAACTATGACCTATGCCCAGGTACATTGTTTTCTTTTCCTGTTGTTGTGACAACATACTTAACAAAAGGGACTTAAGGTAAAAAGGGTTAGATCTCTAGGAAGTCTGTCAGGGTAGGGAAGCCATGGTGGGGGATGTGCAGCTACTGGCCAAGTTGTGTCCACAGTGAGAAGCCGAGTAATGACAGCTCAGCTAGCTTTCTTCTTTTTAGGCAGTCCAGGATGTCAGCCCCCTGAATGACACATCCTACATTTGAGATGGATCTTCCCATCTAAAGAAACTTGGTCCACATAATTTCCTCATAGGCATGTGCAGAAGTGGAGGCAATTCTGGGACCTTAAGCCGATGACCTCTGTTAACTATCACAGAGCATAATCAAGTTCTAAACCAGTTTATTGATTTTTTTCCCACACATCCTTTTTTAAAAACTGTATTATAAAATTTTTGATGGTGCCATGCTTTGTAATCTTTGTATCTCAGGCACTATTAAAATAGTTAATAAAACTTTCAAAACCTTTTTAGGTTAAAACTATTATATTAATTAAATACTGACATCATAACTTATAGCAAAAGCAATATTTTAGTCTTTCTTCTATGTGTCTTTCATTTCTTTCTATATTCTTTTCCTTTGCCATATTACTATTTTACTTAAAAATAATATTTCTAAATAAAGTAGTATTTAAATTTAAGTTTTTAAAAAAGATGAATAAATAGTTACACAGGGAAATGACATACAAAGTGAGTGCTACCTTAAAAATAACAAGAAAGGCTATAAGTTGGTATAGTCATACTGAAATTAGTCTTGGGTTTCCTAAAGAAAATTGAATTATCATATGATCCAGGAACCCTATTTCTTGGACTGTATTAATCCATTTTCTGTTACTGCAATGAAATAACTGAGTCAACCTAACTTTATAAACAAAAGAGATTTATTTAGCTCATAGCTTTGTTTGGTTCTCAAGTTGGGTGGGCCTCAAAGGTTTTGCCTCTGATAAAATATGAGTGGAAGCAAGAGCATATTGAGCAAAACAGTCAGTGAGAGAGTGGGTCTGGCCTGCTCTTAAGTTGTGTGTTGTCTTTTTACTTTTCTGATTCTGTCTTTGACTTATATAAATGAATGTTTGTATATAGAATAAGGAAGGGCTTTAAATTCATTTTTTACATGTAAATGTCCAAATGTCATAATAGGCTTTTTGAAGAATCTATTTTTTTTTCCCAGTGAAATTCTAAGAGGTAGGTTTACTCTTGCCCTAATTTTCTTGACTTCTAGTCTCCACTAGCTATATGTATCACTTAAATCCAATGTGCACATGCTTAGACCAAGCAGATAATTTACAAAAATACATGACATGATGTCAACTTGAAATCAGTTGACTTATTGGCTATGAGAATCTGCTGTAGGATGCATTTGAAGAGAAATCACGTGCTGAGATAAAACATCCCATGGGAAACTTGCCTTAAAGTTTCCCATATCTCATGGAGACCGGGTTTCCTGAGGTCCGATCAGAAAGTTGTGCTAAGGCCATTTTGTAAATTAAATTATTTTATTTATTTACATTTCATATATTGCCCCTGTTCCCAGTCCCCCCTCCCAGAGTTCTTCACCCCATCTTCCCTCTCCTTTCCCTCTGAAAGGGTGCTTCCCCAACCACCTCCCCTCCCCTCTCACTTACCCACCCTCTCCCACCTCACCTCACCTCTCTATCCCCAGCATTCCCCTTTCCTGGGGCATCAAGTCTCTATAGGTTTAGGCATATCCTTCTCCACTGAGGCCAGACAAGGCAGTCCTCTGATACATGTGTACCTGGGCCTAGGATCAGCCTATGTATGCTCTTTGATAGGTGGCTTAGTTTCTGGGATCTCTGAGTGGTGCTAGGGCCATTTTATGCTATGCTTTTCTTGGTATTTCTTGGGATTAGCTTGGAGGAGATTTCTTAACAGTTTCATACTCTGTTTTTCATTTTTAGAGGAAACAACATCAAAGCTTAGAGATTATCCCCAGGGTTTTTCATAATTACACATTTATTTTACCAGGAAAGATGCTATCGCTAAGAATTTCAAAACATTAGAACTAATGAACCAAGTTTTGAACTAATAGTAAAAGTTAGAGAAACTAGCTTCTTAATAAACAATTGGAGAGTTTCCTACAAATATGAAAAGAAAATTGATGTATTAACTATCACGATAAGCTAATGTATCCAGGCAGTAGGTTACTATAGAAAGAAGTACCTGAAGTTTGTCAGATCCAGCATGCTTCATGCAGGGATATTAAAACCAGGCAGCAGAGCTTCAAGACATCTCTCAGCTTCAGAAAGCACTTACTTCTCCTCTAAAGTACTTGAATCAAGTCCTAGCATCCAGGTGTCAAAGCCAATTTCTCCTCCTATCTTTCACAAAGTTCAAAGCCCTGTATCTCCTTCTTAGTTCAAGAAACAAACAATCATCAACAACAAAATCCTAAAAACCTTTTATGTATTAGCTAACCATATATGTCTGAGACATGAAGAGAATCTTTAAGTTTAAATGAATAAATTTAAACATAAATCATTTGAAATACATAACAGAATTTGTAGAAAGATCTGTAAAGAGAGATAATATACTTTTTCCTCTTAAAGAGAACTTAAGTTCGCCAACCTGACAAATCTTTTTTTTTTTCTTTTAAATGTCTTATGTGGTAAGATTCTTGGCAGTGCGTGCATTTATTCTGCTTATTCATGTAGGAGTGTAATGAAGTCCCTCTAATTTCAGCTCAGTTGCTTGATGGAGCCATTTCCACCTGGGTTGAGGTAGAAAAATTAGGGAGATAGTACAAGACTGTGACTATCAGCCACAATGGCATATAAAGACATAGCGAAACAGAGCTGGAAAGTTCTGTACCGGGCTTGAGTTTCATCATATTTACAGCTGCTATTCCTAGTATTGTTAGGCGATGGATTTGTGTTTTGTAGTAAACCCTGAGAATCCTTGAGTTAGTGGACACTTGCCTATTTTGGAAAAAATTTAACTTAGTTATTTAGAGTCATAATTTTTTGTCAGTCTTTATAACTTCCGTATGAGATAATTGAGTAAGATTGCCAATCAAGTGTTTTTATAATTAAATTTTCACTCACTAGAGTTTTATAGTCCTTCCACTTTTGATAAAAGCCTGTTATGATACCTATATATGTCAAAATCAATAACAAAAGTAAATATGATTTCAAGGTTATCACTCAAGGGATTGAGACCCCAAGCATCTAGTTGAGAGGGTGCCCTGTCAAAGTTTTAAACTTGGCATCAACTATGATGGAATACGGGCTTTAGAGAAAAGAATGTGATAATTGGATGGGCATTCTTAACAGCAACCATAGAGAGTCCAATGTCTCCTTCTGTAGAGCTATTCTAAACAACTTGTGTCTGCTTGTCCACTTTAAAGAAACCTGTGAGGTAAGTCTATGCTTGTTGCCATGGAAAGAATGCAGAGGGTTTAGATCCCCTGAACTTGTAATATGGGGTGAGAGTGGGATCCAAATCCTGGCTTTTGGATTCAGATCTTGACTTTCTTCATACCAAATCATTAACATTTCTTCAAATTACTTAGAAATGCCAAATTCACCAAGAAGACAAGATGCAACTCTCTAGGGAAATAACTATGCATACAACGACTTATTATTTTTAAATATAAAATAAATTGTTACACTTTGGTTTGAAAAGTCGCCGCAATTACCATGTTTAAATCTAGTAGTCGATTGAAAAGCATGTTACTTTGTCTAGGGATCTAACCAGCATGTGTGAAGACCTCAGATTAAACTTTCAGTACTGCACAAACAAACAAATAAATACCATTTTATTAGAGCAATGGTTCTTTTCCCATCTAGGGTGTTGATTGGATTGGTTTCCCTTTGCTAATTACAAAATTTAAAGGCAGGGAGCCTTTAATTCTGAGTCTGTGTCCTCAGACACAGCAGGCAGCAGTAGGTAGCAAATGTTATTAAAAGAGAGAACAGAGAAAAGATGTGAGGGCTGGGAACTTTAGTTTTGGCAGTTTAAAAATGGGTTCCCTTCCCCTAATTTTGGCTTGGTCTGTTTAAGCAAAGAAAGGGGAGAAGCTGATAGGCACACAGCCTTAGGTAAACATGTTCAAGGTCACTGTTAAACATATGATGGATGCAAAAATATGAGCCCATAGTAATTTGAATTTTCTTTTCTTAGATCTCTCATTATCTCTGGTGAAATTCTGTTTTACAGAAGAGTCAGAGGTGAGTTCACCTGGTCCTTCCCAGCATAAATTGTCTCTCAGCAGGAACCCCTTTCAGCAGGGATCCCCTGACTGCTTCTTGCAGAGTTTTCCCATATTTCTACAGGAGAAAAGAAGAAAACAAAAAGACTGTTTAGGGGCACATGTTACTTACTCTTGTGGCGTCATGCTTATTCAGTAATGATTTTTAATTCTTTTACAGAGCAGATGAACATTTCTGATTTTCTAATACCTTAGGTTTACTCTTTATGTGGAGAATTCTTTTTTTTCACATTGTTAATTAGCCTTTTTATTGTTTTTTCTTTTCTTTTCTTTTTTTAAATTGAAGGTCCCTTAC
>NW_022196903.1:19312978-19372165 GCF_008632895.1 Mastomys coucha | reverse complement strand
CATTTACACACAGAACTAAACAGACAAGCACAGAGTCACTATTGTGGTTAGAAGTTGGCAGCATGGGAGGGGAAGGGATGAGGAGTAGGAGTGTCGTTAAAAAAAAATACAGGCACCCCCCAAACTGGGTGCCTAGGACGGATGGGACTTGGTCTGCTTCAACCCAAGAGGAATCATAAGATCAAAAGCAGTTTGGGAAGGCCAGAACCGTCAGGGATGGAGGGAGAAGGACGGTCCAGGGGCTGGGAGGGATGTTTGGCAACTGGAGTGAAGGGATAGCCCTCCCCCTGCTGGGATCCCCCTAGCCCCTCCGGTCTGGCAGGAAAGGGGCAGCCTGCAACACCCAAGAGCAGGTCTGGGGCTGCTAGATGCTCCAGGCAGGGGGCTGGAGGTGGCTCACAAAGGCTTGCCCTCCAGTTTCTCTGCCAGGGTTCAGCGGTCCTTGACCTCCTCTTAGCAGTTAGCTTGTAATTTATGCTTGATTCCTGTCAGCTTCTTCTTGATGGCATCCTTGGAGCTGGTGTAGATCATTTTGCTCTTAAGGGGTGCATTCTCAGGGGCCCAGAAGATGAACACCAGGTCCTCCTTCTTGCTCTCCTTGGTCTCGTAGGTTGCATCATAGAGAGCATAGCGGCAGTCCTTGTCTGGCAGCATCTTGACAAAAGTGGTGTAGGGGTCGTCCACAGTCTGCCCCACGTCTCCTACCAGGATCTCCTTGCCCTCCTCCAGGATGATGTTCTTCTTGTCCTCACTCAGGCAAAAAAGCACTGCCTTCTTGCGTTTTTTCACTTCTTCTGGCTTTGAAGACTTGCGAACTTTCATGTCATTGAACACCTTGATGACACCATCAGAGACAGCCACACCAGAGGCCATGTTTCCGGAAACGAAAGGGATACAGAAAGAGCTACCGAAGACTTGAGCCGCCGCAGCTGCTGCCGGGATCCGACTGATTTCTTCACATCCTGCTGTTAAAATGTGGGTTTATTCAACAATAAGATCTCACCATATAGTAATGGCAAGTAGCCCAAAACAAGGGCAGCTGCACGTGTTGTTTTGGAGACCTCTATGGCCTCCCTGACCAATTACTTGTTGTGGAGCATTCCCATGCCTGGCACTGATGTCTTTACTTAATACCTCATGTCTTTAGGAAGCACCATTGTCCATGATTACAGGGCACTGTTGTTCAAACTCTTGAAATTAGGTTTTGAAATTCACACTCTGCCTTGTGGATCTCATAAAACTTTTCATACATTCTTAATTTGCTTAACCTTTCTCCTACTCTCATCTTACCTCCACCTTTAGCACTGCTTAAAATTTTAATTTCCAGTATCCTTCCACCTATTCTCATACATATGGCATGGTTTCTACTATTCTCTCCTATCATATTTCCAACTGGATTGTGAAATAGTAGTTTATGTATTTTCCTATCCCTTCCTTTAAGTTAATTCTCTACTACACCACATAATTTTCCCTATCCCCTCTTGATTCTCCTTCCCAGAGATGATACCAAGAACAATTAGGAGAGGAGATAAACCTACAGAAAGATAAATTTTGGCTCACTGTCAATAAAAATATAAGATGAACATAGAGGACAGGAGATGTTTAAATCTGGAAGGAGAAATGAGTCACTTGTCATTAAAGGTACCCAGCAATATGCTGGGAAGGAACAAGTTTTGGCTTCTATGTTTCCTGAGGCCTTGGAACAATTTTCCAAACCAAAAGTACTATGATTCTAAAAATGTCCAGGAAACCATAGTAGGATGGGATGTTTGCTTGAGAATTTATAGTGAATTATTATGGAGAAATCATTAGGCAAAGTAATAAGCCAGAATTAACTGCCCTCCAATAGCACTTGTCTTATCTCTACCAGGCCAGAGGATTCCTTGCCATGTTCAGACAGTCTTCCTCTTTGGAAGAGATAGTCTCATATAGATAAGATAAATCACTTGCTAGAAAGAGTTTGTTGTGATCCATTTCATTAGCTTCTAAGTCAGTTTATGTTCTCTACTATAACAAGACATCTGAGGCAGATCACTCTTCAGAGAAGCTTCTTTAGGATCGGTCTTTGGAGATGCTGTGGTTCAAGAACATAATGTTGATTCTACTTGACTTCTAATGAGACCCATATAACAGAAGAGAGGTTGACCTGTGTAGGTCACATGACCACAGAGAGGCAAAAGAGGCTGGTCTGTTTGATATTAAACCCATCTGACAGTCAGTAATCCAATCATAAGAGAGCTAATTTTAGCAAGATTTCATCCTGTCTTGAGAATATTAACCTGGTATCTTCGGAATGATCTTACTACATTTATGAGAATAGTGTTTTATAACTTAATCAACTCTCGTTGATTTCCACCTCTTAAATGTCTTGTCACTGCCTCTCAATATTGTTAAATTGGGGACTAAACTTCCAGCATTTGAACATTTCAGGAAACGCACTAAACAGAAGCTACAGATGCCTCATTCCTTTTCAAATGTCCCAGAGTTTAAACTAGTTCTTAATACTATTGTTTGTGCATTCAGACCAAAAGTATAAATTCAGCTGGATCCTCAGGGCTTTTCAAATAAGGTGGTATAACCAGACAATGATATGAGTTGAGAAGAAGAAAATGTTCTGAAAATGTATCTCTGTACATCTAGGATAAAAGAGGAGGAATTTGCCACCAACCCAAACAATCAAAGAATCCAAGTGGTGCAGAACAAAGAATACTGTAGCTATGCCAACAGAAAATTACTGCAGGAGGACAGCCTGGCCAGCTTCCATATTCATGGTAATAGCATATTGTCAAATATCTACGCTTAGGTAAAAAAAAATAATTTGTGAAAGAGATGGGTCAGCTTGACTGCAAGCTGTCCTGTGTCAAGGCCATTTACTACACTTAAAATAAAATCACCATTGGGAACCTTAACATTTTGCTTTCATCAGGGACAGGAAACATTTCAAAGGGACAATATTTTGGTAGTTAAATATGAGGATTTTTTTTCTTCCTGCCTAAGAGAGATAAACAGACATATTTTACTGAGTGTAATAATGGTTTTGTAGCAGAACTGAGCTTCCTGGGATGGGGCTGAGGGAGGATGCTGGCCTCACTTATTTCTTTAAACTAGTCTCTGTAGCTTTCTTCAGCAGTTGGTTCTGCCTGACTTGATGTCATCTACATGGCAGAATCTTGTGGCTTCACATGAGGTATGATAGCTTACATCAGCTCAGACTAGGTCGGTCAAAGTAGTCAATTGGTAAGAATCTTCAGGTCCCCTTGGAGAGAATATTAAACTTGTATCAGTGTTCTAGGACATCCAACTCTGCGCTTCCCTATCTATGCACAAATGTAATAAATGGTGTAGTCAGGTGTCCTGGGTTTGCTTCTGAATGTCCTGGCAGCTCCCATTAGGACTAAGATATGGACTGCTGACATTGTCTGAATGTGATGAGTACACCAGATGGTTAGGAAAGGAAGTGAGACACTAGCATTCTCTAGACAGAGCAGGACTGCTATTCCTGTGCTTCTTAGGCAGCTTTACTCACTTTCCCTCCGTATTTTCTTAATTATTTTTCTAAACAGTTTGGATGCTATCTTGTTCATTAGTTTATAGTGTCATTCATTCCTGTATCTGGTAATTAGCAAATGCCTACTATATGAAAAAAGCCCACTGAAAAACGTTTATAAAGAACCTGTGCTCTATTCTTCCTTATAAATTGAAAATCGGACAATGAAAAAACAAGAACAAAAACAAAACAAGCAGTTTAGCATTAAAAAATCAAACCTGGCGCTGTGAGGTCATGGATCTTATCAGAGCATCAATAACCATCATTTTACTAGCCCACCATAATTCCTAACAACATTATAAAGCTTATCCTTATTCCCACAGATACACATAGCTCTTACCTCTCAACAAAGAAAATTCTCTACAAAGCAAATGAAATGTGGAGCCCAGCTCCAGTGGATACATCTACAACACAACTCTTGCACTGTAGGCACAGAGAATATCGTGGAAGAAGGAGCAAAAAGGGTATAGGAGCCAGAGGACCAGGCTGTGAGATCCTGTCTGCTAAAAATGACAAGGAAGTGACACGATATTACTGGAAGCCCAAACAAGACCAAACAATGATATCACCAGCAGATATGCTAATGTGGAAGGAGGAAATCTCACCAAGCTCCACCCCCTAAACCAATAATCAAAAACCACAGGTAACTAATGACTACTGAGAGAGTGAATTACCCTTTCCCAGGATGGACCTAATGGGCTATCCAATACACAGTAGTGTGCCCTCAAACCATATGCACACAAGCCATACTAAATGGACTCAACAGGATGGATTTATTTGTTTATGCATGTATATGTCACATTAATAATCAAAAATAGGTGATCTATTTAAGAGGGAGTACAGGAGGGGAGCCGCATGATTGATTGGAAGAAAAAGGAAAGGAGGAAGTGATGTAATTGTATTTTAACTAAGAATCTTTGGATAAAAGAAAAAAGTCAATTGAAGAAACAAAGAAGCAGTAGGCAGGTTTTATATAAAATGTATGTCCATGATAGATAAAAATGAACAGATTAGATCATAAACAGTAACTATTTCCTCAGCTATTTTATAGAAGAATTTAATATTTATTATATTGGAGGTCATTTTACCTTATAGATTATAATCTTACCTTAGAAAAAAATGACCTATTGTAAAACTTTCAGATTAGCAAGTGAATACCATCCTCTGTTTAATTTTTGAAAAAATAAAAAGCTTCATCTGTTGGCATTATTAACTAGTAACACTAAGAGTTTATTATGTGACAATTAATTGCATTTGCTTATAAATCATAACGCTAGTGACTTCAGAGAGAAAGTTATGACACTCTATAAAGAATACATTCATTTAATTTTAATTAATGTCCAAATCACCAGACTTATGAACTAATATAGTGTTTATTATCCCATTGGAATGAGTACTAATGTTCTAGAATATTCTTTCTCTTCTTCCCTTCTTTCCTAGTCCTCACCTCCCTTCTATCATCTGAATGTCTCACTTCTAGCTCATCCACTTCCCAAAATAAAAATGAAAAATGAGGTCAGGCTTGGTCCCGAAGAAGCATTTCCGAAGGCTAGCAGAGGGCGTGGCCAGTTCAGAGTTGGCCCGGGTACTGAGACAGTCTGCTAGTTGCTATGTCCACTTGAGTAGTCCCTCCTCCTTTGGAATTTGCTTCTCTTCTCGGTTCACAGAAGCCCAGGTCCCGGCCTCTCAGAACACAGTTCAATCTTTATCTATTTGGTCAGTTATTTACTTCATGATTAATGAGGTTGTGGTTAATGAATGTTGCTAGCAGAAGCAGTTAAGGAACTTGTGTTTGAATCTACATTCTATATGATACATACCAGACAAATATTTCATCCTTCATTTTAGGAGATGAGACATGGGCCTAGAAATTTGTCAACATATTTTTTATTTAGTTTTGAAACAAGGTTTCACTCTATTGCCCATGCTGCCTAGGCTGGCCCTGAGCTTGTAATTTTGCTGTTTCAGCTTTCCCAATAGTTGGAGCAAGTGACTATCAGTCATGTACAATCTCTGTCTATGTTTTGGTTTTATTGAGAGAATTTGGCTCATCTTAAGGATTTAGATGTATGAACCTGAAATAATTGAAAACATTAAAACACAGTGAGGTAAATGCCAAACTACTAGATGGTAGATAGGGGGGAAATGCCTTCTTTTAATAGATCATAAAATGGTTGGAGAGTCAGCTCACATACCACACTGCCTTTTCCCCATATAACGTCTAAAGGCTTTGAAACTTATAAAGATGGTTGAAATATATAAATAGGAATCCCAGATAGTGGAATGGCTCAGCAGGTAAAGGCACCTGCTAATAAACTTAGTGACTTAAGTTCAGTCTTTCAGACCTACATAGACAAATGGAAAAACTGATGCTTACATTTGTTTTGTCCCCTGACCTTTATACATGTGCCATAATGTGTATGTGCCCACACAGTAATATACACACACAATACATAAATTTGAAAAATTAATACATAGGAATCCTTCAGGAATGACATTTTGGTTGTGAGACTGGTGGAGACTTAGGAACAAATGAAAACCAGGAGAAATTCTGGCTTTTATTCCTTGACCAAAAATCCCAATTACAATTGACCTTTTATTTTTGGTTTTGTATTGGTTTTATTTGTGGGGAGGGGTTGAGACAGGGTTTCTCTGTCTAGTCCTGGCTGTCCTGGAACTCACTCTGTAGACCAGGCTGGCCTTGAACTCAGAAATTCGCCTGCCTCTGCCTCTCAAGTGCTGGGATTAATAAATTGGCATGTATTTTATACACTAAAGGTTCAAAGAATGAAAATAGCAGCGTGACTGAGACAGATGCTGATTCAGGACGAGTAAAAGCATTTTGACTTTTGATGTGTTTTCCCCTTCTTAGCAAGTACACATACGTGTACAATTCCTTTGTAAACTTAAAAGCCAAAAAAATGATATGTCTCTTTTGAAACCTGAACACTCTACTGATGAACACCATACCATAACCAGCCATAACCAATGTGTCTATTTGCCTTCATTTGATTACAGTCACAGGGAAGCACACAGACACTACCCATTGAGTACAGACTTGTACCCAAAACTTTGATAGACACATGAGAAGTAACTGAATGCTCACCTTTAAGAATTAACAGTCTTTCTGAAAAGTTAAGATTCATAGGCATTAGTAAAATAGTGAGCTGTATAAGTCATCCTATGTCGAAGCTAACAAGTATTTTACAGTTATTAAGTCACTGATTCTCAAATTCTAGGCTGTATAAAATTGCATATTAAGTTAACTAAACAGGAAGACTCATTTTGGTTCAGCACTACAGTCATTTCCACCCAGTTTAAGCATTCCAGTATATGTGGATGCATTTACCCTAAGAGGCTTCCTGGAATGGACTCGGAAAGTAATGGATCAGGGACTTGAGCACAGATTAGATTTATCTCTATCAACAGTTCGTAGATAAATCAATAAGATCAAATTTCCACATGGGTAGGATTGGAGGAGAGAAGGGAAGCATATTCTTAAGAGGAAAGGCTTGAAGTAAAGCACAAAACTGACAATGAATAGGTCATAAGCAAAGGACAAAGAGAGAAACTCACTTGCACTCTGCTCCCACTGATTGAACAAATCAAGTGTGATAGGTAACCGAACTGTCTTAAAATAGATAAGGGGTCCCTCTTTTATCTGTGCTCAAACATTTCATATCATTTATGCTATCCATAATGCCCAAGAAAAAGTGACAAAGATATGATCCTTAAGCTTATCAAAGGACATGCAAAACCTAGGTGTGTTAGTGGGTTGAATAAGTAGTCAATATTGTAGACATATGGCATCATGGAAAAGAGTCAAAAAGAGATGGATTCAAGTCAAGTCAGTTGATTTCTAGCCCATTTAAACTCACCTCTTTGAATCTGAGTTTTCACAAAATACAAATGGGGATAAAAATAGTAAATCACATATCTTGTATTTGTGTATGTTCATGTTACTAGAGATTGAAACTGGAGAATCATGATTGCTACGCAAGGGCTCTACTGCTGAGTTATTATCCACCCCCTTTATGTTTTTAATACTGAGACAGGGTCTCACTAAATTGTCTTCAGCTCACTCTGTAGCTCAGAATGTCCTTGACTTAAAATCCTCTGGCTTGAGCATCTCAAGTAGCTGTGCCACATACCTGGACTATATTAGGTTTCGAAAATTAAATGGGGTAGAGATTATAAAATCCCCAGTGTACAGTAGAAAATGGTGTGCAAGGCAATAGCATTAGTAATTTTTTAAAAAATATTTGAACAAAATGAGTTTTAAATTAACTGACAATCACCTGTTGTTGCAACTTAATTCATATACAGCACAATTATATGCTAAAGGAACTACAGTATGAGGTTTAGTTTCTCTGCATAAGAAAGTCAAAATTTGACCCAGGGAACCAACCTGTCTTTGCCTTGAAACTGGCTAACAACAGGGTGCAATTTGCAGAGTGTCTTGAGGTATGTTCTCTAGAAGCTCCAAATAGCTTGGCGTTTAGTTCCCTGGTGAGTCCTGAGTGACACTTATCGCCTACTAATCCTAATTACTTTGTCAGATCTTTTCTTACTGTGACAGCAAGAGAATATGGCTGAGGGTTAGGAGAATGGCTGTGTGGCTGAGGGGTAGCTGAGGATGGACACTTAGGGATTGTGCGATGAAACCTCTTGTGCAGGCAACCACAGAAGACTGGTCCACCTGTAGTTTCTGGTCAGAGAATGAGGGTACTGAGAATCTTTGCACAGGGAGAAATGGTCGCCAGAAGAGAGCAGAGGCATGGGCAATCATCAAGAGCTCTTGTTTAGCTTCTGTCTGACTGACATGTCACCTTGCTGACACTATGCAAAGGTCTTCATTTCTGTTAAGCGGCATATAAATGCTTTTCCATTTTTTTTTTTTTTTTTTGGATCTCATTTTACAAAGTGATGTCCTCCAAGATGAGAAAGTGAAGTTCAAATGGTCCCAGCGTCCCAGCGGGCAGGCTAGGAAAACCTAAGACCTAGTGCTTCCTTCAAAGACTAGAAATAAGGAAGAGCACATGACGAACTAGTCAGAGTATTAGTGAGGAAGAACAAGGATAATTCTGAGCAGCTCAGTTCCTTTAATATGTTCTTAATACTCTTTATTATTGCTACTTTGTGGATAGTCACTATCATATTTCCATGGTATTCAGGAGACAATCATCCTTTCATCTGTGAATGTGTTTTATGTAATGAACTATTATTATTCAGAAATGGTTTTTTTTTTTTCTATTTACCTCTCTGGTTTTCCTGAATAACTGTGTATAATTTGCCTGGAAGTTTATTGTTTTAGACAGGGTGGAAAATTTTTATTTACACCAACACAGGGACTATTATTGAAAGGAATAGTTTTCCTTGGCACAAAAATAAAGCAGAGTCAATACTAATATGCAATTAGAAGTCAGGTCTAATTGATAACCATATGTTATATAATAGTGAAATCTGCGTCAAGAGAAACTTAATATAAACTTCAGGAGCTCTGGTGGGGTGCTTTGTTAGTACCTAAGGATGAGTTCACAGTTGCTAACTTGAGCTTTAGTGGGTAATTCACATTTTTTTTTTTAGATTTATTTATTTATTTCATGTATGTGAGTACACTGTTGCTGTCTGCAGACACACCAGAAGAGGGCATCGGTAAAACACAGAGACAGTCCCTAGCCATACCTTCTCTACGTTGTAACAGTTTTCATCTCTACCTACATGCTCACATGATGGTTCTCTCATGCAAGCACACATGCGCGCACATCCCTTGAATGACCCTACTGACTTATCTCTGTACGATTTCCTTGATAATTATGTAACTAATATCAGTACAATAATATCATTTCAAATGCAAAAAAATTCTTAAAGGAGAATGTTTATATAAGGTTCATGTTTTTGTTTCCTCCTACCAAGAAAAGGTATTAAGATCTTTAAAAGACACAATGTACTTTGCTTTTAAAGTAAAAGGAAAACTTGCTATCATTTTTTTTTCAGAATGCTGACTCAGTCCATGACCAGAGAAGCCCCAGGAAAAGCTATCAGCATCAAACATCCGTTCTTTTACCCACTCTCCTGCACTGAAATCCATGCAGTTGGAGTTGCTATTTCACCTTAGACAGTGAACTATACTTTCTTAGATAGGACTCTGGAGACAGTCTGCGCTGAAATACTGAGCATATCACAACAGTGGTGACAACTTCAGCTAGAAGAAGACAGGGTTCATCAAATGGGGCAGAGGGGATTAAGTGTGGACAATGTCATTTAACTTCATTAATGAACTGATCTTACCTTCTCCTGGTCTCTCCTGGCTATAGTCCAGTTATTGTGTATCAAGAGAGAGAAAGAGAGAGAGAGAGAGAGAGAGAGAGAGAGAGAGAGAGAGAGAGAGAGAGAGAGAGAGAGAGAGAGAATCAGTATTACTTTTTATAAATCACATAAGCAAATGGTCTTTGAGTCCTCGAGCACTCTTGGGCTTATCTCTTTCTTTTAATGTGATAGTAAAACAATAAAAGTGAGATTTAATTTTAACTAATGTTGGTCTGTCTGAGGCAGTAAGTAGAGATGATGAGGTAGAGAAATATTAATCCAGGCTGGTTATTTAACATTTGCCTGAGTGTGAGGAGGATACTGTTGAAGGCACCTGCTCAGGACAATGAAGCTCCTCAATTATGCTTTGGTCTATCGCCGCTTTCTCCTTGTGGTTTTCAGTGTTTTGGTTTTATTGCCACTCCCTCTTATCATCCGCACCAAGGTAAGCAAGCCTGGAGCACACACAGGCACATGGCTTGGGCTATAGGTTGTCCTTCGATGTTGATCATGGTCCAGTTCAAAGCTGAAGGAATGGTAATTCTGCTTGCCTATGAATTGTAATTGTCTGTTTTCTTTATTTTTATGGTTGGTCTTATTTGGATCTTGGCATGGTTAAGTGGAATAATTAGATGTAATAATCAATGAAAATTGTTCTCCACCTGTCATCTAGATGAAAGAAGGAACAAAAGAAACACAACCCTTTAGATCTTTCAAATTATCAGCTTCCAGGGAGCATCATAGATAATAATCTCTTCCCCGAGGAATAAGCAATAATATATTTCTATATAAAGGATTCACAGGGATACCCAGCTTTGTGACATTGTGACATGATGTTGTTGTCAGCTACAAATCTGTTGTTTTGTATTCATAGTTATTCTAGGATGCAGGAGCCCTGAGGGCTGCAGGTTATACAGCCCTACACAGAACAATTGGCAAAATAAGGTCTGGAGATACCTACAGAGCTCTCAGCTCTGTGGCTTAGAGTCAGCCACAAAACTTCCCAGAAGCTTAATTTCCTTCTGGAATAGAGACATCAAAGATATGAGGTTATTTTCCAGGTTAATCAGAAAATGTAATAAGTCATCTCTTTGCTCATTTCAGATTTTAGTGTACTTACGTTGGCATATTTATGAGTATCTTTCAGTTTGCTTTTGAAGATAATCAGTCTATTAAGCCTAGAATATTAAACTCAATGAATTTTCTATGTTTTGGTGACGTGGTCTGAACAAGCAAACACTTAGTGAGCACCTTCTCTGTGCCAGCCACAGTGTGATTTGGTGGTAGGAGAACAGGTGCTAGAGACAGGCTCTCTGCTCGAAATGCCGTATTTAGCATTTGCAAGCTGTGTGACTTGAGCAACTTACATAACCTTCCTGTACTTCTGCTTTCTCATAAGAGCGGGATCATAGAAGGTTTGTTGTGAGTACTAAATGAGTCATCCTTCACCAAACAATAAGGGGAGCTCTCTTAGCCTCCCTTCTTGTGTTGCCTATACAGCTAGGGGAATTCTTACCCTTCCTTGACATGCAGTCCCTCCACTCAGTAGAAGAGAACCTAGCTGATGCCTTTTACTCGTGAGTACTGTTGTATTAATAAACTAGAATAGTTATAGTACATTGGGCACTCTAGCTTCCTTCAGAAGTCTTAGCCACCTTCTGACACTTGATTCCCACCCATGAAACTAGGCAGTTGTGTGACCCTGGTGTATGAACCAGATAACAGAATTGACTTGTACATACATGGCTCTAATTCAGCTCCTCCCCTCACCATTTCTAGGTCTGTTACTCCATCTATTATGCACAATAACATCTTTACAAGCCCCCTGATCTTTATGAATCTGCAGATGTATCAGAATTTTCTCTCAGGCACATTTTGATTCATATATGGATGCTTGCCATATTTTAACATTTCTGCCTTAGTCTCAACACAGGCCCTTACTTATTGCAGGGAATACCGGAAATTAAAATACAGTCAATCCTATGCCATGATTCCACATCATCTGTGCTGCTCCTCTGATGTACAGATACATCTCACTCTAATTACCATCCATAATTTTAGGGGAAATAAATACAAGCTCACAGAGAAAGAAAACAAATACATAAATAAAAAGCAATAATGTAAGTTCATGATTCACCACCAGGAAAGTGTATCATTGCCAAGATATACACTCATTGATTTTCCTTTCCCAAACATGCAATGGTAAAAGTATATTACGTCTCCACATTAGCTCAAGTACATTGAGTGCAAAGCAAGGAGTCTGGTATCAAGTTGTACTTATGAATGTGTTTTGCTTTTGTTTCATTCTAATCAATTCATTTGTTCAAGTTCAATTAATTTTAATGAGGAAAAAATTTCCTAATACCATAACAGAATTTTATTTTATTTTTTTTGGCAAATTTGAACAGAAATTTTATCATTAACCAACTACTAAGTAAACTTAAAAGGAACATTATTTAACTCTTGCAATGAAGGCAGAAGGAAGGTATAATATTTGATAGAGGCTTACGGTCTACAAGGATATACATCAATTTATGGTTACCATCTTTGTCGCTGAAGTGAGGAAACCTGCCCTTGTAGACACAGCAATAAGGTAACAGAGAAATTCAAGCAAAATGAAAAGTCAAACTTGTCTTTTAAAAACACAGTGAATATAAGTGACATAGAACAAAACAAGTGGGGAATTGCTGGCTGAGATTTCCACTGGTTACTGATGCTCTTAGTGACTGGCCTTGCCTCCTATCTCAATTCCATCTCCAGCCAAAAATGTGTCCTCAACAAAGGGATCCTCAGAGAATTTTTAGGCAATGTTAAGAGGGAAGGAGAAAGAATATCTGTATAGAGCACTCCTCTCTTCCAGGCATTCTGCCAAATGCTTTGCCCACATCATTACATTTAACCTTCTAACAAACCCACAGGTGATGGCTGGCATGCCAGCATTCCCACTCCACATCTGAAGGAGCACATGCTCAGAGATGCTGAACACAACAAAGACGGAGAGGCTTGTTCTGAACTTGGGTTTTGTCAAAACTCAGAATTCCTATGTTAACAGGTGTTTTAGAGACTTTTCTCAATTTTGCATTTTTAAAGATTTATCCCCTGGGGATTGTTAATCATTTATCAACAACTCAGGCAGTTCTCTACAAGATAATGCTCCCGATAAGCCAAAGAGCAAAGGAGGTTTATCCTACTTCCTTAATTAGCATCATGCTATTAAGAGTGGTGAGGTAAAGTGGCATTGATTCCCGACACTGGGGAAAGGTCTCCTGAGAAATGAAGCAATGAACTAGGTGTGTGCCGTCTCCATTTCCTGATGTCACAGAGTCCCAGCTATGTCACATGGTCATGCTTGTCAGGTTATGTTGATCCTTTCTAGTCCAGTGCTCACTATGAATCATGGCCTTGGGTTGGTATCTCCACACCATCTGGTTGAAGGAGAAATTGAGCCTATGTTTTTCAGTACTTTCCTGGAAATGATATCTTCTAAGGAAGGAGATTGTGCCTCACTCCTGAAGCTTCAGAGCATAAGCCAAATAGAAGACCAGATTTAATTTTTACCAATTGCTTAGTACTATTAACCAGTCACTCAAAATTTTCAGAGTAAATATAGAAAGAAAAGCTAGCAAAGAGCTTTGTCTAATGTGGTTGCTTGTGTTTTCAGACATTTGTCTGAGTCCACTGTCTGATCACCAATATTCATCCCCAGTGATTACCTGCATCTATAACAATTCCATGGTGGTTAGAAGTTCAGTCCCATGGCATTGCTGTAGATGTTCTTTTGATTAAGTGATGTTATAACTTCTTATGAATATAAAGTATCAGAAACATTTTTAAACTCACACCTAAACACAAAGGTACTTTTATTTCTTCCCCAGTTAGTAGTTACTATTCAGTAACAAACTAATCAATAACAAGGTTCTAATGCAACTGCTGTTTTTTTTAATTAAGTAATCACAGTGAATTCTTCTCACTTTAAAGAAGAATTGCCTCAATATTCCCACACAGAGGACTATTAATACCAACAGTGTGCTACAGTTTCATTTATATTTTCTATGTAACTGTTTATGACAACTTCTAGCAGTTTGCTAATTTTAATCTTCTCAGTACCTGCTCAGTTTTATTTTTGTTCTTTTATTTTTTTAACAGTGTTTTAGTTTATCTTGGTATTACTGTTTATCAAAAATAAAAGATTAAAAGAAAGACCAGCTAGGGACCTAGCTCAGTCAGCTTACTGTTGATCATCCATGAAATTCCAAGTTCAAGGCCCACACTATGTAAACAAGGTGTATTAGTCCATGCCTCTAATCCCAGTGATGGAAGTAGGAGGACTGGAGGTCAAGGCCAAGGCCAGCCTGGGCTTCACTAGACACTGTCTCTACAAAGTAAATAAGTAAACAAGTTGGGGTTCTTTGAGAAGCCGTAGGAAAAATCTGAGCAGTCATATATTATTCTATTGGCCACATTTCTCCCAAGAGTGTCTCATTCCAGTTGTCTAATGCTTTTGCTTGGATCCCTTTTCACAATAAAGAGACAAGGAAACAATCCTATGGATATTGACAAAAACATTTACTAGTTGATGGATTGTAAGATCCCAACTGCATTTCAGTTTTCTCTTTGGTACTTCTGTTTTATTTGTTTGTTTGTTTGTATTTAATATTTTACACCAAGATGGACTCCAAGGGAGAAGAATACGGGAGTCAAGATATAAGCATAAATCTCAAACCCATGTCCTGTCAGAAACTTTCACCCTCCCTCTCTCTTATCACTATGTTGCCTTTCCATCTAAATCTTGCTTTCTCCATCCTTCTTCCATTCTACATCCTCACTGTACTCTCCTTGAGACAACAATCTTCATCTCTATTCATGCATCATTTTTTCACACCCGTTCTTCCAAAATTTCGCCAGAGAATTGATTTTAAAATGCCAGGTATGATCACCAGGTAAACATTTTTTACACTGATGGAAAGTTTCAGCTTTGGCATTTGTCCTAATAACTTCCCATATCTGTCTTCTACACGCACTCTTTGCTGTCCCCAGAGTGCCAGTGACTATTCATAATGCTCTCTCTTTGCTGATGCTAGAATATCTTCCTGCCTTCCACTTTGCTCTGCAGGAGAGCAGAGCAAACTGAGACTCATCATGGCCACTCATGTCTCATCATAGTTGTTTTGACTCTATTGTAGTGTGTATTCCATGCGGTGATTATCTTTGCCTTCCTCCACAGACTGTAAATGCCTTAAGAGGATCATGCAGATTGTTAATCTGTGATCCCTTACCCCCAATACAAGGCTTGTCACACAGAGAGTAGATGACTATGTTGAGTGATCAAATAGGTTGTTCTCAGATGGCAGAAGGATATGGAATTTCTATGAGCTATAAGGTAAAGGAGTGATTGGAAGAAAGGGCTTCTAGAACAGAGAAAACAGTAGTGAAGAGGATGTGGGTATAAATGGAAGTACCTGACCCACAAAGCTCATTTTCCCTTCTAGGATAGGATTTTGTACCTTGCTTGGCAAACATGACAAATGTGACAGCTCATAATAAGCTAAATAATAATTATTAGAAATAGTCAATATATCATTACTGCAGTTGAACAAACTCAGGTTAAAAATTACCCAAAGTCACACGAACCTATCTAGAAATGGAACAAAAAGATTAGAGGAGACTGCTTGACTCCCAAACCCCCAGAGGATAATCCTCTTTTGTGTTGTATATTTTTTAATTTCTAAGTTAGCATACAAGGTAATAGGAACTCCAAAGCCCATAGAGCACAATGGTATTTTGTGTCGTGTTATTTCATTTTTGAATTAGGATACAGGGTATTAGAAACACTATGGTATTTTGTTCTACTAAAATCTCACTTTTTTAGGGAATGACATAGCTCTGGAATAGTGTTTATATCCAATCCTGAGAAAGTATACATAAGTTTCCACACTTAAAATCCCACAAGTGCTCACTGAGATGCAGATTCTCTGGTCTTGTTCCTTGCAACAGCACAGGAACCTTGACCCATGATGGACTCTTAAGGTGTCAAGAAATACAGTTCAGTTACTTTGCGCTTCTGAGATACATGGATACTGGCCATGGGTTAGCTTCACTTCTCTCCCATTACCTAAATAACTCTTTTAAGTCTTCTAAGAAATTTTGACATTCTACCCTTGGCCCATTCCTTCACCTATAAAATGAAGAGGATCCTCTTTTAAAACTTAGAGATACTGTCTACAGATCAGCTGCTCTAGACTCACCTCAGATTCTTCTATAAAATCCCAGCTTCTGGACGATTAGTAAAATCCTCTAGTGATTGTGATCTTAATTCATGGATTTCCTCTTAATGCATAAAATGTAGAACAGTGGTTATTTCCAATTCAATGATTGTGTGGGGGTGGGGTCTCATGAAAGCCATGCCTCTAGTGTGTTAGCTAAGTATTGAAGCTGAGTAAAAAGGGGAGTTAAAAAAATAATCCCTGATACCTAGCATTGTGAAGCCACCCACTAGCTGTCTCTGCTTTCCATTTTTAAAGTCTAAAATCTAAGCAGAGACGCTAACTATTTTCCCCTGACTGTAACATTGAGCTCCATACCTTGCATCTTCAAAAATAGGGGTGTTTTAAAATGTATCAAGCATTGCAATTAGTATGGATTGAGATTTGATTAGTAGCCACTGTAGTGGGGCAGGTGTATCAGAAGCCATGCATAACTCCTTCAGGTTCTGCCAGGTAATAATGCTTTCTTTATAGCACATAGACTTACTTAGAATGCATTCTTTTCTCCTTTCTTATTGGCTTTTTGTCCTCTCCAGAAGAATAGTTGTCATGAGTGAAGCCTGTGGCTCATCTGTTTTCCTCAAGTTCTGAAGGAAAGAGAGCAACTCTTTTATTCACATAAGGGCCACACCTACAGCCCAATATCAGTCAGTATGTCCTTAAAAAAGAGAAAGGATAAAAACTGTATTTAAAACAGAATATATGTGTCATTTTCATCTGAAATTATCATTTACAAGATAACCAAGGTAAATTTTAAACATAATATTCACATTTTTCATGGTAATATGAGAAGTTAGGGAAAGCAAAAAAAAAATATTCCAATTGCCTAGTCATAACTATGCTTGCCTTGGCTCTTCTTAGCTGAGTAGGTAGTTATAGGAATTAAAACAACAAAATAAAATTTAAAACTCAGAAACGTCTTGGGGTTTTTGAGTGGTCCTAGGTAATCAACTTCCTCAGGAGAAATTTCTCTTTTTTTGTTGTTGAATTCAGTTTCTTCAAGAATGACATTTGTATATCAACTAAGGTAAGCAATTTACTGTGCCAATACCATACATAGATAAGATGAATAACAGGACTATGCCAAGGCATGACTCAGGGACAGCCAAAAGATATACTGATTAGGAAGGTGTCTATTGGGAGACTATTCTTCCTCCCTTATGCCTGAATAAGTTGGGGCACATTATTAGCTGTTCTTGTAAGCTTTATTCTAATCTGTGTTGTGTTTGCCTTGTTTCCTGGTAATCCTTTTGCCAGTTTGCAGCAAGATTGATAGCTAAATATCAGATGATAACATCCCTACAGATGTTTGAATTGGCCTCATGTCTATCATTAATTTTAGATTTTTTAAAAATATACTACCCTCTATACCTTTCTGTTGAAGGGTCAATACTCCACTCTGCCAGCACTTGAATATACACCCCCAGTGGTCTGCCAAATATTAAAGAATAGAATTCTTTTGAAAGATAGGAGATCACCAAGGGCTCTGAGTGAAAGTGTTAAATGTCTTTGTAGTCATGGGGTCAATCAGGAGAACAAATTAAGGGACAGAGAGGCTTATTGGATTAGGTAGCTTTGATCTAGGTTTCTTAAATATCTGGCAAGTCTCACCTACCCATCAATATCAAGAGACAAACTCAAGGAACAAAAGCCTTCCAGAATGTCAAAATGTAGAACAAAGTATTATCTAAAAATGTAACCCCAAACAGAAGATGAGAAGGCAGTAGAGATCTCAAGAGCCTTGGATAGCAATTGTATATTTCCTTTACCATGGTTGCTGAAACAGCCATCTCAGTTGCCCCACCACACTTCTATTGACTGGAGGCCTAAGACTAAAGGCTGGGAATACTGGTTTTACTAGGGGGATTCAGGAAGAGGGTGGGGTGACACTGGGCTGGCTAAATGGAAATATCTAGAAATAGACTATCATGGTTATACAGGACTGGTCAGATAAGAGGATGCTCAGGAAGACAGGAAAGAAGATCCAATCAAAATTAGGGTAGGCCAGGGTATCTATATTCTAGTGCTAGTAAAAAGAGAAATGGGTGCCATCCTTAGAGCAATCTGGTGAGGCTAAACTATGTTAACTGTTAGGGAGAGCAAAGTAGGCCCATTATCCAGTTGAGTAGCTGGAGGACATGAGAGTTAGATTAGGTTCAGCTATAGTGAAGAATGATTGGTTAACAGACAAATATTTGGGCTGGGACATGGGCTGAGTGTGACTTTCTGGGAAAATTGTCAATTAGTAGTTGGCAATTAAAAGAGTGGATTCATGAGAGTGAGTTGTAAAATGGTCCAAGGTTGGGCCCTCCTTAGACTCTTAGAACCTTATTTGACTCTATCATCTCCCTTTACATATACTTCCCGCCTTGTGATACCAATCACCACAAGATGCTCATGAGATCCAAAATGACCACCCAGTCTTGGGTATTTCCATTACAACAATGGGAAACAGAACAGCACACAGGCTGTAGACCAGTTTGAGAAGTACAGGAAAGTCTGAGATGAAACTGTGATTCTGAATTTTATTGTTCAAGTAAAGCTCAAGTCTACTAAGGCAAGTTTGAGAAAAATAAAGCAATTTACCAAATAGATCAGAATCCTTATTGAAAAACCATAGAAATTAAAAGAATGATAATATTGTAAGAAACAATTTGGAGGAGCAGCAATAGGGAAGGGATTGTTTTGTACTATTATACCAATAGCAATACTGTACAAATTATAATAAATAATAAATATAATGTACAAAAATAGTGTAGCCACCATTTTGAAAAATAGAAATAGCTAAACATTAAAAAAAGTTTAAGTGGTCTTTTCCACCAAGAAATGTTGTTACATATTTTCTGTTCTAGGATTGAAAATCTTTTTCCTATATCCATATGGAGCTGAAGTATAAAGATGTTCACAGCCATACAATATTGAAAAATTAAAGAGGGTTAGAAAGCTATGCACAAAATGCTAATATATTCCTTAGCAAGGAAAATTTGATCCACTTAAAATGAATTTAACAATAGTTATGTGTATGTTAGTATGAATGCACTTGCAATGTGAAGTACTGAGTGAAAAAGTCACTAAATGAAACACGAGTAAAACATTTTAATTTTAAAAGTGCATGTTGAGCTTGCGGAGATAGCTCGGAGGATGTCACGCTCACTGCACAAACAGGAATATCTCAGCTTGGGTCTCCAGCACTCATGTAAAAGCCGGGGATGATGGTAAGTACTTGCAACCCCTGTGCTAGGAGATGGAAAGAGGAGAAGGCCAGGGATCACTAGCCAACCAGCTAGCCCAGATATTGAGCCCCAGATTCACGAAGAGCCTGTCAAAAATTAGGGAAGAGAAGTCGTTGAGAAAGACATTCTAACTTGAACTTTTGACCTCCACACATGACTGCACAGGCAAGTGCACTCCTACACAAATATGCACACAGGCAGATACCACATACAAGGAAGAGAAAAAACATGGTTATTAAAATACTAATGGTCTCCATAAAAAAAAAATCACAAAACACAGACAGAAGGAGACAAACCACAAGCTCAACAGATCCAAATCTCGGGGACGAGGACAGGGAAAGAAGACAAGGAAGTGACTTTGAGGAGCTTTTCACAGAAACATTTTCTATCCTAAAAAAAAAAAGTAAAGTAAATGGGACTGAATATCTATATTTGTTCAATACGACAAAGTAAACAACTATGTCTGTTATTTAATTTTTCTAACTGTCCTAAATATATTAGAATTCCAATAGTTATTTTAAAACAAATTGCTCCAAAGCTTTAACACCTGAGTATTTTTTAATGTAAAGGAAAAGTGTCCTCCCCTACATCACCCTTAGTGAGAGAGAAGCTTCCTGGACCAGGGAAAGGTAGAGTCACTCAGGAGTAGGCCAGAGGGGTCCAGGTGCTCACAGGCAGGCATCTGGGTTAAGGGGCAGTGCGTCTCCTTCATTTTGATCTACTGGAACATCTGATGACATCTGTGCAGTCTCCTCTGTTTGAGTGAGTGTCTAGTTTCCTGAAACAAATGATGCACCCCAAAAGTGGGGCACCTAGAGACTTTTGAACGTATAAGTGGCATTGTTGGTCCCAATGTAGTTCGTGAGTATTTTCTGTCTTCCTGTTTCTTCCTCCCCATCCCCCTTTCACCCCTTCTCCACCTTCATTCTGTTCACCTCACATATAGTATTTTGAAAAAGGAATCACTGATTTTTTTAAAAGCACTTTGTAAAGTCTGTGATAGTCATAATTTCAAATATGTCTTCCCTTCCTGAATTTTCTGTCACAATATAGAAACAAGATAAAAATAGCTATTACTCTGGTTTCTGTCTCTCTGTTCACAGATTTATAGTAGTAAAGGATTTTTTTCTAACTCCAGAACAGAACTTGGATTAAAATGCATGCTTTCCTTGGTTGCAGGTTATTATACCAACATCACAAGCATTACAAACCCACCTGACCTTGAAGGGTGGGTGGGCTTGAGATGGGAAAAAGCAATTCCCTCACTCTATTTTGACAAGGTTGACTCCTTTTCTAGACTTTGCAGTTCTAGACTTTGCATTTCCTTCAGGCATGGGAAATTCTTACAAATCATAGTTTAGTTTATAGAGACAACAGATGCATGGTGCAATTATAATCCCATGAATTACTTATATGGAAAGAGTTATGTTCAAATGTCACCGTGGAAAACTCCATGAATGGTATGTAATTTTGAACTGCATATAGTAGGATGTCAGACTCTCCAAATAGCTTACAGACCCAGGGACTTCACCTGGCAGAAGGATATTCCCTGAAAGCAAGATTCTGGACCAGGAGGTATAAATGCGAAGAAAAGACTGAGTGATCATATATCCCATAGCTTCTTGATCTTTAGGAGAAATCGCTTGGTTACCTTGAAAATGCTGGTCTTGTTTCAGTGTATCTAGGAACAGGCATACGACATTTCTTGCAAGTTCCTAGATGATCCCAATGTTGTTGGATTACATGGGATATGTGCAGAGAAAGCCAATGAGCAAATGTGATAACTCAGGGATAGGGAAACAAGTAAGAAAGTCAGAACAAGTAGGGGATGGTTTGTTTCTAAACATTCCACTCAAATGCTAATTAAAGACAAAAAGGAAAGAGAAGGCAGAGGGAGTATGGAGGAGCTGTGCCGATCTAGAAGGCAGCTGTTGCATTCTAAGACATAAGTTTCTAAGAATCTAGAGAATTGTTATTGCCCTGTACAATATAATACCAATATTACCTAGCCTCTCATTTGTTAAGGTAAAGACAAAAGTTCACTATATTTTAATATAAAATCTACTGATTTATAAGTCTCAAGTCAAATTTGTACATATACACAAATGTACACATATATAGAGAAATACAAGCATTGTGAGGCAAAGAAATTGAATTTCCATATTATGCTTTCAGATACTTCAAATCATTAAGTAAGGTAAAGGGCCCAGAATTAATGTAAAGAAGCCCTTAAGGAGATGCTGACACTTACTGGTAGACAACTATTGTGAACTAGAGTGTGATGCAAAATGAGAAGGGTCAGATCCAAACATCAAAATAATGCAAAAAGGAGACTTGTTTGTTTGTCTTGACACAGTCTTGCTATGTAGATCTTGCTACACTTGTACATGCTTCGTAGACCAGGCTAATTCCAATCTCATGGCATCCCTCCTCCTGCCTCAGTTCCCCCAGATGCTGGCTCAAAAGTGTCTTTACAAATAGAGAATTGATAGCAAAAAAAAATTTGGATAAGTCTGATTATAGAGTGAAGGTGAGTAAATACAGGTTGAAAATTCTCAGTTATCACAAATATAAAATTAAGCAACAGAAAGGTGCTGACACAGGATAGAGCTGTGTTAGTACAATACAAGAATCTTCCAGGAAAGACAGTCATCTAGCAATTGAGACTTCTGTCACCAAAGATGGCCCTTCTGAGTAGATTAGAGGTTTGGGGGTAAAATTCTAGTTTACAGCAGAAGTTAGAGGTGATAACCAGAACTCACCAGCCTCGTTTGACTTTCCTCATATTTTTCTGATGCAGACCATTATATGTGGGTGCTCCAAAGTATTTTCTGGGTGGACAGGCCTTTAATCTAGCTTTATGGAAGAAATGATAAAATCAACTGTATTCTTAGAAAATGATCTAGTCTTGGAATAAGCTTCCCCCTGATGGACTTGGATGGAGTCAGAGGGACAGATTTGATACTTAATGTAAGAACAATAAATAGTATCAGGAGATTGGTTGGTCAGAACTAGGGAGTATAATAGTCAAGGGTCCCATGTTGTCTTTGAAACCTATATTCTTCCAAATATGGCAGAAAACATAAAGCTGTAAGGAAAAGTTTTGGGTCCATCCATGTGTTATCGTTAAAAGAAAATACACAGACTTCCCTCTGCACTGGCATTTTAAATTAAACTTGTGCCCACAGATTCTCTCCAGAGCTGTTTAGAAGGATTCAGTCAAGGCTCTGCTTTATTTTGCTTTTTTATTGTTTGTCAAGACTACAGAGGCAGACTCTGTAAAAACTGTCAACATCAAAATACCTTTATTCTTTTTCCTTTAAAAACATAATACAATGAAGATATGGCAGGGTCTGAGCTTATTAAGAATCTCTTAGATTCTCTGAAAGAGCAAGGATGCTGGGAAGCAAAAAACCCAGCCCAGAGGATTCAGCTGGATGCTAGTGAATCATAGAGAGAAAAGCTGGATATTGTACAGGCCTAAAGAAAAGACCTCATCAAAACCCTAGCCACAGTCTCGGTAAATTTCCAAATGCCATACAGAGTTCTCAGACAACATTTACTGATTGTTTGGCACATTTCAGGTGATTACATAGTAAATTATACAAGTCACAGATGGTTACAAATTTAACCACTTCCTTTCAGTGCTTGAAAACTGTAGAAACCTACAGTTTTAGACTAACTAGATTTCACTAGTATTAAGCTTCCCTTTGAGTCTCCCTGTACTGTCTACAGTAGCTCAGCTGCCCTCCTCACAAATGCAAGCTGGACACTTCTGCATCCCCAAGTTCATGTGCTTAGAAGCTGGATTCAGGCTCATCTGTGGCACCCATCTTCTCGCTGTGCTTGCTCCGATTTCTCACTTTGGTTAAAAATATGGATGCAGGTCCCACCCATACAGGCACAATTAAAAGATGAAAGGAACAGAACCAAAAGAGAGGCCCATCATGAAGAAATGTCTACAGCCTGCCTATTTACATTCCAGCAACATTCAGCCCATTTGAGACACAAAATGAGAATGTAGATAGACATCCATAGACATAGAAAATTGACACAAAGTCGATCTGTTTGGAAGGAAATATGAAAGGAAATGGGAAAATTTCCAGGTTTTCATTTCCACCTTTATTAACTTTTGCTTCAAACCCCCTAAAAGTAACTATTAAGTGGTAACTTAATGCAGAAACTTTCACAGCTCCTTCTCAATAAGCATCATAGAGAAGAAGTAGTCATGATTTGAAGGATGATTTGGGGTTTTTTTTTTTTTAACCTTATATCTTGTCTTGGTTCTTTGCAGGAAGCAGAATGTGCCTACATCCTTTTTGTTATTGCCATATTTTGGATCACAGAAGCCTTGCCCCTGCCAATCACAGCTCTACTGCCTGGGTTAATGTTCCCCATGTTTGGGATCATGCGTTCTTCACATGTAAGCTCTTCGAATGCTGTTCAATTTTGATTACTTATTTATATGGTGACATCATTTGAGAAAAGTTGTCTTTAAAGGGATCCATGATTCTGACACAAGGCTCCTTCTCGAAGAGTCTGCAAGTCTGTCTATCTTGAATGAACAAACAGGTCATCGCTTCTTGAGTCATATGTGTCTATAGAAGAAATGTGACCATCTTCCCTTGCTGACATTTATAGCTGGCTCCTTTCTCCCAACTAAAGGGGCCATTCATTCACATCCTAAATAATCTTGTACAATTCCCTAATTCCACAGAACTCAAACTGACAGTATTGAAAAAAAAAAAAAAGGAAACACAATTTGTGCTTTTTATGGAAAAAAAAAAAAAAACCCTCCCTGTTTTCCTTTTCCAGCAACCTGGTTTTTCAAAAGATAAAGTCAAATTAGCTTTCATGTGCATTTCTATTTTGTTCTTGCTGAGAGGTGTTTATTCATGCTGAGATTTTTTTAACCTTTATGCAGTCTGAAGGTACCCATCTAAGGAATATAAATTCAGTTTCCCCTTAAATAAATGAAACACCCTGAAACCAGAACACTTATCTCCATTGAGTCTCTAGGTAGTGAATAAATAACTGCCTAAAGTGCTTACAACTTTAGAGTAGCAACATTCTTATGAAAGCCCTCAAGTTCATACAGTCAGTCAGTGCAATCTGACTTTCTTTCCGCTTGGGTCTAGTGCCATTATCAGGATGCTGACACATCTTGCATGTGGATGGAGATTTTTCTTTTCTAACTAGTCTTGGTTAAGCTCTTCCTACCAGAGGAGTTGTTCCTACTTCATTTGCACATAGTTTATCCCCAGTTAGGAGTCAAGATTCCTTTTGCACTTATGATCCTATCTGTTCCTCTTTCTATTGATCTCCCTTCCAACTTTCCTTTTGTCCTTTCTAATTATTATTGTTTTGGAGAAGAGTATGGCAAGGGTTATCCTTTGACTGCTCTTCCCTCTAGGCTGAGGTTCAGCTTCGGAGGAATCTGGAGCCCCAAATTCTAAGTTTCTTAGGTGGTCTAACATGGAGGGGTGGAGAAGACGAATTAGAGACAGCAAATATGTTGTAGGAGCTTACAGTACTTGTACCACTGTGGCTGGCAGTACCAGTCCAGAAATCCTTTATTTTCAAAGGTGACACCATCACTAACCCTTGGGTCTTAGAGGTGGAAAATAAGTCTTCAGAGCAACTCTCACCTAGGCTAGGCATTTCCTCCATTTTTTTGGTCTTACAAATGACCTCATTCCATGTCATGTTTTTCTGGTTGTAGGTCACCAGTAAATCACAAGAATGGTAATTTTGACTTTTATGAAGTTCAGCTTCATTTAGACTTAGTGTGACATTCGATTATATTGATCCATGAAATTTTTGCTTCACATCTGTTCTGCAAATAAACATCATAAATGCACCTAGCATTTCTTGGAAATTAAATATTAATGTAATCTGTAGCTCTAGTTCATATGGTTTTTAGATCTTAACTCCTCTCTTCAAACCTACCGTCTTCATCTATCACCACCACTGACCATCCCATCTTTTTATCTCATTCCAGAACTAAGGCTAGTTACTTTGCTTGTTGACAATACTTGAAATTAAGCAGGTTAATGAATTAACTATGTTTCCTGCTGCTGGGATAAAGTATCCTGACAAGAGTAAATTAAGCCAGGAATGGTTAACTTTGGCTCACAGTTTGATTGTACTGTGATCATTCTGGGGAAATAGTAGCAGCAGAAATTTAAGGCATCCTGTAACTTTGTATCTGCAATCAGAGAGCAAAGAGCAAGGGATGCTAGTGTTCAGCTCAATTGCTTCTTTTTTTATTCAATCCACAATAAAAATCCATAGAATGGTGTTACTCACAAAGGGCAAATTTTCCCACTGCAACTAACCCAACCTAGATAGATCCCCCTCAGGTATGCCGAGAGGCTACCTAATCTAGAGAATCCCTTATTGTCATCTTCTCAGGCTTGTATTCCAGATGATTCTGGATGCCATCCAGAATTCAAGGGTGTACAATGGAATAGAACACGTAAAGTCATGTTCAAATGATGATACAACACCTCTGAGTTTTCATATCAATGGTTTTGAGAGTGTTGTGTTATTGATATACCTCATATCAGCACTTTTGAATGTTAAATCTATCACTGAGTAGGTGAGTCTCTTCATCCAAGTGGAGAGCCCTAAGCATGTCTTTCTTTGGACACAATATATATAATTTTATTTACATACTTTAAAGCCAATACTGACTGTCTAAACCTTGTTATGCACATTGCTATAATTGAATTTTTATAATGTTGACTTAAATTTAAACTGCTAAGTAGTGAATACGATCAATTTGTTCTTCTACAACAGATATTCGTATTACTATAGTTGAAAACACATTTATAAATAAAATATATGAGAAAAACCTATGCATATATTGATGTTATATAACATATTTACTCAGTCATTCAATAAATATTTATGTGGTAAGTAAGGTCTGCCAGACACTTGGAAAATAGTAATAAATAAAACTTGGGGATTTTTTTATGAATTAAAGTAGACAAATTTCCTATTTATTTTAGAATAATGGAGAGAGCAAACAATATATCTGCTAAATAGACGAGTTAAATAGTTTGTTTAAAAGGTAATTGCTGTGTCCTCAAAAGACAGTTTAGTGTTTAATCTACTTGCTATGCAAATACAAGGATGTGAATGTAGATCCTCAGCACCCACACAAAAAGCCAGGTGCAGCATCATAAACCTGAAACGTCAGCTCCAGGGAGAAGTCAGAGTCTGCATGGTGAAAAGCCAATCTATACAATTGCTGAGCCACAGATTTAGTGAGAGAATCTGTCTCAGAAAATAAAGTGGAGAGTGATAAAGATATGGATGTCCACTTCTTGCCTCCACATACACATGCCTAGGCATCTGCACACACACAGGCATACACATGCATATATCAAGTACTCCCCCACATAAATTAAACATATTTGATGGTATGGAAAAATGCAAAAAGTTAGTGATCAGTCAGGGGTAACAATTTAGATAGGGTTATTTACCCTAATAATTTTCTTAATCAAGATAAAACAACCTATTTACCTGAATAAAGACTTACTGGAGGTAAATATTTCAGTTATTTAAGTACTGGAGAATGTTTATTAAGAGAGAAACCCCTGGTACAAAAGCCTCAAGGCAGGTCAGTGCCTATGGTATGACTACATGACTACAGTCAAAGGATTAAGTGGTAAATCTACTCAAAGGGTGTCAGGGAGGGGCCGAGATAAGATTTGGGTTTGCCATGGCCAACAAGTCCATGATCAACTTTTATCAATGAGGAAGTAGAAACTTAATGGAGAATTTTGAGCAGACTTTGATTTTCAAGGAATAATTTGAGCTACTGTATAGAGAAAGTAAACAAAAAGGAGATGGGCAAGTGATTGCAAGATAGGTGGAAACCAGAACAGGGCACATATATCGACTGTATGGTTAATAATTTCGCAAAGAAAAGCCAACTAACTCACTTCCTTTACTTATTAGATATAGCATACAGTTCAAAGAAGAGATTCAAAGATGCCTCCTAGGTGTTTGACCTGTCAGGTAGAGAAATGGAGTTGCATGTCATGAAACTGGAATGATTGTAGGAGAAACCGCTTGGCTGTGGAGAAGGGCTGAAGAATGGGGTTTAGTGCTTGATGTGTACATTTGAGATGCTTATTGGGGACCGAAGTGAAGATGTTGAGTATGGGGTACAACTATGAATATATCTTACCAGACATTCAGAGTTCATGAGAGATGGGATCATCTGGAGCTACTAGATCTGACAGTCATCAGCTTTTAGATAGTTTTTAAAGTCTATGACTTGAAATCATTTGGGAAAGTAAAAGAAGACATAAAATTGAAACGGAAGTGGGGTTGGGGTCTGGAGAGGCAGCTCAGTGGTTAAGAGTACCAGCTGCTTTTCCAGAGGGCCTGGGCTCAATTCCCAGTTCCTCCATAGCAGTCACAGCTGTCTTTAACTCCAGTTTCAGGGCTTCTGACCTCCTTACACAGATGTCCATTCAGACAAAGCATCAGTGAACATTAGGAAGAGAGAAAGAAAGAAAGAAAGAAAAAGAAAGAAAGAAAGAAAGAAAGAGAGAGAGAAAGAGAGAAAGAAAGAAAGAGAGAGAGAAAGAGAAAGAAAGAGAGAAAGAAACAAGAAACAAGAAAAAAGAAAGAAAGAAAAGAAAAGAAACAAGAAAAAAAAGAAAAAAGGGAAATCAAAGTAGACTGTTGGATATTACAACCTTCAGAGATTGGCAACGCTGGTATGGTAGTTTAAACCTGTAATGTAAGTAAGTACTCTGGAGGAAATTTTGAGGCCACCGTGAGCCTTGTAAATTCAAGGTCATTTGAAAATGAATAGAGAAAAGACAGTCTCAAATAATGCAAATAATAATGCAAACCACAACAACAATAGTAATAACAACAACAAGAAAACAAGAAACAGGTTAATGGGAAGAGAAAGTGTTAGGCAAGGAGACCAGGAGCAAAGGTTACTGGCATAAAAGGAAAACCAGAGAAGTGTGAAAACCCAAGATCCAAATGAAGCAAGTGCTTTAAGGATGAAGCAATTACCAGGCTGTCAAATTTGCTATTAAGTCAGTTAAAATGCAGACCACAAATTTGATCATTACACAACAAAACAACTTAAATAAATATTCTAAAATGAAGTATAAAATCATATTAAATTTTAACCCACAAGGCATATTTTACAGAGACATTTTTATTTAGCTCATAGACAATGTACAGAACTACTTTTCATGACTTTTTATTGATTTGGGCAAAGGTTGCTCAGCTGATAAATTATATGACTAGGCAGGAACCCAGGTGTTTTGATTGAAAAATTCCATATATTTTTTAGATGAAATCCCATTTGGGGACAGGAATGTAACTATCTTGATCTTGTAAATGGACTTTAAACCTCATGAATTTTACTTGACATATCCATTTTTCTCTCAAAATAGTTATATTTATCAGTGTCATTTCTAAATCACAAGTACTTTCTTTTTTTCTTCCTTCCTTTCTTTCTTTATTTTACAAACCTCTTGGCCTCAAGCTTTCTATGTAGCAAAGAATGACCTGAACCTTCCTCTTACCCCCCTGCTTCTACCTTCCAAGGATATGTCTGAGACTACAAGCCTGCACCAGGCTGTGGTTTATTTGGTGCTGATTTTAAAACCTAGATATCTGTGCATGCTAGGCAAGCAGTCTAGTCTCATCACAAGTCCCCGAGAGAATGTTCTGCGAATGTCTCCTGGACATTAGGCTATACACAATGTTCTTCCTCAAGTATATCTGATCCTTATGAAAAGCTAGGTAGCATCTACAACAGCAAACAGAGAATATACACCTTCTTCTTTATGTTTAATCTCTATATTTGTTTACAAAGTAGATCATATTTTGCTGGCAAAGGATTGATAATCTAAGAATCCACTTTTGGTATCTAATTTCTTTTCTTTCTTTTCTTTTCTTTCTCTCTCTCTCTTTTTTTATGTCCATAGGCCATGGCTTCATTCTTTTTTTCCCTTGGATATTTTCTTTATTTACATTTCAAATGTTTTCTACTTTCCAGTTCTCCCCTTCAAAAACCCCCATTCCCTCCCTCTCCCCCTTCTTCTATGAGGGTGCTCCTCCACCCAATCCTTCTATCCTGGCATTCTCCTACACTGGGGCATTGAATACCCTCAGGCCCAAGAGCCCCTCCTCCCACTGATGTCCAACAAGGCTATCTTCTGCCACATATTTTCAAAATGAAGTTTTATTGCAATACAACCTTGCCATTCATTTTACATTGCCTTTGGCTCTTGCATGCCACTGACAAAGTTCAATAATTGTTACAGATACCATGTACATAAAAACAAAACAAAAAAACAACAAAATACCAGAAGATTTACCTATTTACTATCTTTTTAAAATTATGATAATCTCTCAATGAATTAAATAGGCTACAAGAACATCTTGGTGGACATGGTGGTGCATACTTTTAATCCCAGCACTCCAGAGACAGAGGCAGGTATATCTCTGTGTGTTAGAGGCCAGAATGGTCTACACAGTGAGTGTCAGAATAGTCAGAGCTACATAAAGACCCTTCTCCACATTTGCTCCCAGGATACCCATAAAAGAATAACGAATAGTTTGAACGTATTCTTGTACTTAATCACTTACCAATGCAGTTGTTTCCCCTCATTTTCTGGGAATACATTCAAAGACAACCAGAGATTTCCTTAAAACTGTTGATAGTACCAAACCCCATGTGGACTATGAATGTTTCCTGCGTGTTCTTCAGTGCATGCACATAGTTCCAGAGTTAATCTGCTCTTCTATATTTTATGCCCTGTTATCATATTTTGTTTGCTATACATTAGTAAGTAAAATAAGAATCACTTAACACAAGTACTTTGATACCATAGTTATCAGTCTGATAAACTAGAAGGCTACTAATGACTAACTTGTAGATAGTTTATACATCATGGATACACTAGAAAAAAGTTAGACTGATACTCTGGTATAGAAAAAGATAGTGTGAGATTTTATTATGTAACTTTAAGCAGAGTTATAATTTTAAATGTATCAACTATTCATTCAGGTGTCTAAAACAAAATAACAAAATTCTCTGAAGCTGGGAATTTACAAACAATTGAAATATAATCACTCTTGGTTCTGGAGGCTGAAAGTTACAAGTTCAAAGCCGAATAGAGGATCTGTAGAGGTTTCACCGGGGAAGAGCACTTGTTGCTTTTGGATCTATGGTTCCACAAACTGGCACTGAACCATTCACAGTTGCCTATAAATTCATCTCTAGGGATCCATAACTGTCTTTTTACTTCCATATGTATACACACAGGCACAAGCATATGTGCATGCGTACACACACACACACACATACACACACATACTCATACACAAATAAAATAAAATAAAATAAAGTAAAAGGTTAACATATTAACAGATTTGGTATCTGTTGAAGCTTAATGTTCTGATCTGTAGATGTTGACTTGGTGTTTCACTCATGATGAAGGACAAGAGAATGTCTTGTACCCTCTTTTATAAAAAAGTAGAGCCAATGTTATGTTCAAATAATGTTCCCATAGATAGACTTAGGGAAACAACAACATCACACCATGCTAGTCAATGAGTTATTTCTATAAGCAAAATGCAAAAAGAGCAACTTTCAAAATTCCAGTATTAGGTTTTACAGAACAACTTCCCACATTTTCTAGGAAAAACTTAAACTTAATTATGCCTTGAAAAGTTATCTCCTGTATGCTCATGATATTGTGTTACCGTCTCTGATAACTTGCTTCTTTTCATTTAGTAACTTCCAAGATTCTTGAACCTAGGGACTTGGTAATTAAATACCTATTAAAGACAAACTATATGTGCTATGCACATAAGTTCATAACTATATGATCAATATAATTCATTCTATCTTCAAAGTTATCTAGTGTAATGAAGTGAAAAAGTCAACATAATATACATGGTTTGGTCATAACACAGAGAAGTAACACAGTCCAGTTTAGGGTCCCAGAAAAGAAATCTTTGAAAAACCAACGTTTGTTTTAATCTCTGAAGGAAGATTAGAAGTTTGTAGAAAATGCAAAATGGTGATTACAGCTTAAATTGAAAGCAAATGTCTAATTATTTTTTGTGTTTGGAGAAAACACACAGAAAGCAGTTGGGTGAAAGCAGGTGGTAAAAGATTGAGCTGTAGAGATGCAGTGAGTCTGAATTTAGATGAATTATGTTTGACAAATGGAGAATATAGGTTTAGGTCTCAGATACCACAGAACTACCTGAAAGGGAATAAAATAGTTGATGACATGATTCACACTTCATAAAAGTGACCAACAGTGGTATAGGATCGATTAGAGAACAATGGTGGGATATTAAATGGTGAGGTCATGTGTGAATAAAGAAGACTCAATGCATTTTAAATACAGAGACAGTAAAAGGAACAGTACATACATATTGGAAATGAAAAGGTAATTTCAGATAACTCTGAAATTTGACTTAGTCTACAGACTAGAGGGAGTTTTATTCTTCATGAAACAGAACAGGAGGAAGAAAGTATTGATGGATATTTGAGTTGAGAAGGTGTCTGCTATTTTGAATCACTAAGATTTAGATGTTTGTGGGAAATGGAAATGTCTGTTGGGGTCACATTCTGGAACTTGGACTTCTCTGTCAGAATACAAAGAGTGTTGAAGTCACCACTCATTCGGCAAGTGATCTCTGCTGTGTTCGATAGTATGCATGTTAGTCGCACAGAGATAGGGATTAAGTCTCTAGGATTTGCCATCAAATGTATGAAACAAAAAGAGCACACATGAAACCTTCTAGAGTATATGCAATTGTGAGAACAGATTAGAAATATTTCAGAGTAGGCCAAGAAAACCTTCTCGAAGAACTACTGAGGGGAAAAGGTGTTTACAGGAATAGACACATGGGAAAAATCAATATACTAAAACAGTTATAGAAAGAAATGGCACAGAGTTGGTTGGTTGGAAGGGTTAAGACTGAATAAAGACATTTGGAAGGCAGGAGCTCAAAAATCACTGTGTTCTTTACTCACTCCTTAACTTATTCAATTTTATTTACAGAATTTTTAGTTTGTGCCAAGACTTTTGATGATTTTAAAACATCAGTTTCTGAAGCCACAGAATAGGTGTCAGGCATGTAGCATAGAGTTAAGTAAGCAGTTGCAAGTTATAGTAAAGAAAAGAAGCATGGCAGGTCAGAACGACAGCAGGATTCACTTAGAAATTCCAGATGTTTCATCATTGATGAAATTGGGAGAGGGAGGTAGCAGAGGGAGAAAAAAACTATCAGACATCCCTTTGGTCTCAGATGAGAACCTCTGCAGCTCCTAAAAGGTTGTCATTTCTTTGTGTTATGAAACATTTAATTCTTCTCATTCTCAAAAAGATGTAATGTGGGAGTTGGGAGGAGAGTGGCTCGAGGTTCGGGCTGGTTGTACAAAGACTGCTATACTGGCTTTGGCCCACCAGTCCAAGTGGTAGGGATATAGACGTGTATAACCATGACTGATTACAGCAACCACTCTTAACAAATGAACCATCTCTTCAGCCTCTAAAGTAGAATTTTTGCATGGGCTTAAAGCAATAATAGAATCTCTCAGGTGTAATCTCTTCCAAGACGTTAAAAACAAATAAATCCAAGTCTGGGTCTGCTCTTCTCGTTCAAGATTTACATCTAGATCTCAGTCTCCCTCGTTTTGAAAGTCTTGATCCCAAAGCCAATCGGTCTGCCACTCAAGGAAGCACAGGCTTAGTTCTAGGTCTCATTCCAGATCACATGCTGCAGCTCACAACAGAGAAAGGAATCACCTCCGAGTATATCAGAATTGAGATTTCTGAGCTCACAACAGAGGCTACAGGAGTAATAGTTTCCATGGGTGAAACCGAGGCTTTTTATCTATGGGGGCAATATAACCATGGTGGCTATGGAAACTACTGTTCCAAATGGCAGAATTACCAGCAAGCATACAGCCCTGGTCAGGACTGTTCTCATTACAGATATCCAAAGAGAAGGTCCCCTTCACTACTGTCCAGGAGCCATTCTAGGAACTCTGATAAGTCATCCTCTGACAGGTCATGACGTTCCTTGTCCTCCTAGTCATCCTCAAACCACAGCAGAGTTGAGTTGTCTAGGTGCAAGTCCACAAAAGAGAAAAAAGTTCTCTTCCAAGAATAGCCAGCCACTTCAGGTAGCTGGTGATAGCCAGGGATATGAGGTTAAGGAGCAGATATTCTCTGGAGGCACTTCTCAAGATATAAAAGGGACTGAGAGCTCAAAGCCATGGCCAGACACCACCATCTATGGCACTGGTTCTGCATCATGAGCCTCAGTTTTTGACCTGAGTCCCTGGGCCGAAAAAGTCCCTGTTCTCAAAATTCCCCTCCAGTCTATGGTGGTTAGGCAAAAGTCACCATGTCTTAGCCCCCTGCCAAACCCCAGTCCTCTACTTTCTAACATATCCAGATGGATTTTTCCATGTCAGGTGGTGCTAGATATCAGTCTGGAGCACACCAAGGTCAGTTTGACCCATGGCGCTGGGTCTTTGAATCCATCCAAAATGAGCTCTGTGGGTAAGAGTCCACCAGTCACTGGCTCTGCATGTGGTTCATCTCAGAAAGAGGAAACCACTCCTTCAGGAGAAGCAGCACATACAAAATCTTACAAGAGCAGAAGACAGAGAATAGGAAGGATAAAAAGCAGAAACAAACAAATACTAATAAAGAGAAGCTGGGGGACAAAGGGGGTTTCTCTGATGCTGATGTAAAAAAAAAATGAAATCTAATCCATTTGCTTCCAAAAATGGACACTGAGAAGCCCTTCTGAGGTAGCCAGTCACCTGAAATGCATAAGCTCCAGGATGACTTGGAGTAAAAGATATCTGACTTCCACAAGGAGGAGATGGATGAGCATGATAAGGACAAAAATAAGGAAAGGGAGGAACCTGAGTTTGATGATGAGCCCAAATCAATGTCTAAAGTCATAGCCAGTACAAGCAAAAACCAGAAAGAAGTCAGGCAAGAGGGAGAGCCTGGTTCAGGCAGGGAAGGGAAAGCGGAGGAAAGCAGAGGAGCTGGAGGAGGAACCTTTCACAGAGAGATCCTGAAATGAGGTATGTGGATGGAACATCCAAGAGGAGCCAAAAGTGAGCACAGGGGTTTTTTGCCAGAAAAATATTTCTCGGTGACTGCATACAAGGTAGTCCAGGAGAAAAGTTTATTAGCTTCCCCAAGAAAGACCTTTGAAAGCTATGACAAGCTGGGAAACCAAGGAGACATTTCCTCAGGGTAATGAGGCCCAAGTCAATGGCTGGATAGACTCGTTTGATGAGGACCTTGTATGATGCAGTGGCTTATTTGGCTCAGGAATGAATGCTTTGAAGGGATCTAATCCATAGCAATAAAAGGAGCAGGAGTATCATTCCATTTTCCAGCACATACAGTCAGCTCAGTCTCAGTATAACCCCTCAGAATTGATAGCCCAGCATATAGTGACCATTGATAAAGAGCATCACTGTGGATCCTATGAAGGGACATTGCATGAAGGCTTTACAAAATACCTAAAGGGAAGAAATGAACATGAAGCAGATAAAAATTAGAAAAGCCCAGAGATATACAGGATAGACATTCCACCCCCCTCCCAGTACATTCAGAAAGCATGGTTTGACTTTGCTCAGCATAGCTTTGTGATTTGATTTTATAAAGCATTTCCTAACACCACTTCTAAATACCAGTTGCATGAGATGCTTTCCCTAAGAAATGATTAGTAAATTTATTAAAATTTAAGACATCCTGAAAATAGGAAAAATGTCAGACCACTTTTTGAAAATTATAAGATAAATTATCACTTAAAGGTTTTGTGAAGGCCAGTGGGAGAAAAATCCAGATAAGAGTTGAGATTCTAACTTAACTGAACACAGAATTATAACAGCATCAGGAGTTTTGTATTAAAAGTGTTGGGTAATTCTTTGGAATTACTCTGGCAAATAAATAGTTGCTCAAAGTGACTGAACACTGTCTTCTTCTCTGAGTGATGATAAGTAAAAATGGTTTAAAATGGCAGTCTTTAGGTAAGGACCTTTGTTTTATAACAAACTACTTTGAAGATTAAATCATTCAAATATGAAGGAGGACTATGGTTATCAGAAAGCAGGTAGTGATAAAGTTGTGAATTCAGGTTGGTAAGGATGAAGATTTGCAAACATGGGACTAATGTGGAATTTCCTGACATTCTAGTCATTGGCACTCCACTATAAAACATTTTAACAGTAATATCAGTTTATGGATGGAGAAATTAAAGTATACCACCACTTGTATGAAGTGACTCATTTTTTTTAAAAAAATCTAGAGCTTTTTATATGCACATTTTCCTATATTCTTTAAAATAATGTTGTTTCTGGTTGAAACTATAGATAACGTGTATTCAAACACATTTACTCATCGTTTGACACAATAGAAAATTGCACAGTTGAAGGTCACAGTTAAGAGTAGTAGCCTAAGAGTGTCTGTTGTACTTCATTCCTGGACCAAGATACGTAATCATGGGTTTCATTGAATTTTCAGGTGGCTTCTGCTTACTTCAAAGACTTTCACCTTCTGCTAATTGGAGTCATCTGTTTAGCAACATCAATAGAAAAATGGAATTTGCACAAGAGGATCGCTCTGAAGATGGTGATGATGGTGGGGGTGAACCCGGCCTGGTGAGTATTATATGTACAGCACCCACACTATATCCTAAGCATATAATTGGGTGCCCAGCAATATCTGAGTAGTAATGCAGGAACTGGCTTGGATAACAGGGAAACCATGAAATTCTGAAGGTGATGTGAAGTGTACTTGAAGGATGGGAGAAAAACAGCAGCAAGTTTCCTTTCACTGCAGGTCAAATTTCAGAGAGATTGGAAGAGATGCACACAAGGCTCTCAGCTTTAACACACCATTGGAATCAAAGAGGAGAGGAGCCTTGAACCCCAGCACAGGAGATTGATACACTTCAGAGTAGATTTCAATCCAATCTTGTTTATTTGGCTGATTACACATTCAAAACTCATTCAAGAGCACCCTTTATCCACAGGGAGGATGTTAAGAACGAAAGACAAAGCCATTACTGACAGAATACAAATCTGTGCAGGAAAATTTCAAGGTGAACACATTTTTCTTTTCAAATCAAGTGTTGCAAAGTGAAACAATTAATTGAGAATTTTCTTCTGTATATGAAATTACTCATTTGACTGATTCCCCTTCACTGAAATGAATGTTTTTCATTCCATTAAATTAATTGGCTATTTGGGTTCTACTCCACCTCTTGTTATAAACACGAACATCACCTAAGGAACATTTCCAGTGTCATAATAATTTGCATAATGTTTACTTTAAAGCCTTAGGTGGTTTTTTCCCCTTCTTATCATCCTTTGGAAATTAAGAAAAAATTGACTTCTGTTGTAGAATTTCTTCAACGGCATAGGAGACTCGGTGTTTACCACGGTGGAGGAAATTTCTTTACTAAAATACCAATACTATGTATGCATGTTCATGCACATTTTTCTGTGTATATATGACACATATGAGACAAATATGACAAAATATATTACTTAGAATTTTATTATATGAATGTATTTCTTTAAAATATATTTATTATATAAATACAGTGGAATAGTGCCTTTTCCTCTTGGGTACCATAGAAATCTTTTCCTTGATCATCTGGTCATTGTTCCAGGAGAGAGGAAACTGAAGTGTGAAGTAAGGCTGGACTCCTGTCCATTACATCATTATTTGGCTCTTTGGTTTAAGGCATTTCCGCCAGAAGCAGCTTCACATGATGCTAATATTTTTAATATGGGAAAAACTATACACTCTATAGATACTATAAGTTAGTATAGTTTTCGTTTTTAATGATAGTATCATTACAGTTTTAATTTTAAATTGAGAGTAAGTTCTGTTTAAGCATATTTCTAAGATGTTTTATGTTGTTTCACACATGAAAATATCATACTCAAGTTGGAAATATGGTAAAGAATTGTTTATATAGACCTAGTTTTTTAAAAAGAAGATTATATAACTAGCACTCCATAAAAATATCTCCTTCTGAATGATTTTTGGCATCTTAGATCAACACCCCTTCCACCCTGCTCAAATTTTATGATGACATTTTATAGAAATGGCTTAAGGCCCAAAGTCTTAGATTTGTTATGTTAAGGATGAATTACTCTATTCATAAGAAAAGACAAGTAATAAATCTAATTCTTGACAATAGGAAGGAGTGCTAAGTTCAGGAGAGCATAAATAACAGAATCTATAGAAAATTCTCAAACCTCATTTTTAGCAAGTGATTGTAACCATTTTCTCCACCCACTATGTATTGAACCCGGAGAGTGAAGGAGTGAAGGGAGATCTATAAATATGAACCCTGTTCCTAGTTCTTAGTTCTTCTAACTGCACATACTAACAAACAGAAAAATGGCCCAAAGATGACACAAAAGCAGGGGATTCTCATTTGTTGGTGGCACTTTTATCTTCCTTAGGTCTAGAGACAAGTAGTCATTCATTAAAAAAAAAAAAAGTATTAGGGAAATACTGCAAGCTGTTTTGCTACATACCAACATGTAGTTAGGTGTAAATTTAAGTTTTTAACCTGACTTTGAAAAGAATGTTTCCCTTGTACCCATAAGGGGATACACATTTTTTTAAAAAACATATTTTTTATTAGATTTTTTGTTTTGTTTTGTTTTTCAAGACAGGGTTTCTCTGTATAGCCCTGGTTGTCCTGGAACTCTGTAGACCAGGCTGGCCTCAAATTCAGAAGTGTGCCTGTGTCTGTCTCCCAAGTGCTGGGATTAAAGGCATATACCACTGCCCGGCTAGATATTTTCTTTATTTACATTTTAAATGTTGTCCTCTTTCATAATTTCCCCTCCAAAAACCCCCCTATCCCATTCCCCTCCTCCTGCTCACCAACCCACCCACTCCTGCCTCTCTGCGCTGGCATTCCCCTACACTGGGGCATCGAGCCTTCACAGGACCAAGGGCCTCTCCTCCCATTAGGGGAGGCATATCTTAATAACTTCCTACCTGTCTGGGTAACTACACTTAGAGTTCTCCATCAGGGCAGAAACTTTACCTTCTGAGTTCTGAAACACATTGTTTCCAATTTGCAAACTCTTCTTAAATAGTTGACTACAGAGAGCTGCACAAAAACATTGTTTCCAATTTGCAAACACTTCTTCAATAGTTGACTACAGAGAGCTGCACAAGCTGGCCAGCACACACTCCACACTAAAGACCGTCTCGTTTCAGGCTGACGTTGGGGTTCATGAGCAGCACTGCCTTCTTATCTATGTGGCTTAGCAACACCTCTACTGCTGCCATGGTGATGCCCATCGTGGAGGCTGTGGCGCAGCAGATCATCAGTGCTGAAGCAGAGGCCGAGGCCACTCAGATGACTTATTTCAATGAATCTGCCGCCCATGGACTGGACATTGATGGTATCATGGATTGATATGGCCACAGTGGGGTCTAGTCATTTGAGCAGTAGGCATAAATTCAATACTGCTGGGATATATTTTGAATTAAGAATGCCTAAATGCATGAGATGCATTTAGCCTCACTCTTTTTTGTAGTTCCCAGTATCTATCCAAATGAATTCTACAAATATTTTACATTAAATTAACTGTTGAATATACTCTGGCATAAATAGAAAGAATGCCTTTGTACCCTCCAGCCAGTCCAATGGGATGCTCGTATGTCTTTATCAGTAGACATCCAGGTTATTCTTCTTTCTCATGAATGGTTTTCCTGCATACCTTATAGATACTTAATTCCTACATCCTATTGGGGTACAACACAGCATTAAATTCCACCATTGGTATTTCTTGCTCTGATGAACTGCTCGGATGCAATGGATGATGTTGCAGGATATTTGTGCTTGTAAAAGAAGGATACTATATTGATATAAGGTGAACTTGTTTATTTTTAAATTTCAAATAATGCTTCTACCTTCTAATGCATGCATACATATCATGTGTGGATATATGCAGATCCAATAATAATTCTCTATTTAAATGGTTTTTCTTTCATTTAATGTCTTACAGAAACTGTTATTGGACAAGAAACAAATGAAAGAAAAGAGAAAACAAAACCAGCTCCAGGGTAAAGACCATTGATATTAATAAAGATTTTCCAAATTACATTTTGATGAAATTATAAACTGGGCCAATTTATGTTTCAGAAGCAGTAATGACACAGGGAAAGTGTCAAGGAAGATGGAAACAGAAAAGGTACATAACATTTGATTCTTCCTAAATACTTGTACATGAATTATATTCACACTCTAATTGGATAGATATCTATTTTAAAATGTATTACTTTCTCATATAAAATTAATTTGTATAAAAGGCCCAAGTGTGGTACAATGGTTTGATAAGCCTTCCTCAATAGACTTCCAGATAAGAATTATTTTAGACTTTGTAAACTAACATCATTATTTTTTCCTTCTATTAGAATTATGGTAATGGCAATTAGCCAAATGAGTTTAAAGCAACACAGTTTTGCTCCCAGAATACTGTTTCAGTTCTTATTAAATCTTGTTGACTTATTACCCTGGTTTTCATTAGCATCATCTCTGTTTCTTCAGGTTACAGACTTAGAACACCCTTTTTCGTATACTTACAAGTGAGCGAGCATGTTATTTTAGCATTCCCACTGCCACTAAAATTTCAATGTGGAATTCATGAGTTGCTTCTGTTAAATCTAGGCAAAAGGGTTGTAGCTGTTGTAGACATTGAGGAGAGGAAGGGGACCTTAGAAAACCGTACCATGCAATGCATTTCCTTAGGATAAATCAATATAAAAATACTACAATGCATTGCACCAGGAGCAGAATTTCTCAAGACAGCTGAAAATAATCCTACTTAGAAATAGTCCTACAGTAACCATGGCATTAAGAAGAGAAGAGCAAGGTATATATTTCCTCCTTGGGCTGTCTAATACATTAGCACACAGCTCAATGGGAAAAGGAACATTACTGTTTATAGAAATTTCAAGGAAAGAATGAGTTCTCTAGAAAGAGAAAATAAACACAAGACAAGGTTTAAAGCATTAGCTGTATCTAACTGAAGGTTTTTATGAAAAAATCATACGTTTGCGAAAACATTATTATCTTTGACGATAGAAATATTCTTTATAAAAACATTAAAAATTAAGTGAGGCAGGAGTGTTATAGAAGCATACATTGGAAAATAAACTTTGCATACGCTCATGAAACCTAGCAAGCCTAAACAGAAGGGGTTAAAAATGTACACATAGCCAGTAACTTCCTTAGAAATGACTTTAGCAAGCAAGCTTTCTGGCACCATGCCTAAAATTTAGATTCAAATTGACTTGCTATCCAATGTGTTCTGGGCTTTGTAGGGAGAGGTGTTAAAATACAGACTACTCTTTAGTATAAATATTTCAGAATCTAGGGAATGCAAAACAACAATGATATACAGACACAAAAAAGCTACAAGTTTCCCCCAAAGCCAAGCTTTCCAAAAAGTAGCACAATTTGTTTAATATGAACATATCATGGAGAAGGAATATTAATTAGATCAAGTGCTTGAGTCTGGGAAGATGACAGTCTTTAAGAGAAGATTTCAAGTTCCATGTCTATAAGAACATGTTTGCTGTATTCTGATTTAATCTCAGCATATCCACTATCTAAAACACGGTAGGAATTCAATATTTACCTTCCAATTAAGGAAAGATCGAGTATGAAGAGGTAAATGAGAAAAAGGCACTGTAATCAAAGAATATATTTATCAGAATCTCAATGTTTCAAAGCTCACAGCCTTTGGAATAAAGGTGCTAGAGAGGAGTGAGATGCCTGGCCAGGCTAAGAGCAGCTCTTTGGGCCCACAGTAAGTTGGAAGGTTCTCTTGTGGGAAGAATCCTCAAAGCTAATGGGCAGCATGGCAAATTCTGCTTTGGGATGCAGTCTCTGGTAACGCTGTGGAAGTAAAGAGATAGGAACCTGACTTGAGTTTTCTGATTAATCAGGCCCTGGGAATGAGAAAAAGAATTATATAAAACGTCTCCACTGTTCTAAACAGTGAGGGTAGATTGGGATGCTGTGGATTGAGATGGGGAACACAGATGCAGAAAAGCTTTGCCATAAAAATAGTAAGGTAGGTGGGAGTATACTGTAGGCAATAAAGATCGATATCTAATTTAGAAGAGAGAAAGTAAAACTGAAAGTGCTGATCTATATGGTCTTTCAGACCCCACTACTTTAAAATTCAGCTATAAGAGATTTTTTTCCTTGTAGAATAGGCTTTTAGGAAGAAAGAAAAAACAGTGCTTTGTATACAGAGGAAATATTTTTATTTTCTCTTTGAGATTTTCATATGTGTATATAAAGTGTTTTGATCATATTGACCCCCACTTCTTCCTAATCTTCCCAAACTCCAACCCACCCATTTCTCCTAAACCACTTAATTTCCTTCCCCCTTGTAAAAATAAACCACTGAATCCAGTTAGCTCTGCCTATAAGCATGAATGTAGGGCCACTCACTGGAAGTGGAGGTTTACTGAAGGAAACCGTCCCTTTCTAGGAGCTATTGAATTTCAAGAGGTCTTAAGGTAAGGTTAGGCCTCATGAGTCCCTCCTCCATCCACCATAGGAGTTTTGCTGGCTTGATCTTGTGTAGAAGTCTGTGTGCACGTGCACACACATACACACACACACACACACATGTGACTCACAACTGATCAAAAGGCAGAGTATACGTTACTGTGAGGTGCTCATCTCTTAAGTGTGATATCTTTATCACACTCTCTTTATCAAAGGCCCAGGAAAAGCCGGGCGGTGGTGGCGCACGCCTTTAATCCCAGCACTTGGGAGGCAAAGGCAGGCGGATTTCTGAGTTCGAGGCCAGCCTGGTCTCCAGAGTGAGTTCCAGGACAGCCAGGGCTATACAGAGAAACCCTGTCTCGAAAAAACCCAAAAAAAAAAAAAAAAAAAAAAAAAAAAAAAAAAAAAGGCCCAGGAAACATTATAAGAAGCTGCAGCTAGAGTTGTGACCTCCTGAGTTTAGTAGTTCTGCTATATCCAGACACGGATGTTTTGCAACAGTCCTCTCAAACTTCCGGCTCTTCCATAATGTTCCTTGAGCCTTTGATAAAGAGGGTGTGATGAAGACATAACACTCAGAGATGAGCCTCACAGTAACATATGCTCTGCCTTTTGACCAGTTGCGAGCCACATGCACACACACACACACACACACACACACACACACATGTACGTGGTCCACTGCACAAAACAAGCTTATTTGATGAGGGCTGAGAAGTACACTTCATCTATGTGTATTTAGAAGATAGTTTGATACTATGTATATTTAGCAAAATAATAATGGCTGGTTCTTCAAACTGCTCAGTCATGGGCTCTTGGCTGGTTTGGAGTGTCATTCATTAATTTTTGTCCTTTGAAGTGGGCCTTAAATTCAATGAAAAAAAATGGTTAGTTATTCCCATAATATATATGCCACTTTTAATCTAATGGGCATACCTTATTAGACTTGGTCATTTCTTTAGTTCACGGGATGCACCTTTGGGTAAGACTGTTGATTAATTTTCTTCCACTGCCAGCCTTAATAGCACCTCTTATCACTATGAAAACTAGATAGTAGGGAGAAAGCTTTCAGGTCAGTACCAGCTTGGAGTCCCCATGCCCTGTTCCCCAAGCGTGTGGTATCTTCAGAAATAGGGTCTTACCTTCAAATCCCGTGGAGTAACCAACCAGTAGCAGTGACTATAGAGTGTGTTATTCTGGATGTCTATGATATATCCCTGATCAACAAATCAAAGAGAGCCAGACATGACACTCGGTTCTTTGTTTGAAAACCTATTGTGTCTTGGAGAGCATTATACCCCCTATGTAGGGTAACTCTAAACTTGATTTTATTATGTCTAATTATGTATATGTATGTTTCTATATTCTGTAAATGGATATGTACACATGAATGCAGGGGCCTGAGAAGGCCAAGATATAGGTCAAATCCCCTGGAGTTGGCGTGACAGGCAATTATAAGCTGTCTGTTGTGGGGGTTGGGAAAGAAACTTGGGGTCCTCTGTAATAGCAATGTGTACTCTTAATTATTAAGCTATCTCCCCAGTGCCAATTTACACACACACATACACACACACACACACACACACACACACACACACATACAGAGAGAGAGAGAAAGAGAGAGAAAGAGAAAGGGAGAGAGAGAGAGAGAGAGAGAGAGAGAGAGAGAGAGAGAGAGAGAGCAAGAGCTTATAAAATAATAGGTTTTGATGTGGTTCTTTCAAAACTTCTTAGTGTTTGTTTTTCCTTCCCCATCCCCTCGTCTGCCTTACCCTCTGACTCACCTCCACTTTATCTACACCCTCGCAGTTATTCCACTTTCTGCCTTCATTACCACATGTGTTCCACTGTCTTTCTCCCTAAAAATCTTTCTTCACTTTCTTCCTCCATTAACCCTTCCTAATTCCCTGGCTTTTACAGGCACTCCAAATTAAACCTAGAAATCTAAAATAATTTTGATTCTTAACAATCATAGCTCCATTTTCAAGAATAAACAAATTATATGGTTCACATTGCAATTCTAAAGAGCTGCAGCTGTTTATCGGACTTATATTAGACAATTTAACAATGAGTGATTATATGAAAGACTTTATACCCAATTTATCTAGTTATAAAATAAAAAGCATATTTGAGTTCATAATGTCTTGTTTATCTGTATTGTTCTTGATGTAGATAGGGTGTTCTATTGATTAAAATAAACCCTGTATAGTTTGACATCACATTTTATCTACAGGCCATAAAGATATAAATAGTACCTTCCTTTGGAAAAGAGTGGTTTAAAATATATTTCAATGATTAAAAAAAAAAAGAAAGGTTGAAACTGTGTATAGTGATCTGTACCTGTAATGTCATCCATTGGAAGGCTAAAGCAGGAGAATTGCCATGAGCTTGAGGCCAGCCTGGGCTATATAGTGAGTTCTAGGAAGCCAGGCAGTGGTGGCACACAAACCAGGGCCACAGAGTGAGATTCTTTCACAAACAAGAGACTTGAACTTTTGCCATAATTTTCACAGTTCTGTCACGTTTTTCAAAAGAATTAAAGTTGTTATCTAATAAAAATTAATATGGTGTTATTCAGTTAAAACCATTTACTTTATAAAAATTCAGAATTGTCCTAAATTTTATTAAACCTGAAATAATGAGATTAAGTTAATGTGAGATTATTAATAACCTTACCTTGTTACTTCAAAGGCAGTAAATCCCACCCCTCACACACACACACCACAAGGGGGATAGGGGTGGAGAGATGAGAGATAGATAGAGGAAGATATAATTTACTATATAGTAAATAACAGTTCTTAAGTTGGAGAAAATTTATAATTGATCCCAAATAAATGCTCTATTTACTATAATAATATCACATTGACCAAGAAAAATGAATTTAACATATTCCCAATATTACCATGCCAATGAGCCGCCTATTGTCTCTTCTTCATAGTAGCAACCATATCCCATGGTCCATATCCTCACACTTCATCCTATTTTTCTCTAAAGAATATATCATTTTCTCATAGGTTACATATAATATGCTTACTTTTAGTTTATTTTGCTATTACCTGCTTCATATTCTAAACTGTAAGACCCATATAGGTATAGTATTATCATTACACTATATATCTGGGACAGTGGTGGCTATAGTAAGTATTCAGTAATTATTTGCTAAATGCTTGGATAATTTCAGTATTATCAATTACAATTGATTTAAAATAATTAATGTATATAAATTGTAATAAAAGTAAGTAGAAAAGGCATAAAATAAAACTGTGAGTCATATTAAAACTTGGTATGGAAAAATAAATAGTGGTTTGGAAAACAAAGGGATTGTTCAAATCAGCAGATGAATGGTCTTCAAAGGAACATAAATAGACAATGAATAGTTTTAAATGCAAATGCAAATTAAAACTTCTTTGATATAACACTTCAGCTCAGCATGGGTACTACCAAGAAATCTGACAATAAAATGTAAGAATTTATGGAAAGACAAACCCTTCCTTACTGCTGGTGAGGGTCTAGATTAGCAAGGCTAATCTATGGGAATCTGTATTGAGGTTTCTCAAAATATTAAAGCTTGAACTATTATGTGATTCAGCTAGGCAAATCCTGAGAACATACATAAGGACTCCATATCCTTCCACAGAGATGCCTGTAAAGCTGCAATCCAGTTTTATTGATGCTTCGTTCATGACAGTAAGGAAATGGGACTTCCCAGAAGCCCTTCCACAGATAAATGAATAATGGAATGTTGCACACATATATAAAATGGAATTTTATTATACTGTAAGAAAAATTTACACTATGAAAATTTCAGAAACATGGGCGGGTTTGGAGACTTTATTATTATTACACAAGGTGACCTAAATTCAGACAGACAAAAACTATATGCTTTCTCTCGTGTACATGTTTGGAAATGTCATCATGATTCATAAAACCTTCTATGATGACTTTGAAAAATATTACAAATGCTTGAGATATAAAATTAACTGGAAAGCTCTTGCTAAGGAACTGCAAAGTCCTCATGTAGATAGAAAAGCCGTCTGGCTGCAGCTGGAGATGATTACAATGGGCTGGAGTGAAGGATGATGGAGATTCTGTTGTCTCTCAGATTTCAAGAATTGACTCAATAGTGATCATAACTAAGGGGCATGCTCCCATGCTGTATCCCAAACAAGGGAGATTATTTTCCCCATAAAGTTCTCTTCTCACTGTGGGGCAAGGTCTAAGTATTAACAGGCATCCTACTGATGCCCAGAATGGAAGTGATGGTCAAGTGGGTAGCTCATGAATTCTGCTCTGCTTTTTAAACACACCTGCAATATTTTTAGAGAAAGGAACTAGAAAAACAAATGCTGGTCCCAAAGAACACCAGCGTATGTAAGTGATTATATTTCACAAGTCTCATGTGACAGCTAGGAAACCAAATATCACTTTTAGCACTTTCATAAGAAATGAGTTCTAGGCATCCAGAAATGAAGCTGTAGTCACCAAAGGAAGAAAGCCCCAGCTCTTTGCCTCCACGGAGAGCCTTGGCATTACTCACAGAGACAGCTCTGAGTTCTACACACTCTCAATCTCTAAATTTCCAGGCATCTATGGATGAAGAAAATTGAAGAATCAATACATTTTATGAAAAAAATAAAGAGAATTGTCTTCATTCATTTAATATAACCTGTTGTTCCTCAAAGGGAAAAGGTTTGAGAAAAAAAAATATCCTTGAACAAAGTGCATCAAGCATTTAATTAGGGGTTGTTTAGTCTGGGAGTGAAAATTCTTAAAGCTAAAAATTAAATTCTGGAAGACAACACTTCTTAATACTTGCCAAAAAATTCATAGTCCTGTAAACATAGCAATAAATACAGTTCTCAATACTAGGAACAAACCTCATTAGTTCTGCCCAGAAAGGCAATAGCAATTTAGAACACCTGGCCCCAGACTTACGACAAAATTGGTACTTTAGTTTAAACTGCAGTGGCTCTATAGACATACGAATCTTCTCTGTTGTTTTCCCTATCCCTTGCTGGGGTGAAATCCAGTTACCAGGGTGATTAATGTACTAGTCACATACCACTCAGTCATCACTTGACACAACTTAGATGTGCTCCTCTAGGTTTTCCCATGGGTACTAGTAAGGGATTGTGTTTGAACACTTCAACAAATATCCAAAATACAAAGGTTTTCAGGAAAATAAGTTTTTCAAAAAAATAGTCTAAAATGATGGTTCCTCAACTAGAATGACCTTAACTTTCTGTTTTTCCTGTACCATCTTCATGATGGAGACATTTAGTCTATGAAAGGTCTACTATCTCCCTCTACTCAGTACTGTAGCTAGTCGGGGCAAGAAAGGAAAGTAGAAGACAAATGGACCTCTTCCAATTGTCTTGGGCTTAGGACTACTCAGATTTTTCCATTTCATGTTTAACTAGTCCTACTTTACTATGAATGCATGCAATTATTCATAATATTATTCATTTATATTCTATACTATTTACAGTTATATCTTTTATCATTTCTAATTTATTTTCCTTGCACTTTGAAACCTTAGTTTTTCTTTGAAGTCAATTTTTATTGGTGTTACAAAGTTAGTAAAGTCTAGAAGTAGATTATATTTCAGAGAGGGGGCTTTTGGTGTTGAATCTCCACTTTTTTGTTTACTTGAAAGCTACTTGCCATCTTTGAGGAAGTATATTTTAGTAGCTGTGGACACTCATACTTTAATTTCTTCTGCCCTCTGACTTTTTTTTTCTGTGAGAAGTCAGCTATCAGTCAAAGTATTGTTACTTGTATGTGATCTTTTCTTATCAGTTACTTTAGAGATGTGTATGAGTGTGTGTGTGTGTGTGTGTGTGTGTGTGACAGAGAGAGAGAGAGAGAGAGAGACAGAGACAGAGACAGAGAGAGACAGAGACAGAGACAGAGGCAGAGACAGAGATAGAGAGAGCTGCTTCAGTTTAAAAATGCCCATCATGACTTACAGCTATAGCACACTAGCATGTAGCAGGGACAGAGGGAGAGGGAGAGGGAGAAGGACAGGGACAGGGACAGGGACAAGGAGAGAGAGTTTTTAGAATATCATGAGTCTCTGTTGTCTCTTCCAAAACCTGTAAGTCATCAGTCTGCTGCCACCTCATCCTAATCATGTCTGCCTCTCCCTCCAATTAAACACATTAAGTAACCTTGTCTTTTAAAAATACTGAAATCTCTTTTGTTTTACTTTTTGGTGGACTTGTGGATTGTTCACAAATAACTTAAATCAATCCTATAGTTCAGCAGTTCTTATTTAAGCTATTCCTATTTCATTATGAACCTCTTCACTGAGTGTTAAATTATATTTTAAAACCCCATTTTGTATACTAGCATTTTAAAGCTTTCCAAAAGCTCATTAATGATAAATAGACTTACTTGTATCCTATAGCTCTAGTTTCTGATGACTTGGTGGGTTGCTTTCTTGCCAGGTTTGTTTGCTGGTCTTTTTCATGCGGTTACCCAATTTTCTTGCATGTGTCATGCTTCTAAACACTGAAGTGCTAATTTTCCTTGAAATCTCCACAGGGGAAAAAAATCTGAGTTCAGGGTTGCAGCTGCCTACAGGAGTTTTCAATTATATTACCATATTTCCCTTAACTCATAAGTAATGACAATTTATGCTTTGAAGTACTTAGGATAGGAATCTTTAGGATGCGTTGTACTGTTCCTTCGCAAAACTTGACATCTCCTTCTCCCTACTCTACAGAGGATACGGGCATTATGAATGTTTTCCTACCCTCATCCCTTGCACAGCTGGCCCTGGGCATTATCTTCCATTCCAAATTCTCTTTGTAACAAGATAAACGAAATCTCTTGAGCAAAGTCAGACTCATCGCTTCCTAATATTAAACTCATTTACACTATATTTTATGGTTAGCACAGATTTCTTCTTTCGTACAATTCAGTGAGGTATTTTTCAAAAGGATGTTTAATGTTTTTAATTTAAAATTGTTAAACAGGGAGTTGGATTTGTTATAATTTGAAATAGATAATATGCTATTATCTATATATTACTTCAGTCATTTTTACCACTATAGAAAGAACATTTTTAATCTAGTGCCACATATATTTTTTCTGAGCTCAAAAATTACAAAGGAAGCTTCCAAATGTTTAGGATTTAACTTAATACAATATTGTAAGTAAATCCTGTACCATGAAAAATCATAATTTAAAGCATTGCTGAAAAATAGCTTATTTTCACTCTGAAAAGCCTTCATGCCCTGAATGCTAAATTTTGACTACTGATCTGTGCATCTCCCTATTGCCTTATAAGTTGCTCTTCTCATTTGTGGTATGAAACATAGTCTTTTAGTAGCTTCAAAGAATGGAAAACCTATTTCAAAGACCATTCTTGCCTGAGTTCCCTAGGTTATCTCTGACTAGATCTTCAATAAATAGATCTTCATGAAAAGTTCGTACCAAAAAGTATGAGAATAATCCTCTCTTACCTTTCACCCTACTCATTTTCTCATTAGTTACACTTTGTGACTTCTTTGCAGAAACAATTTCCTTAAAGAAATTATTTTTAACCATAAGTACACCATGAAAAACCAAGCTTAATTAAAACTAAATAACATTATCTGTTATCCATTTAACTGAGCACATGGAAACTCAATATGCAAACAAAATGAGGCCTAATGTTTTTATACCTCTAAGCATTTGAACTTCTACTCCATTTCCCCTTCTTTAGTTATATGATCTGTTGACAAATGGGACATAAAGCTACCATGGTTAATCTGTCCATTCTTTATTAGTGAAGAGTAATTCACTAAAACAACAGTAACAAGTGATTGGCCTGAGGTAGTGCATACAGCAAGAAAGCACTCTACCATTGAGCACACACTCCATCAAGAAGTATTATCTTTAGATATGGCAGCTCAGAGGATAAAATGTCAGGGATGGCTCTGAGTCAAGAGAGACGATCATAGTGAAGCTATGGGTACCAAATGAAAGCTCCTCCCCTGAGTAGAGATAACCTGCTTGCTTCAATGCCCTCCAGGAGTGTAGGCAGTTGGGACCTGCTTCTATTCCACAGAGCCAGCAGCCTACTCGAATGCCCTCCAGGTGTCAACAGACAGTAGTCCAGAAATGTCCTCCCTGGGGAATGCATTCAGCACAACAGAATAAACAACAGCATCCTGACAGAATTTTCTCAGAAAAGGCCTGTCAGTGAAGCTCACAACCAAGAGTGAATCCCAAAGCACACATGCACAGCTTTGAAGTAGCATTTCGCGGCCTTGAATATGAGCAGGCAACTCCAAATTCCTAGGTAACTGAAGGAAGCCTGAGGCATGAAGAAGTTCCAAACAAAAAGAAATCAGCTATGTGTAGGTAACAGTCAGTGCAAGAAGAGTCAAATATGAGAAAGGAAAGCATCATTAATATGTTTAGAGAGATAAAGGAAGAAACTGCATTTATAAAATCTAAACAGCATTCTGGAGAAGAGTAGGAGGAGACAAGACTATAAAATATAGAAATATACAATGCAAATAAACTTATGAAGTTTAAGTAAAAAAGGAAGATTTCAGAAGATGCTGTAAAGAGAAAATTCAGATGATGAAATATGAAGAAACAAAAGCAAGAAAATAATAAAAGATTTAGGAAAAGAATAGAGAACAGAGGTAAAAGACATATTGAGACATAGAAAGAGACCTTCCATGCTGGAAGAACAAAATATTTATCATTAAAACCCTCCTGGTGGCAGCTAAGAAGCAGAAATCTGAGAGTTCAAAATACCATGGGTAGGAAAATGAACTCCACAAACTTTCAGCTTTCAGAAAAGTCAAGGGACTAGCACTTGATTCCTTTTGAAAGATTTTTTAAAATATGGAGAGTTGAATACTTTTTTCTTATAAATAGGACTTTTATCCACCAGAATAAAATGTCATCTTGGAGGCTTACTGGTGAATAGCTCACACTTTCTAGTCTGAATCCAGGCTGGCTGGTTCAGCTTAGCTGTTCTGGCTCAAACTCTCTTCCAAGCTAGCTGATTTAATCTGGCTTCTCTCAGCTTCTCACTGAGTTGTTCTGCTTGACCCCAAAGTAACTCTAGCAATTTGTTCTAATCTTCTGGCCCCTTCTTATTGTCCAGTTTTAACTGCCTCTGCTGACCTTCACTGAACTGCATGAACTCACAAACAAACTCCACTGCAATGCACTCACTTTGCTCACTGCGCTCACGGCACTCACTGCACTGACTCCCAACTGACTGAATGAACTGACTGACTGCCTTCACTCTCCCTGAGCTGCTCCTAAATAGCTTTCTCCTGAGAGCTGGGCATATCCTATCTCTGACTCATTCTGTCAAATCTTTCTCTGAGTCATCACTTTGCCCCTCATTTCTCAAGTCACTTATGTACATCTGGATATATTTATCTGTTTAACTGCACATATAAACCTACCTATGTCATTTCACAGAAGTCTTCTTTACTTTGTGACATAAGCACTCAACCATTCATAACATAACCATGACAAGGTTATGGTTTCAGGCACCCTGGCACAAGAGTCTTCCTGTTCACATCATATCTAATTTTCTAGATGCTTCATTTTTTTAAAATCCTTCTTTGCTTTCTAATTCTCACATTTTCTCTCTGTTTCAGTATCTCTCTCTCTCATTCCCTCCCTCTTTTCTCCCCCACCCATTCTGACTCTTATAACACAAACATATACACAACAGTCACCAAATTTCTCTGATATGATATATTTCATCCTGTATTTGTATTTGTATTTGTATGTTTTCTCTTAGTCAGGGTCTTACTGTCTATTCTCAATGACTTAATCCAGCTTCTTCTGGTATCAAACACTTGGTTCTAAACTCAAACTCTCATCATAACAGGAAACAAAAGGTTAATTTGCTGTGAAATCTTTTTTCCCCATAATTTCTTTACTCATTGTTCCAGGGTAACTGGTTAATCTCAGCATCCCATATCACAAAATGATAATAAATCTGTTATGAGACTCATGTACACTAGGATGGAAAAAATGTATGTCTTCCATTCTACATCAAAAACTTTCTGTTAAAGCTTTGATTGGTATGATCATTTAGTGTATATATATCTATTTATTGTGGGATTTGAATTGACTCTAAATTTTTTACCTGTTTGAATTCATAAAACAGGTACATGCATGTTATAATGTTCACACTAGCATTGATGGTGTTTTTACATTCTTTATGTAGAAAAAGGCTAGAGCATCTTAGTTTAAAATTATTTTTATTACAGACCTGGCAATAAATTTTAATCATTATGCTCATATATGCAAACATTTGTAGCTCATTTTCATATAAAATCTATATTTTTCTTTGTTTTTAAATCTGTAAACTTTAATGTAATTGTAGAAGTATATATAAATTACATTTTCAAAAATATTCTATTATCTTATTAATGCCCAATTTATACATTAGTTTGGGGTTTTTGGATGTCTTTCTTGTAATAAAAAATATTTAATACATAGGCCATAAGTTTCAGGTATCTTTTAGGTTGACTCATAAGATTTTTAATGAAGTTTGCCATACTTTACATACCTTTTAAAGTAATTTTTAATAGAAAAAAAGGTCACATGGAAAATAAAAACCATTACCATGTAGAGAATATAAGGCAAATAGAATTTTTATATATTTTTTTCTGTTGGGTAAAGAGTAGATACCTATAGGGTCTGACCTTTTCATTAATTAAAAAGTAAAAGGTAAATTATAGTCCATAGTACTGAGCCCAGTCATGCTAAATGCCATTTCCACATCCACGTTGACTTTTAGAGAGCAGTCATTTTTCCTTATCATGATTTTGTGAAAAGGCCTTACATTGCCAATATAACAGACAGACAGCTTACTGTATGGAATACAAATTCACCCTTTGTTGTGCTTTGTGAGTATATGTTGTAGCCGTTATATAAAATAATATGAAGGTATTTTACAAAATGAGCTATAGAACTAAGCTATGATTCAATATTTACAGGCATGTATCAAAAGAAATATAATTAAGCAGATGATGTCTAGTTCCCAATGTTCGTTGTAACACTACCACAGCAATCAACATACATGGATAAATGTATTTTTGAGTGTGTTTTGAGTACCATGACAGCTAGTGGATCTTCTTTTAGCAGTTCTTGGCACTTTCAGATATAGTTCATACACCTTAGTTTAAAAATTATCCATAAGTATTAAAATATGCATGACTATAGCACAACAAAAGATAAAGTACTAATATAGTTCCTAGATTTATTTGAAGACTGTAACATATAGAATGGTTGTGAAATATCAACAACTGATTCACAGAGTCTTTGAGATATTACGAGATCAACCCAGGCCAGAGATAATATTGACTTAGATGAAGAGGACATGATGGTACTAAATATGGAAGAATACATTCACAGTGCTTTATGGAGAAAGAAATCAACAAAGTTGTGTAGAAGAGAATATTTTAGGGAGGACAAAGAATACAGAGAAAAGGCTACAACTCCAAATTTTAAAGCAAGACAATAGTTAAATTATCTACACTTGTCACTCTTAAGCACTGACACTGGATAATTAATTTAACCTCTCTGCTTCTCCTGTCTTCATCTGTACTTTGGTATCTTGGTATATAGATATAATACTGACCACCTTACTATGATACAAAATTTACATGGATAAACGTAGTTGAGGGAATCTGAACTGTATGAGTATGGAAAAGTTGGGTTGAGCATAAACAACCAAGCACTTTGGATGTGACTAGTTGTTCAATCTCCTGCCCTTGTGACTTTCCTGCCATGATAGAGTGTAACCTGGAATTGTAAGCTAAGAAAACCCTTTCTCTGTCTCTGCAGGTTTTGTCAAGATGTTTTTTTACAAAACAAGACATATGTTTTGGGTATAATAAAGAGACCAAGCCAGACAGAAGTATTAAATGAAAGCACTAAATATCTACTTCAGAAAATCCCTATCAAACGTGTAGAAAAAAAAGGAACACCTAACTTATATGATCCAGTGTGTGTGTGTGTGTGTGTGTGTGTGTGTGTGTGTGTGTGTGTGTGTGTGTGTGCATGCTCATGTGTGCATATACATGTGGGCTATTTTGCAGAAGAGAGTGAGGAACAAGGTTTTTGAGACCAACTCTCAATGCTATTGATCATGAAGATGAAAACATTTGGTTTCTAGAATGCTGTCTTATGAATATCAACCATCAAAGGGCCAAGGTGTGGAGAATCTCACAAAGATGTTAAAGAATTTATTGACCATGTACCATCAATAATAGCAGAAAGTTATAGAAAGCATTGGAAGTTATGAAAAGAGGGAGGAGAAAAAAAGAAGGATTGGATAAGAAACATGAAATAAGCTTAAAAGAATGACTGAAATTGTGTTTGTGAACTATTTCGATATTTTACTTACAAGCATATTTTACTGTCCTATTCCTATGACTTATTCCTATGTATTATTTACTATTTAATCCAGACTACAATAATAAAATACCAACAAAAACCTCATTTACCACAGTTAAGTCTAGGATCAAGGCCTGGCAGGGACTAGAGTCTTCCTGGGTACACACATTGCTACATTCGTATATTTTCAGTTAGTAAAGAGAAATCTAAATGTCTTCTTAATGTCTCCTCTTAAAGGGGCTTTGATCTCACTTCATGCCACTAACTCCAATTACCTTCCAAAGTTCTGTCTTAAAACACCAGCCTGTATATGAAATAGAAAAGCTGGGACACATTCAGTATGTAAAAATGTTGTTATGCCCACAAATAGAACTGTTCTCATAATGTCTTTTCTTATTAACAGAATGCAGTCACAGGAGCAAAATATCGGTCAAAGAAGGACCACATGATGTGTAAGCTCATGTGTTTATCTATTGCTTACTCTTCAACCATTGGTGGGCTGACGACAATCACTGGTACCTCCACCAACCTGATCTTCTCTGAGCATTTCAATACGTAAGTAAAACCAGATTGGTGATTCAACAAGTGGACAGCAAACAAACCGTAGACACGATGCTTACCTGACTCATCAAATTCAGGGACTGAGCTGTTATGCGCGATTCACCTTGCTTCCTATCAGGATGTCTCTATATTTAGAAATATAACTTTGGATTGATGTTGAATATGTAGTCTTTAGTAAATTAACATGTGTTTGAAGATCCATTCTCTTGCTTAAGCTAAGATCATGATTTTGTAAAAATTGCCTTACTCTGCTAATATTAGAGACAGCATGCTTCTGTGATGGAATGGAGCAGCATTCCTGTCTGAGCCACTTACCAGAAAGTGAATAAATTGCTTATTACAGGTAATTCAATAACGTGGTAATCAGTTGATATGAAAATGCACTGTTGCATGAGATGATTTACGCCGAGTTTGAATACTGAACATTTGAACTTAAACTGTGAACATGAGCATTAACTGGAAGAGGCTGAAGTTGGCAACACCAACCTCCCCGACCAAAGAAACAAAAAACAAAACCCTGAAGAATTAAGTAGCTACCAGAGATAAAGGCATTAGGATATCCTGATGATATGTGAATGAATAACTGAAAGTTTATAGTTGTGATTATACATTACAAACCTTGAGGAATCTCCAGTCTCAACTGTGGTAGTGTTTTAATTAAATCTAAATGATTTAAATACTATAATTTTTAGTAAATTGTAAAATTTAACTAAAAGGTAATTCCTCCAAGATGTAATATTTCATATGTAAAGCAGTTACATTTTGGAAACATGAGAGTTAAATGTGTAAATAATGCTATAATACTTTGCATTATGTAAAACTGTTGAAAAACAATTAGAAATACATGTTTTTCTTTGACAGCTCAGGAGCAAGGTCTATTCCAAGTCCCACAAGTACAGTATATACTTGTCAGAGTGCTAGGAAGAAGAGTGGCCTTTAAGAAGCTCAAGAAGTGGAGACAGGCTTTGCCCATAAAATGTAGGGTTCAGAAACAGGGAATTGCATGCTAAAGAGCAGAACTCTAGGCTCTATTGTCCTTCTCAAGTAATTTGTAAAACTTGTTGCATACCTAGCTTCTTCAACAATGCAAGGCTAAGAATGCCAATCCCCATTCTACAAAGAGTGGCATCTTGTGTACTAAAAATAATGATGTAGAAGTTCAGTTTTGATATTGAAGATCTTTGTGTATATTTAATGTTTCTGTGAATATACATCCATCTTACATATGTTTTAATTTATATATGTAGTATAAAGATATATTTATGTTGTTTTTATACCTTTTCAAACAGTATGTTTTGATCATGTTTTTGCCCATTTCTCAACTCTTCCCAGGTCCTCCCCATCTTCCCATTCTCTCTCTCTCTCTCTCTCTCTCTCCCTCTCTCTCTCTCTCTCCCTCTTTCTCTCTCTCTCTCTTTCTCTCTCTCTCTTTCTCTCTAAACAAAAAAACACAAAAATGAAAATCAAAACAAAAAAAAAAAAGAAAGAAAAAATACCAAAAGAAAATACAAAGACATTTTAAAAAGTACATTTTCTGGTGGTTAACTCCACTTGGGTATATTCTCTGCTCTGAAGTGTAGTTGATACACCCAATGACACTCCATTGGAGAAAACTGATTTTCCCTTTCCCACCAGGTATCACTTGCAAATAGCTTCTTGGTTAGGGATGGGGTTTGTATGTACTCTCTTCTTCAGTGGTACTTCATAGATCTAAACAATCACTGAGGAAGAAATAGTTGAAATGTATTTGATGCACAAATGGAGGACTTCTAAAATTTAATCTTGGGGGGCTATATTCCACAAATAGCCAAATTAAAAACTGTAAATACTCCTGAATCTTTTCTGCAACCGTGATCAGGAAAAGAGATTCTGCATCTCAACCAGCTCTTCAGAATTGTCTTCCTAATGTTGAGACCCAATTTAAATAGTCAGTGTCAGAGGGCAGCTGCTGTATATTAAATGGCTAAACCATGCTAACAAAATCTCTTTATACAGTTGAGTCCACGCTGAGTTTGCCCCTGCTCTTTGTGTTTCTGTGTAGTGTATCAGCCAGTTTTTAAAATGTCTTTATTATTTAATCTTTTTCTTGATACTTTGCATGCATTACTCTATTTTTAATATCAGGTCAAGAGCCTTCTAAAAATTTAAACAAATGTTTCAGTAATTATTTTCATAAACCTAATTCTCTAATCATGAAATTTTCCTAATCATGAAAGTTTCCTTTAAATTTATAAACTACTTAAAATATACCTAGAAATTCAGTGTTTTTCTTCAAAATGTTGTCTTTACATTAATAAATATAGGGAAATCATGATTAGAATAATGTCCGATTTACCATTTGATAGAAAATACTGTTATAAAATAAAATAGATAGGTAAGGTTTACATGAATACAAAATACAGTAGTATCATAAAACTACAGTGGGGCAATATTCATTCAATTTCACTGGAAAAATATTAGAAACTTAAAGTTCTGCAATATATATTCTTTTTACCCATTTTTTAGAACTGGAGAAATATTCTGCTTTACTTAGGAACTCACTAAGGTAATACAGTCTTTTCTCCTTGATACCACTTGCCATTGTTTTGAACAGTAATAAATTTGCAATGATTTTGCTTTTCAATGCTAAAGGCTACAGGAAAATCGAATATCAGTAACTTCTCCCATTGATAGTCAAAGCAAGGTGCAATCTTCCAAATGCAGTATTGAAAAAAAATGCATAACGGGCGGTGGTGGCGCACTCCTTTAATCCCAGCACTTGAGAGGCAGAGGCAGGCAGATTTCTGATTTCGAAGCCAGCCTGGTCTACAGAGTGAGTTCCAGGACAGCCAAGGCTACTCAGAGAAATCCTGTCTCGAAAAAAGAAACAAACAAACAAACAAACAAAAAAACAGAAAAAATACATAACTTACTTTGAATTCTTTTCTAGTTATTTACCTGTCTATTTATCTTCTACTTATTATCATATGTCTACCCATAAGTCCATATATACTTTTTATAAATAGTTCGAGAGATGGTGATAATAATAGACGTCATCATAAGAGAAATACAATAAAGCTTAGCCTTCATGTGGATCCGCCAACACTTGGAGAGGGGGCTGTCTCTGACTTGAACTCTGTTGCCTGCTTTTGAACTGCTTTCCCCTTGTTGGGCTGCCTTGTCTGGCACAGTGGGAAAGTATGAGCTTAGTCCTGATAAAACTTGATGTGCTAGGCAGGGGCGGGGATTCTCTTAGGAGAAGGAGAGGGGGAATGGAAGAAGGGGAGTGGGAGGGTGGGACTGGGAGCAGAGGAAGGAGAGAGCTGCATTCAGGATATAAAATGAATGAATAAATAAATGAATGAAAAATTTTGCAAAATTTGCCTTAATGAAAAGTGACCTTTAGCCATATGCTACAGAAAGTTTGCTAGCAAAAAATTGTCATTATTCAGAGAGATTTTAGAGGTAAACACTATGTACAGTAATAAAATTAGTATGAATAACTCAAAGTAAATGGAGCAATATCTGCAGCATATTTTTAAAGAACTGGGGTAGTCTCAATTTTTTTTGCATAGTTTAGAGTGGCAGTGTGCACACAGATTGACATTCTAAGAGTCTAGGGTAAGAATCCAATTAGAAGTACATTACTCATGCACTGAGAAATGATGAAAGGCTACTCTTGAGATGACAGTATTTAAATCCAAGGCATCACACAGCCAGAAGGTCATTATAATTAGTCATGAGAGTTTCAAGATAAAGAGGCTTTAAAGCAACTCTGGTGATGTCTGGCTAGAGAGTGGTGCGATGAACTTCTAGAAGAGAAAAAGCATATTCCTTGGAGAAATTAACTTAATCTGGTCAGATTTATATGGCCTACTGAGAACCTATCCACAAGGAGGTTGGCAGCAGGCTTTATAAGTACGCACGTACTTCTCGGAGGTAATTATGTCAAGTAGCATATCTTTAAGGGCAGAAATTAAATTCTTGAACATGAGAAATAATCACAAAGAAAGAAAATGTTTAAAGGAATATAGATACAAATATACTTCCAGGAAATTACTATTTATAAGGACGGTAAGGGAAATTAATTAAAGTAGGAGGACAATCAGAAACGTGGTGTTCTAGAAGCCAAAAGTGAAGTCCATCTGCAGAATAATAGGTGGAACATGGGAAGCTGAGAAGAGGCAAGAAGATGGCCAAGAAAGGCCCATCGTTCTCCTTAGTGTTTTTAGAAGACAGTAGGTTCAACAGAGCAGCTGATGGTGGTCACAGATCAGATTGAGCAGAGAGGCGGAAGTACACAGTA
>NW_022196903.1:19311327-19312968 GCF_008632895.1 Mastomys coucha | reverse complement strand
AAGGTAAGCTGTCGGTCTGGTTTTAACCCTTGGAAGAAATAGAAACTCTTGGAAAAGGGAGGTTGAGGGGAGCGGTAAGGAGGACAGGACTACTAGACAAGCATTGGCTATACATGGCATCCATAAAGTCCTGATAGTTCTTGGGGCTTATCCCAACAATAGGGTAACCTTCATATCAGGTTAAACCTGTGAAAGGGAGTATATGATTGAAAACAATTGCTATTTTCATAGTAACAGTAGGGAAGTTTTGATGCATTATCTTCACCAAAAAAAATATGAATGATATCAGTCAAAAAGCTATTGAATTAAAGAATGGAATGTTATTCCATGTAAAACGGCATAGCTTGATGATTATGAAAACATATTATTCAGGTTTTAAGTTTTAACTGTAAAATTCTGGGCATAGAAAGCAGCATAGAAGGAAGACTTATTATCACGATCACCAGACATTCATTCTAATTGTGTATCCAATTGTAGTCATCAGCTTATCAATATGGGTTAGGCTGCAAAATCTCAGTGAGTATATAAACCTTTAGCTAGTACCCAACCACATCTGTAGCTTTTATTACTTCACAATACAGTACTGAATTTGTAAAGTAGTCATGACTCACTGTAAGATATTTACAATTCCAAACAAAACCTAGAAGAGCTATAACATACCATAATGAAGGTTATACACACAGCTACTTTTCTTTTAAGAAACAAGACAAATATGAGTATTCAGATTATGATTGATTGCTGACAGCTGTTCTGCAGAAAATAAACCTCTAGCCAAGGTGTGGACTGCTGTGCTAAGATTAACAGACCGAGGGATAGTAAAAAAAAAAGTGTTTGTACTTGTCTTGGGTTCAAAGCTGACCTGGTTACTTTAGTGTCTTTGCTAATCAGAGATGAAGAAAGTAAACTTAATCCCTTTCAGTACAGTACTAATCTCCTTCAACAACTATCATGGCTTTCACTTTGGAAACAAGGAGTATAAATCTCTTAGAAACAAATTCCCTGACAACTTCCAGAGAAGAAATATGGGGACTAGCAAAATACCTAAGCAGGATAAGGTGCTTGCAACCAAACCTGGCAACTGAATATTATCCTTCATACCCACATTATAGAAGGCGAAAGCCAATGGCTGTGGGTTGTTCTATGACCTTCATATATGCTTTGTGGCATGACCATACTGCACACACACACACACACACACACACACACACACACACTCACACACAGACACAGACACACAGCCCTTCTATATAAATACGTAATTTTTTAAAACTTAAAATATGTGCATATTACAGAATTTGGATCAGGTCCAAAGTGCATCATTTATTGTGTGTCATATACCATCACTTCTTTGAACATCAGGTTTGGGGTTTTTTGTTTTTGTTTTTGTTTGATTTACCTACATAGAGGAAATGTTATAATGCATTGCCATAAAGACTGAAGGCACAGTGCCTGTGCTGCTCTCCAGAGAGTCTAGAGATAGCAACGCTGTCAGCAACTCTGCTTTGCTGTCACCTTGCTCTTTCTTACTAGTTCCCTGAGAGTTTCACACACTGTATGTTGGTCATATTCATACTCCTTCCCCCAACAAACACTCCCGATCTGTACATGCCACTTAAGGTTTTTTTTTTTTTTTTTTTTTTT
>NW_022196903.1:19302433-19311317 GCF_008632895.1 Mastomys coucha | reverse complement strand
TTTTTTTTTTTTTTTTATCAAAGCCTGTTCGTACTACCCAAACATCCTGGACTCATGCCTTCCCCTGAAGCATGGTGGACTTATCAGGACCTCACTCCCAGGGAAAACTGACCTTCCTTTCCCAGCAGTTGACAATTTCTGATCGCTCCCCAGCTAGGAGTGAGAATTCATGCCCACGCGCCTCTTCATGCTGGGATTTAGTCTGGTTTGGCCTTGCGCAGGCCTTGAACATGCTGTCACGCTGCTGTGCGTTCATATGTTCTGCCTGGTTCTTGCTGCTAGAAATCATGCCTGGCTAATGAAAACAAAACGCAGTCAACATTTTCAAACTTTTTTTTTTCAAAGTATCCCTCAGTGTCCTCAAATCCAAAGCTGAGAAGTGACTTTGTCTCACACAGTTGAAGAAGTTGTTAATCAAAAGCATTATAATAAAAAAGGATTATAATCACGATAGACACCGAGTCATTATGGCTGTTAATGATCCAATCTGTGAAAAGGTTGTAGATTTCCATAGCCACATCATTTCTTTTGAGGCAGTTTCTGTGCATTTTTTTTTTACTTGAATTAAAGTAATCCATCTTGTTGATAGTTGGTCATAAGAACTTCAGGAACAGTGGTATCTTTTCCACTATCAACATTTGGATCTATACATGCTTTAGGTCCAAGCATGTCTCAGTTTTACATGAGAAAAAGTTGTGACTGCTTTGAATGCTTTAAAAGTATAAATATTACATTCTAGTTTATGGATGTTTTGTGATAGACACAGAAGTTTCCATTTTTAGCTGGGACCTGTGGTTGAACCCACAGTGGTTTAGTGATAAAGCAGGCTTTGTTTTAAATTAAAACTTCTCCTGGGTTGAAAATCCCACTTGACTATGTAATCTATGACCTTGAATAATACATGTTGCCCCTAAGACTTAGTTCTTCCCCCTGTGAAATAGAAGTATAATGTTGTGCTCAGGAGATTTCATTAGTTCTTAGCCTACCTGCTCATTCTTCTACTTTTTCCTGATTTCTTAATATAAGGCAAGCCTGTGATTCAGCCTTACATCTAAATCTCCATTTCATCCTAAACTGACCATACCTCCCTGGCTTAGAGTCCTACCTATACACTAATGGCTTGCCATTTTATGTCTGAGTCTCTGTCCCTTCCTTTGAGCTCTAGACTCATGTATATAGAGGACTATCAAATATGACTTGGAAGACTAAAGGACATGTCAAATCATTCTGAATATATGTCCCCCTCCCCTCGTGACATGTTCCTCAGCCATCCTATCCCTCAGACTTCACCTTCTTAGTATATGACACATTTTCTCCATATCGATAGAACGACTTCTTATGCTCATGGATTGGTATGGTTAGTATTATGAAAATGGTCACCTTGTCAAAAACAATCTGTTTATTCGACATAATTCTTACAAAAATTCTAATGAAACTATTCGCAGAATTTTTTGAAAGTCTTAAGATTCAAATAGAATCACAAAAGATACCGTACCTACTAAGCAACCCTGAACAACGACAACAACATTGCTGGAGGTGTTGAGTACCTGACCTCAGGCCAGACTCTAGAGTCACAGGAATAAAATCAGCATGGTGCTGGCTCTGACACAGGCACGTTGGTCAATGGAATACAGCTGAGGACCCAGACATAAGTCCACACACCCACAACCCCCTGATTCTTGAAAAAGACACTGAAAACATACATTAGAGAAAATGCATATCCTTTAAAAGTTCTTTGAAATTAAATGTATAGTTGTATCATTCCCTCCATTTTCTTTTCTTTTCTTCAAACTTTCACATGTACCCCCTCAAATTCTTTGTTTTTATTTCTTTAATTATATATTATATGTATATTAGTTTATAATATATAAACAAATTCCTGAGTGTGTAATGCAATCTGCTCAGTCCATATAATGTTTCTTGTATGCACATTATTTCAGCGCTGACCATATGTTGGGTAAACATTGGGGACTCTTCCCTTGGAAAGACTATTTTTAGTGACATACATTCCTTGGAGGTAATCAATAGTTTACTATTGAAGTCCACTCAACAAGAGAGAAGCCATACTCAGTACTGGAAACCTAGCCAAGTACTCAGGACTAGTGAAGTGATGTGTCTTAGAGAGAAGAACCTAGCCAAGTACTCAAGACTAGTGAAGTGATGTGTCTTAGAGAGAAGAACCTAGCCAAGTACTCAGGACTAGTGAAATGATGTGTCTTAGAGAGAAGAACCAAGTACTCAGGACTAGTGAAGTGATGTGTCTTAGAGAGAAGAACCTAGCCAAGTACTCAGGGCTAGTGAAGTGATGTGTCTTAGAGAGAAGAACCTAGCCAAGTACTCAGGACTAGTGAAATGATGTGTCTTAGAGAGAAGAACCAAGTACTCAGGGCTAGTGAAGTGATGTGTCTTAGAGAGAAGAATCTAACCAAGTACTCAGGACTAGTGAAGTGATGTGTCTTAGAGAGAAGAACCTAACCAAGTACTCAGGACTAGTGAAGTGATGTGTCTTAGAGAGAAGAACCTACAATCCCCACTTTACTTAGCCAGCATAATTCCTAACTTTACTCCAAATATTAATCCTTATACCCACAAATGAGACAGCACCTTTCACAAGTGCTTCTGGGAAAACTGAATATTGACTGATATTCAAACAAACAAATTTAATCCTAATCTCTTACCCTTTATCCATTTATGATACAAAACAGTTATAAAATACCTGCTAAATTTTTTAGTTCATACTTTAACATTTCTTTATATTTATGGGATACAAAGTTGTGCTTCAACACAGTTTTATGGTTCAAATTAGGAAAAACACCTCAAATATTTATCACTCTTTGTAGTGAAACATTCAAAAATCATTTCCCTTAATGATTATTATTACTTATAATCAAGCTATCAAACAATGGAACATTATAATGTGTTCCTTCTGCTATCCAACTGCGGCTTAGTACCCATGGCCCTCTCTATCTGTTCTTTCTCCCCATTGTCTCCAGCCCCTGGGAACTGCTAGTCTGTTCTCAAAGTCTATGAGTTCTACTTGTCTAGGTTCCACAAATGAGTGAGGTCATGCAGTGTTTGTCTTTCAGTAACAGGCATATTCATTCATTATACTATCTTCTATATTTTATATATAAATAAATTTGTGGAAAATGACAAGGTTTTATCTTTTAGTGGCTTACTACAGCTCCTTGTGCATATCTGCCATATTTTCTTCACTCATTCACTAGTGGACAGGGCCTCTTCCTGGCAGTTGTTTCTTGAAGATAACCTTGAGGAGGGGATTTGATTTTGTTTCAGCGTCCTGGACTGTGTGATTTGTTTACTTCCTGAGTCTCATGAACTTCCTTCTTCTCCCAATGATGTTATGCTTCCGTTCAGAGGAAATTGCTATGCAACAAACTAAACAAAATTTGAAAATCTTTATTTTCACGAAGCTTTCTTTATTTTGCCATTTTAAAAGAACTTAAGACAGGTTGTCAATTTTATACATATATTTAGATTTCCAACTTTTATGTTATCATGTCAAGAAATAATAATCAAAACCAATTATTTTTCAAATTTCTTGATGGTCCTCTGTAGTTATAAAATTACCATGATATGCTAATTTATTTAGTATTTAGACTATATTTTAAAGTAATGAGTGTAAGGTCACCACAGAAAGGTGTTCATTATCTGAGCTTATTTAATTGCTGATGCTTTGTTATTATGTTAATTTTTAAGTAAAATAACTGGGAGATAAAAGAAAATATCAGAAGTCTTACACAGAATCTTTTACTATTTCCATCTTGTCCGGAGTTGTTTCATTAGACTGAGTCCAAAGTTAGGTGCAATGGTACAATGCTTTTGGTAAAAGAAACCTAAAACCAGCCAGAGGAGGAGGAGGTCTGAGCCAAGTCAAAGTTCTTCATAAATATTAGGTTGCCAGATACCAATGGGGAATGGTGACCAACAGTGAGTTCTTCCCTCTGCCATCTGTTCCCAGCCTAGCCGATTGGTCTTTGCTCATTTGTAGTCTGATGATTTGAGCAGTAACAACAAAATACATACCTTCATGCACATACATTTTGTATTTAAAGAATATGAGCTACAGGGATAGGTATTTTTCTCAAGTATTTTATTAGAGCTTGATTTAAAAGGACAGCAATTAAAACAGCCCTCTCCTTTTGGTGGGATGTAGCATAGTCATGTGGTTACAGACTGAGGGCAGGAGATTTAAAAAGAAAGGTGTGTTGGTATGTATACTGTGATTGTACTCCAAGACAACCATCTCTACCAAAAGCACAATAAAAGTGTGGAGTGCTGCTCCTTGCCTCATGACCATCAGCAAAGACTCCATGTGTCTCTCCTCCCTAACACAGCTTCCTGTTTTCATATAGACGCTACCCTGATTGTCGCTGCCTCAACTTTGGATCCTGGTTTTTGTTTTCCTTTCCGGTTGCTGTTATTCTTCTACTTTTGTCTTGGATTTGGCTCCAATGGCTCTTCTTAGGATTCGAGTAAGTAGGCATTTTATTTTAATGTGATAAAGATATCTATATATCCTGTGCTTTTACCTCTGTACCCAGGTATAGAGAATATCTGTATTCTCCCTTATGTTATACACACTGTTTTTCCATAGTTTTTACATTACATTAGCATGCCTGAACACATTTTTAGGATAGACTGGAATAATTTAAACAACATTGGCATTGGTGGAGTCTCTAAAATAAAGGTCCCAGTAGGTGCCCTTTGAGTCTTAAACCAGTGATATTGTAACTGCTCAGAAAGTCATAAGGAACTGGTTATGTCATGGTCCCAGTCCAACTATCACAGTAGAGTTGTGAGAAGCCATGCTACTGTGCTTCTTAGGATGAATGTTCTTAGATTATCAAGTTACTTTCAATTGTTAACATGCAAGCTTTCCCTGTTTCATGTGAACTTCAAACTTAATAACACCTTCTACATATAAAGTAAAATAGAGATCTGAAAAGATTCTCTGTGAAAAGATATTGGACTAATAATTGGCGGAAGAGAGGTAGCTTTATTGTTGTTCTATTGCTGTGAAGAGACACCATGACCAAGGCAACTATTATTGAAACAAGCATTTAATTAAGGGCTGGCTTACAGTTTCAAAGTTTAGTCCTTTATCAACATGGTAGAGAACATGACTGCACACATGGTGATGAAGAAGTAACTGAGTGCTGCATCCTGATCTGTAGACAGAGAGAGGAGAGGAGAGGGCGAGGGGGCCTGACATGGGCTTTTGAGATCTAGAAGCCTACCCCCAGTGACAAATTTTCATTAAGAAGGCCACACCTCCTAATCCTTCTAATCCTTTCAAAGAGTTCCACTCAGTGGCAACTAAGTATGCAAAGATATGAAGCTGTAGAAGCCATTATTATTCAAATCACCACAAGAAGTAACACCAGGACAGATGAGTAACCTCTGCAAATCCTGCCCATAATTAGTCTTAGTATCTTCTACTGTAAACAACAGGATTTATTCATCAGTTTGGTAAGATCACTTCTAGCACCATGATGTCAACACTTAAGAGTTCAAACTGAACTGCGGCAACCAAAGTAGGATACACTGGTCAATAAAGAACCACTGATGTCACTAAAATGTCAAATTCTGCATTCTAAGTGAACCCCTTTCTTTTCTAAGATTGAAACTGGTAATTTGATAAGCATTCAGTAGTTGCATGACTGAGATGATAGCCACCATAAAAGTCTACAAAAGGCTAATCAACAAAATCTAAAATGCAGCCTTCACTTACAACTTATTTAATACTCCATTAGGAATTATACATAAAATATAATTAGGAAATATATATATATATATACATATATATGTCAGAAATGAAAATTATTTTCTGAATAATAAAATATTTAAAATTCACTTATAGTTTAATTTTAAAATTTTCAAGAACCTATGAAGCAAGCAGCATACTGTTCTCTAAGACAGCTAAGGTGAACTCTCAGCTACTATGACTTCTTTTGAAAAATGACACATTACAGTAGGGTATGATGTTTTATCTGTGACCATAGTTTTCAGATCTAGCAAGGTAATGACCAATATTTCCCCCCTCTCTATTTTTCATCTTATTTTTTTTCTCTCTAACTGCCCAATTGTGTTAGTAGTTGGAAGATAGTACTGATGGTTTTAAAAAAAAAAATGTTCTATCCAGATTGTGGGAGCAGCATGTGGCAGTGTTCCTGCTGAAGCAAATGTGTGGAATGTCACTGACTTCAGCAGGCGGCCTTCAGTGTGACAGGCCAGCTGCATACAAAGTGCCCCTCCCAGGAAATCCAACCTTTCGGGTACTGGTTCAGTTTTACTGCTAGCAAGGTTGGGAGCACAGAGGAGGAGAAGAATCCTGAGCCAGTGGACATAGGCACACTATCTAGTGACTAGCCCCCTGTTGTTTTCATTCTTTGTTGCTGCTTTTAATGACTTTAAACAAATACACATGCAACCTCCATCATTATTTTAATATGGGGCAGACACATTATAATATGCATCCAACGAGAAACCAAAACAAACAAATAAACAAATACAAAAGAAGTGAAAGGTACTCATTAGACAAAGTCCATGCATAAATCATGATCAGTGTTGTATTTAAACAGTCCTCTTGTTGTCCACTACTGGTTAGACATGGCAGTTTCATGTCCCAACTAATTTTTCAGAGTTCTTTTCAGTTTGCCAGGGTGTGGACCTCTAAAGGCTTTAAACTGACAAATAGAAATTAGCTGCCACTCCCCTGGCAGGCTACCATACATTCTGATTAGTGTTCTGGCTGTTAGCACAGTTAACTTGCTCATTACAAACAGCCCCAACATACCAGCAGCTCATCCATCAGTGCTCTGCATGTGTTACAATGGAAAAGAGGTTGACACACAGCCTTATATGCTTCATCGGTTCCTTTGTTGAATATTATCCTTCATTTGAAGGAAAGCAAATTCAGCTTGATCCGTGTACTGTCTGCAGCCAGAGAGAGAGAGAGAGCATGCAGCTGCTCAGAGGGGAGAAAAGGAGAAGTTTTATCTTTGTCTATTGTTCTCTCTCTCACAGAGAGTTTCTCAGGGTGGTCCTCCGACTTGTTTCTTGGAATAATAGTATTTATGTTGGCGTAAGAGATAAAAACTTGATATTGCCAATATTCAGAAGCTTAATAGAAATAAAAATTTCATTAGTCCCAGTCATAAGTGAAACTATCTAACTAGTTACAGAGGTGATCATGATTGCGTGAGGGTGACTGGGAATGTCTTAAGATGAAAGGCTTAAGAATTACAGAAATTCTGGTTACCCAGGCATGGTGCCACATACCTCACTCCCTTAGTCCTTGGGAAATACAGACAAGCAGATCTCTGTGAGTTCAAGGTCAGCCTGGTCTATATGGTGAATTCCAGGAGAACCAGGATTATATAAGGAGATGCTGTCTCAAACCAAATAAACAACACAAAGCATCAAGAAAGTTTTGCTCCAATTAAAAGGAATCATGGAACCATGCTTTACAGCCAAACTACATGAAGATGCGATGACTGAGCACAAGCTGTATCTACGTTAGTTACTGCTCTCTCGTTTTCCCATCTTCCTTCTCTCTCTCTCCCTCCCTCTCTCTAGGGAAACTATAAGCTTACAGGAAACTGTTTCCACCATTACTGCTCACTCATGAGGACCCAGGTAACCTACTCACAATCATTCTAAGAGGCAAACCTTAAGCATCAACTTTCCCACTTGATTCTTCCTCCAGAGGGATTTAAAAATATCTTGCATCTAGAGTAATGTCCCACAAAAATTGTTCAAAGTTTGAAACACCTTAGTCCAGGAAAATAAAACAATAACAGTGAAGAGGGGAGACAAAGCAAGCAGCTGAAGGCGAAAGAGGAGTGGCATTTGGTGTGGGAAGCACACTGCGTGGACTCTGCTTTTAGGGCGGGTGGATCTCTCAGAAGACAACGGACTCCAGTTGTGTTTACTTCTTTCAGTCGCTTAGTTTGGAGTGTAACTTTAATAATTTCATGGCCTGGTGTCACCTCTTTAACATGATTGTGAAAGTTGACAGATCTGACACTAGCTAAGTGTCTCATAAATTTGCCAGAGGTGTTATGGAGTGGGTGAGTATAGAGCTTATGTTAAGACACTGAGCCAAAGAGAACATCTATTTACTGTCCTGTCCCTGCCCTCCATTTCTGCCTAATGGGATGAAACTTCCCTATGCACAGAAATAAGATGAACAATAAATATATTTTTAATGAAATATAGATATCAAATATTCCTACATATTTATAGTTATCATTGAATAGAGAGTATTCAGGATGAGTGAGACGTGGAAATGTATGAGGGGTACAGATGATCTTTAAAAGGAAAAGATAGGGAGAAGACATCGTGGACGGTAGAGCAAAACTTGGACATCTAGAAAGGAGCAAGCCAGACAAAGAAGTGGAGGAAAGAATAGTCAACGAAGGAGACAGAGACACAGGCACAGGGCATGGATTCCAGGTGTCAGTAGAGGAACGTTTAATAAAGTATTCACAGATATATCTTCCGTAAGGGAGGAAGGTGGCGGTGAACTAGCTTCCTTAACTCCAAAGCTTTATTGTCTTTTTCAGCTTTAAGATGTTCAAGTGTGGCAAAACCAAAACACTCAAAGAAAAAGCTTGTGCCGAGGTGATCAAGCAAGAGTATGAAAAGCTTGGGCCAATGAGGTAAAACGTGCATGAGTATACAAACACAGACATACACACACACTCACATGCCACAAATACACACACACACACACACACACACACATTTACACACACATATATGCCTCAAACACACACACCCACATTCATTCCCATACCACACATACACAGACACAGACACAGACACTCACACAAACACACACACACACACACACACA
>NW_022196903.1:19295712-19302423 GCF_008632895.1 Mastomys coucha | reverse complement strand
CACACACACACACACACACGCGCACACACGCACGCATGCACGCATGCATGCACGCAGTTATTTTAAAGCAAATGATCAAGTGCTTGCAAGCAAAGGAAGTTGCTGACTATGACCACAAACCCACAAAGTTCAATGACTGCTTGTCGCTATACCGAAGAACACACCACTGCCCTGCTGAAATACGCTAGGCAGAAAAGCTGAGAAGGAGAAAGGACCCTTTGTAAGAGTACTGGGGTTCTCCAAATAAGAACGCTCCGGGGTCCCACAGTAGCAACGCCCTGTTCAGGCTAGTTTGACAACAGGCTCAGTTTTCTCAAATGTTTGAAAAGTAAGAAATGACAGCAGCGGGTTCTTCTATAGGTATCAAGAAATCGTGACCTTGGTGATCTTCATTGTAATGGCCTTGCTCTGGTTCAGTCGGGACCCTGGTTTTGTCACTGGTTGGTCCGTCCTGTTTTCAGAGTAAGTATTCGCATGGAGTCTGCGAGCCCTTTCTGTACCGCCTTGCGTCCCTCTAAATACTTCCTGCAACTTTGAGAAACTGAATGAGATGTTTGATTGATTCATTTCTTTAATATATATATTTATGTCTAACCTTCTTGAAGATGAGGTTTCTAAGTAGGCAGTAAGAAGGCAGAAAGGATAGCCACCAGACCCAGGATCTGCTATACCCATGTATACCCTCCGGACAAAGTTAGACATTTAGCTGCACTAACTAAACTGGTTAGGAGCATAGTGTGAGAGTCACACAGGCTGTGCTCCTGAATCTTCTGTTTGTTCTGGGCAAGCCTCTGCTCTCTTGCTTCCATTACCTAGAAGATGGAAATTACACTAGAACATAGAATCCTGTTTTTTTCCCTAGTAAAAGTGGTAAATAAATATTTAGTGTGTGGAATAAATACTATGCAGTGTCTCTTGATCTGGCATACACTGAATCACACTCTGTTTTGATTTTTGCCACTTTTATGTGCCCCGAAGATTATTTACTGGGCTCAAGTTTTGTTTTTCTTTCTCCCCATTACATGCATTTTTCAGTAGTTTTTTACAAAATTAACCCTGCCACCATTTCCTAGATAAATATGGGCTGAGTGAGTGGAAAGATGAGTTTGAAGCAAACGCTGGAAGCCAGAGTTAAGGGTACTGCTTAGTGTGGTGTGCGCCTGCAGCCATTACGGAGTCACGGGAAATGAGTACTGCTTTAAAAAATTAACCATCCCATGTGTCAATAAAAATTGGTTTTGAGCTTTGTGTTCTCAGTCTATTTCTGATGCATGTGCTCTTGTTCTTAAGCCCAGAAGATTTTCATTTTGGCCTTACTGTCTTACCCCAGCAAGAATCCACACAGTTTGGGAGCAAAAATCAAGGCTGTTTGAGTCAGATGTGTTCTGGCCTCATGGAAGAGAGAGACAAAACCTTCCCCCCCACCCCACCTGACCACTCTGTTTTCACAGAGCCTTGCCAATATCTAAGGTTCCAGGGATGAATTCAAATTTCTTATGTCCTCCTTGCCTCAAGCAATGCATGAGGTGGATGTTTTAAAAGAACAGCTTGAGTCTCTGGATTCCTTTAGGTAAAGAACTTTTTCTTTTGAGACTTTCAAAACAAAAGCACCATCTATTTATGTAAAAAAAGGCTGTTGTTTAAAACAACATTAGCACTTTATGATTTTCTAATAGGATTTAGAGCAAAATAAAAACAAAAAGTAACTTTGCTTCTCTTTAAAAATCTAACCTCTACTATTATAAATACTGCCCCAATAGTGATGTGTTGAGAACTGGATGGAACCTGACAATAGCTAATGAAAACGAGGAGAAAGTCCTGATAGGATAGTCAGTACATCAGCATCGAATTTTTCTTCCTTGTGGAGGATAATATAATCCAGGAGATGTTTTGTTTGTATTGGGAAAACAGGGTTTGCTAGGAGCAGGTGTTTCTAATGTCAGCTAGAGCTATTTGTGAGAGACAGCAGTAGGAAAGGGGAAGGGGCTTGAAAGGGGACAAACTTGAAGATATAAATGAAACAATCACAAGCAAATAAAATTTGTATAAGCTCAATAATTTACTGAGTACTGAGATAACCCAATTCATAATTAATCAAATTTCAAAATAATGAGACAATTATAATTCAAAATGTCTTATGAAAAATGTTTTTTTTTACATTTATACCTTTATTCTGTCAAATATATGTGTAGTATGTGCAGGTTTTAGGCAGTTACAACTTCTAAAGCTGGTATGATATATTAAGATTTATTGCTACCACCTAATGCTTTCATTCCATCTGTTTGAACCTGGACTGATTTCAATATGTCTTTTCATATAAAACAAAATCCAGTTACATGACACCTGGCCCAGCTTGGCAAAAACTCAGCCAAAACCTGTAACTAAAATAGAACAATAACAAAACAATATAGTTACAGGAAGTGGCTAGGTTTTAACAAATAATTATGCTACCATAGGGTTTTAGTCATCAAGAAAAGAAAAGTTAGCCCATATTTAAGATAAATTTAAAAAATATAACATACTGAGAAACAATATATTTCCTTGATTATTTAGATTTTTGTACACATAAGCTATAAGAATATAGATACTTTCATTGAAAATAAAATATGATAGAAAAACAAGCCTCATGATGTACACATTTCTTCCGGCCACAAAGATGCACATAGTTGATACTGCTGACTTCTAAAGCTGCATTCTAATTATTTGTGTCTGTTTCATTTGTATAATCTCCAGGTGCCTCTTAACTGCTGAGGCTCTGGGAACCTGTCTTTTTGCTAAAATGGTCTAGCAGTTCTCAGCCCCATCTGTTCCTGAATTACTCTTAATTTGTACAGTGATCATTTGTGAGCGTCTCATAAGCCATTCGGATAATTAATCTCCTCGAGTTTCTAGAGGGGGAAGCATCAGATGCGTTGATTTCCTTTGTATGTATATCTAGTACCCTCAGCAGAAGCAGGTGTTTCATCCTAGAAACCAGATCAATTTTCTTTCACAGTGTATAAAGGAGTTTGAGGGGACACTAGCAACAGCATGTCACGCTAAATTCAATAGAAGGACATTATAAATCAATTATGTGGGGCTTTGCCAAACTCCAGCAACTGTTTCAAGCTCAAGTATCTGACACCATAATAAAAAAGCAATATTTTCAAAGAGGAAATTGGTTAACAAATCTGAAAGTTTACCTTAAAAACATTTGCTCTCTTAGTCTGATAAAGTAACCTCTATATAGCTGGTACTGATAAGATGAGAAATGTATTGAATTATTAAGAATGCATTCTGAACTGCTTGGTCTTGGTAAGTTGCATCACTTCACTGGGAAAGTGTGTGTTTTAAAATGATTGCCCAGAGTAAACAGTCTGTATTATCACTTCTACTCAATTATTAGTACCGTAACTAATGGACACCTTAGCTCACATAGATTCTTGGCGCCATCTTTAACGCACACATCTGGCTTTATTTTTCAGGTACCCGGGTTTTGTTACAGATTCAACTGTTGCTTTGGTGGCAGGAATCCTTTTCTTTCTAATTCCAGCTAAGAAACTAACAAAAATGACATCTGCAGGAGAAACTAGTTGAGTATCATTTTGAACGCTGAATTTATAGAAGACCTTTAAGAAATCAAAATTCTATCAGTTTCATTTGACTCATAGAATATTAAAAATGGCCACAACCCTTAGCATATCCCACTTACTCCCGACTTCCCTACTCAGCCAGTGCTTGCCTCCACATACAGGAAGACTCACTAGAGTTTTCAGGAAGGAGAAGTCTATTTTCCTTTAGACCCAGGTTCCAGCTCTTCTATGATAGATACCACCTCCCCTGACAAGATCAGAATATTAACTAACAAGAAAACAAGAGTTCATAAGTTACTTCTTTATGATGAGACCTCAGTAATAAGTTCTGAGGATCTAGAAAAGGATGACTTTCATGAGCGAGAACACTTCCAGTTTCACAGAACTCCTTGAAGAAAAGAAAACCACTCCTCATCCTCCAGGTAGAATTAACCTGTGGTCACAACTGGAAAAATTACTCACTTCTCACAGTGAGTAGGCACACTCACTGTACTTACAATCCATGGACACATCTGCAGGAGCGTGCATTCTCTGGTATGAACTCCTTATACAGGATCCATTTACGCCTGTGCTTTATATTAAGTTTGATTTTCAGTAGCTATATTCCTAAATTACATACATATGTCAGATGGGTTATAATAGTTTGAAAACACAGTGGAGTGGGGCTTTTTTGTTTGTCTTTTTTTCTGGAGTGGAACTGGGAGTTCTGTAGTTGGGTTGGTACAGCTGACCTCTTAAGTCATCTTTAAATGATGAATATTTCAGATTTGTGGACATGATTTAAGTAAGTAGTATATTGCAGAAATAAAACTGTTCCATTCTTTATGTGATTAGAATATATCAATGTGTATTATGGAGATATACCAATCTACAGCAATAATTCCTTTGAGCCCCCTAGGTTTGAACTTGTGGGATGTGACTGCTTTGGGGGTTGAATGGCCCTTTCACAGGGGACAAATATCAGATATCCTGCATATCAGATATGTCCATTGTAATCCATAACAGTAGCAAAATAAATTACAATTATGAAGTTGCAACAAAAATAATTTTATGGTTGGGTGTCACCACAACATGCAACTGTATGAAAGGGTTGTACCATTAGGAAGGTTGAGAACTATTGCACTAGAATCTCTAGCCACTCTACTTAATGCCCAGTGGTGGCAAGTGTTGAGGAAGAAGCAGTTTGCTTTAGCCTCCTTGGTTCTTAACTCTGAATACACATGATTTTATTCCAAGTGGCAGATGTGGGAGCATATTTTCAGTCATCAGTTAAAAGTTTGCTTTGGATATAGGAACGAGAAACGTAAGGGAGGCTTGATAGTATTCTTATAACCTCACTGTATAGAGAGAACACCTATTACATGCAAATGTTAAAAGAAGATAATATGCTCCTAAGTTAACTTATTCATCAAGTTGATGGATATAGATGAGGAAAAATCTCTATGCTGATTGATTCTTGAGCATAAACATTCTTGAAAATGATACTTCCAACATTCAATTTTGAATAATTCTTTAAACCAGAATCTTGATTTTCTTTATTGTTAAAAAATAAATCAATTAAAATTCTATGCTGATACTATTGGGGAAATAGGGTATTATCTATTATCAACATTTGATATAAGAAAGAAAAGTGCATGTGTTAGTTTCATGTTGGTTGCTGACATACACAGCCTGACAACAGAACAACGTAAAGGATGGAAGAATTATTGGGCTAACAATTCTGGGGTACAGCCCACCATTGGATGACACCAAGGGAGGAACTTCGGTCATATCACATCCATTGTCAAGAGCAATAATAAGCGAATGCATTCATGATTTTGAAGCTTCCTCTAGGGTTCAGCACATGAAATGGTATGTCTCAGAGTTGCCTGGATCTTCCCACATCTGATTGTTAAATCAAAACAGTCTCCCACAGACAGATCCAAGGCTAAGCCAATCAAGACAACTCTTCATTGAGTCTCCCTTCTCATGTGATTCTAAATTTTATCAAACTGACTGAGTCCAGTACACTGTCCTGTAGTATGAATAGAAAGATGAGCCAAGAAATAAATGGCATTACTAATGACAATACCATAACAACTTATCTAAACATATTTCAAATATTATGAATGATTTGTCTGTTACTTTTAAAATATTTATTAAAACATTGTTTTAATTTTCTGTATATGAGTGTTTCCCTACATATATGTATGTGCACTATTTGGATCCCTTGTGCCTGTAGAGGCCAGGTCTCTTAGAACTGGAGTTATAGACAGTTGTGAGCCACCACCTAAGTGCTGAAAATTGAGCCCACTTCCTCTAGAGAAGCAGCCAGGATGCTTAACTGTTGAGCCATCTCTCCAGTTCCAAAGTCATATTATTTTTAAGCATTATAATATAATATTCTACTTAAGGTCAGTGGAAACTCTTCGTACAGGCCGAATCTCTGCCTTGAATACAGTATCAGGATATCGTAAACTTCTTGTAGCATAACTATTCAGGACACTGATAAAAAATTTCATATTGTCTAATTTTAAACAATATTTAACTGAAGGATTTTTGTTTTGCAGTTGCTTTTGATTACTCTCCCCTGATTACTTGGAAAGAATTCCAGTCATTCATGCCCTGGGACATAGCCATTCTTGTTGGTGGAGGCTTTGCCCTGGCAGATGGCTGTCAGGTAATGCTCAGTGTGTACGATATTTAACAATTAACTAGACTATTGAAAAGAAGAACACAGGCCCATCCAGGCTTTGGTCATATTCATCTTTATCCTCTCATTTAACAATGCAGAATTCAGTAGCCATATAGTATCCCACACAGATGAAGTGAGTTCATAGTTCAACAACTTTAATGGGCTATAAGCATAAATGTAATGCTATGTGTTCAGGAATGTCAAAAGAAATAATGCAAAGAAGACTACCTTATTTATAATATATTCTGCCCACTGTCAGGAAGAAATAAAAACTCCATGAGTTAGATACTTGTACCTTTCATTGATCTATTCACCAGCTGAAGCAAAGCAAGCTTTTATCTCTTCTAATTGCCCTAGGTACTGTAAGTTCCCTAGAAGAAAATTATCTTCTCTAAAAATTCATGGGCACATGTACATACAAACAACATCTAATGGCATCAGTAGATTGTATATATATATATATAT
>NW_022196903.1:19276972-19295702 GCF_008632895.1 Mastomys coucha | reverse complement strand
ATATATATATATATGCATGTATATACATAGAAAATAATACATATAAACAATAATGTGATATTAATGAAGAGGCCAGGTATTTAGGAGGGGAGACATAGGAGAAGTTTGGGGAGGGAGCTTGAGAGTGGTATAGATACAGTATTAATGAAACTCTCAAAATTGTAAAAAGAAAAGAATATTCTTTTCCTTCTATCTGACTAAAATCCATTCGCTCATATGGGTTTTAAAGCTTTTTATTAAATCCTCAGAGGTGATTCGCATCCATTTCCACACTTAGTCACAAACAGGAGGATGGCAAGAGGAGAACAGGACGAGGGCCCTGAGTTCTTAGAAGTTATTTTTACTTACTGATTTTTTAAAAACAATATTCAGGTAAAAATGCTATTTTGTCTTTTCATAATCTGTTGGGAGAATATTACTTGTTTCTAAGTTTAGTACCAACTTCTGTAAAGTATTCAGATTCTTAGCTTTTAGAAATAGAATTTAGTAATTGTTGTAAGACTTAGCAGTCGACTCAATTCAGAGAGTCTTTTGCAAAATTGTTTTAGACTTAGGTTTGCCTTGCCTCATGATCTGTCCAGATAGAAATAACAGTTTTCTTTTCTACTATTTCAGCATTAATGAGGTCTGGACTCTGAGAATAAATAACTGCCATCTCTATGTCTACTGACTTGAACTGAGAGGATAGCAAAATGAGAAAGTCTGGCATTCCTAAGAATTTGCTCATCTCTCCTAAGAGTACATCTAGACTGGACTCTAGACAAAGTGGCTTTGAAACCATCGACCAGACCTTAGAGCAGCAAAATCTGAGGAAATGAAAAGGTGTGGTTTAGTCTGATGCACATGGCTCTGTCAGTGGAAGAGTTAGAGAAATCATGAAGGGAAGACTAATTATAAAAAAAAAATCCTAGTAATTGGAATTTGCATTCTGAAAGAATTTCTAGAAAGAAACTACTCCCGAATAATCAAAATAAGTCAACAGCTTTCTGGGGAAAAAAAAAGAATAAAAAGAGAGTCTGTATACAAATATGACCCTAGAAATTGGTTTTACAAAGTACTAGGAGACAATTTGAAAAATGTTTGTTTGAAGTTGTAATTTGTCTGGCAAATGTCTCAGACCACAGAATACTTCTACTTGAACAAACCATGAGATGACAATTATGTGTTATTTACCTCATGCTGTGACCTCTCTCTTAAATGTGCCTCATAGGATTTAACATGATTGATGTCTCACAAAGTAATATACACCATCCAGTTCTTAACAATGAATAATTTCTTTTGTGTTATTTTTCACATTCCTCAAATGATTTTCAAAGATAACTCTGAAAACTTAAATACTCTTATCTCAAATATTTCTAGGCTCCCAAGAGCATAATAATAATAATAATAATAATAATAATAATAATAATAATAATAATAATAATAAAACCTAGCAGTCTTTAAAGACAAAAACTGTATAGCACAGACAAAATAATTAGAAGCAATAGATTAACTTGTAAGCATGGGAGAAGACAGGACTGGATATTAAAGATGGTTTAAAAACTATGCAAAGTTATGTGATTCCCTCAAGTACCATCCCCACTTATGAAATGGCCACACAGACTTTAGAAACTTAAGCTTTACTCTGTAGCAAAACTCAATCCTCCCCCAACAAGCTTTATATTACCAACAGCTTTAAATCAGCATGTCATGGTCTTCTTAGATAAAAATGAATATGTAGTCAAGAGTCACTGGATGACTGGGGGACCTCAGGTACAATAACCAAAGACAGAAAAATCAAATATAGAAACAAAACATGGGTCAAGAAAAATATAAAGAAAATCCATAAAACAAAGGACACTTTAAATTTCATCATTGGTGCCTCAGAGGTAAAAGAAAATATCGTTTAAAAAAGCATCAAGAAAGTGAGTCTCAAAAATTAAAATGAAGATATTATATTTATATTTAAAACTCACCACCAATGTTAAAAGTAAAAGGAAACATGTATCAGAAATACAACAAAAAGGTAAAAGTAAACATGTATCAGTAATACAACAAAAAAGTAAATGCTAAAAAGAAATGGTCGTCTAATACCAAGTGGTCAACTCTAAAACATATACACATAAGCAGCACCAGCCCACCCAGGAGCCTGTGCTTTTGTATGCATTCATATATGTGAGGCTGTGTATGTATGCATAATGATAATAAATGAAAGGAGCGCTTGAATTTGAGAGGGAATGGAGGTACATGGAAAGGGCTGAAGACAGCACAGAGAGATAAATCATGTATTATATTTTAAATAGGAATAAAGTAAAATTATAAAAGATAAGAAAACTAGAGTATTTGTTTGAAAACTCCGCAAAAGTCTGTTTAGAAAGAGAAAACATGCTGAAAGGGGGGATAGTTCTAAGAATAACACAGGGATTCTCAGAAGTGAGGCCTGTGAGAATTTCAACGTAGAGAGCTATTAAGAGATTCAGACTGAAGGAACTCATGAAGATTCTACATCTCAGGAGCTTGAAGTGCAGATAGAATTACAGTGTCTCCAGAAGGCATCACAAATGCTCCATTCCTCTCACTTCCCAACCTGACTTAGGAAAAAACCTACTCTGTTCATATTCCAGGAATCTGTGTTTTTAAAATTTAGTTTCTGTTCTCTTAACAGCTATATGCAATATCCATATCCATGTATATGAATCCATAAAGCTAATATCCATACTGATGTGCAGCTCACTGGATAAAATGCTTCCTCTACATGATTGAGGACCACAGTTCAAAGCCCCAGGACCCATGTAAATATCAGAGGGTGTGGTTATTCTACACCATGCTGATTCCAGAGCAAGATAACTAGCTAGATTAGCCATATCAGTGGTTCTGGGTTCAACTGAGAGAATTTGCCTCAACAGATATCATGAAGAATAAACTAGGAAGACTCTTGACATCAACTCAGACACACACACACACACACACACACACACACACGCCTACATATATATATATATGTATATATGTATATATATATAAAATCAAACATACAAAAGAAAACATAAGCACATGCTAAAATTTAAATAAATAAAATGACATGTATATATAAGCCAAAACAATAAACAATACAACTGATATCTAGTGCTCATGTCTGTGATGTTTATATTCACTTTGGAACTGAATTTATTGCTTATAATCAAAGATTTCTCAGTGCATAGCCTAGTTTATCATAAAGATTATGTATAAAACGTCAAGTATCCCTTCTATTTAGTCAGAAAACAGAATTAAAAAAAACTATTAATCAGAGTGCAGACAACTTTTTGGACTACATGTAATAGATCAAAGATCAGTATGTGATCCATCTAAAGAACCCCACTGGAAGACACAGGAAATAGATTAATGATGAAATTGCTGAACAGCTTTGATGGCTTCAAAACTAGAACTCTAGACATCGGAACTAGAAAAATAGTATGAAGAGAAAGGAAAGAAGTTACAGACACGTAGAGACTACCTCAAATATTCATTTCACCAAACAATCTCAGTCTCATGAAAGGATGTGTTCCTCCAAATGAATGGAAGAAAGAAAGAAAGAAAGGCTTTTCCCAGAGCAGAGTGATTGAGACAAGGAAGGGGACCAGAACAGTGGTTGAGGAGGCTCAAAGCAAATCTAGTCCAGATGGAGCAGGAGAAGGGTCTATTTCAGGACAGACATCTTAGGGAACAACAGCAAAACAAACCCACTTACTTCATGTGTTTGTTTGCTTGTTAGCTAGGTGTCCTGATTTTTTGAAGAGCTTGATGAATTAGTGATAGGCACTTACAAAACTAAGCAAACAGGATAATATTTTCTTAGGAAAACAAAGAAAGTAAATATAATCTTAGATGGCTAGGTGGTGTTCAACAGTGAACAATATTTATATAATTACAGCAGTAATTATATATATAACCAGAAGTATTGCTGTGTAATGGGGAAATAAGAGGCAGGAACTATATGTATGCTGAATGATGTAAGAAAACACAATCCTCATACCATATTTGGAAAGTAAGAGATAATGCTCCAAATTGAAAATTTAAGGAAAAGCGTAAGTGCAACATTATTTTGAAAAATCATTATATTACTACGTAAATATTACCATATATAGACATATTAGCTATATATAGTGTAGTTAATAACAGCTAAAAGTTCTTGCCCCTAGGGGATACAGCTTAGGAGTAATAGAAGGAGCCCAAAGGCTTCACACTACTTAAAGCCCCATAGTGCATCATGACTTAGTAAGATATTTACATCTGCTAATTACATAAAATTACAATTTAATTGAGAAAAGCATAGGGAGATAATTTAAACTTCTTAAAGCATAATGCTAACACTGAAATTATTCTGAAAATTTGTCCCTATCAAAACTACCCATATTTACCAAAACATAAGAAAATTGGGAAATCATATTTCAGGAATCAATAAATACATTCTGTATGTGTGTGTGTGTGTGTGTGTGTGTGTGTGTGCTTAAATAATGTTTCATTAAAATGAATGACTTGAATAATAAATACTATACATTTGTTTTGTAGGTATCAGGACTATCTAGCTGGATAGGAAGTAAATTATCTCCTTTAGGTTCATTACCCGTTTGGCTAATAATCCTGATATCTTCTTTGATTGTCACATCTTTGACAGAGGTAGCCAGCAACCCAGCTACCATTACCATTTTGTTCCCAATATTATCTCCTTTGGTGAGTATTACATTTATATTATTTTCCTCTAGAGTAGGTTTGGATGTTGTTATTTTGACTGCAAATTCTCATCGTGTACTATGGAATTTCTTTCGTGTCGAATGGGTCATTTGTAAGCAATTTATATGGTCTTAGTCTATTTAAGGTGACCTGTGCTCAAGGAAACTGTTTCACACTTAGGTAGCATAGTATTTTGTAAACAATTTACCTTCTCTCTGTTTGTGTTTTTGTTTTGTTTTTCGTTTTAAGATAAATGAAATCATTCTGGAACAATGACACTATAAGATGATCCAGTATTTTCTAGCACTTTGAGATATCTCTTTCCAGAATAGTGTTCCTAAGTTTCCGAGAAGAGCTTCCTATAGGAGATATGTGAATGGATGAGAAGATAGTCTTAACCTTGAGGCTTAAATATCTTAGACAGTTCTTTGCTGACCAGAAATAAGTCAGACAGATTTGCTAAGAGAGGACAGACTCACTCTTCCATGTTCCATAGCAATTACAAGATTTTGCTTTGAGCAAAATGTTTTCCTGATTCAGGTGAGCTACTTTGGTGAAAAGAAAACACTTTAAATTAAAAATTGTTTTAAAGAAAGGATAGTCTCTCTGAAAATGCTTTCTAGCCATTCCACAGGAGTTATTTTGCTCAGATACTTGAATCGCTGCTTCAAATTTGAAATAAAATACAGATTGTTTATCAGTTGCTTGTTGGCAAGAAATCAAGGGCAAAATGTTGTCTCAGCTTTCTACTTTCTATTTTTATTTAATGAAATGAAGCAGTTAGAAGATTATGCGATGAGTTCCAGATAATAACAACTCTCTCATTCAGTAATCATCACTAAGGATTTTAAATTTGTCACAGATGTGATAGAGTTAGTAGTTCATTGACAGTCTCTAGAGGCACAGGCACTGGGCCTTCTCCAGGTCTCTTACTTGCCAGCAGCATGCTTGACAATTTCTTTTAGAGTCTCTGGCCTTAGTGTCATCTGCTACTTTGAGCTTTACAAGCCTTCTTATGGTATTCTAAAATGCTTAAGTATATTCAAAAATATTGTATTATATGATATATCATGTATGTATAGAACACTAGTTACATAATAAATAAATTGATACTTTCTAAAATAAGCGATACTTTGCTTTCTAAATTAATTGTGATATAAAGGTTTAAATACAGAACAATAACAATATAAGTAAGGAGAGATACTTTCTTTTAAATGCTCTGAAACATCATAAATAATGAATCATCTTGTGCTATTAGGTTTCAACTTGATTCTGAAGAAGTAGGTTACAATAAGTTTGTTCATTCTTATGTTTGGTACCTGCTCTCAGCATTTGAATTTAAGTCTCTCTTTTTTCTTTTACATCAGGCTGAAGCCATTCATGTGAACCCTCTTCAGATTTTGCTGCCTTCCACACTCTGTACCTCATTTGCATTTCTTCTGCCAGTTGCAAATCCACCCAATGCCATTGTTTTTTCATATGGCCACCTGAAAGTCATTGACATGGTAAGTCAGCAACTAAAAGGACACTGTAACCCAATATACCCCTCCACCTGATGGGCTGAATCTATGCTAGCCTTGAGCGCTAACCAACCACTGAGAAAAGCAGAGTTTGAAGTCTGTTTCTGAAAGTGTGTGCATGACTGGCCATAGAATTATTTTTTTAAAAAGTGGACATGCCAGAAGTGGACAAGCCTTTAGCGTTTGCAGTCACAAACGGAGATGCGGAATGCATACACACTGTCTGGGAAAGGAAAAGAGTACAGAATTTCTTAACACAACACCATCTTAACCATATATCAAGGTTTGGATCCAACATAACTAAAGCAAGTAGAAGAAACAGGATTGATACAATCTAACAATCAAAACAACACTATCATTTTCTATCACATGTATTTATAAAACATTTGCAATATTAATACTGCCCAGTGCTTGAGGCAAGAGTATCTTCTTTTTTTATTCTAACATCTGCTTTTGTAGAGTCTCTGTGAGAAGTAAAGGCAAATTTATGTGATAGAGCACACATCTTATTTCCAAATACAAAACTAGTGGTAGCTGAGAACAAATTTAAGAATATTCTAGTCTTCACCCAATCTCTACCATCAACTTCCAAACCAACCCAAAGAAGGATATAACCAAAATCAATTCCACGTTTGTTATGTACATGAAATTATAAGGGGAGTTCTTGGTCCTTTCTCCTACACAGATTGTCATCTCTGCATCCTAGAAAAATAAAACTTCTGAAAATATTTCTGGGAAAAAGGCACATAACAACTTGTTGGAAAATAGAATATACTTAATATAAAATATGACATATAAGTATCTGCATGTATATGTGTGTATGTGTGTGTGTGTGTATGTAAATACAAACAGACTTATGGAATAAGTAAGTGCCTTGAATGGACAGAGAAAAGAATCTCCATAATAATGATGCTAAGTATATCTCCTTTGCTTTGGAAGGACATGTTTTAATACAGAGAATTCAGGAGTATCCAAACATTCTGTCAGAGCAGACAATTATTATATTAGGCTTCACAGGCATATTTTAGGCATAGTCTCTGTCTCATCCACCATTTTATTAAAGAGAAAAAAACAGCCAAAGATAATATATAAAAAAATGAGAAAGGTTGTGGTCTGGGCCTAAAAATTGGTATAACAAAAGCAGATTAAGACCAGAAACTAACAATTTCTAATATGTTAAAAAACAATTTTGAGATTGTTCAATGGACACTTAGAATTATTATGTAAGAGTTTTGAGAACAAATCACTAAGAAAGGAATAGAAGTGATAGTATACACTTGCATGGGAAACCAATGATGCTAAGTGACCCCATAGAACACAGTTATCACATAGCATTCTAAAACCTATCCTTTGAGAAATAAGATTATCAGACTTCTACCTTAGTATACAAGGGTAGATTGACTTACATATATTCCAAAGAGAAGCCTCTCTGATGTTGTTAAAATGATAGAGATTTTTCATTTGTCAGAAGAGTCATGGATATTAGAGAATATTCCTAGGTTGATGATAATCACAACCTGTACAGGTCAGTGAGGATGCATGGGAATCAGGTTTTTGTGTTGTGTGATACTATTCTGAACCCGTTGTAGGACTTCTCCCTGGGAGACTGACATTGATGCTTTTTCCCCTTCTAGGTTAAAGCTGGACTTGGAGTAAACATTTTGGGTGTTGCTGTAGTGATGCTGGGCATGTTCACCTGGATCGAGCCTATGTTTAACCTCCACGAGTATCCCTCCTGGGCTCCTGACTTTGTCAATCAGACCATGCCATGACAAACACACAAGAGCTACCAGTTTATGGTGACTTTAGGACTTGCTAAGGATCGACTGTACGATGTAGCTGTATAGGACTGGCACATGTAAACCCTTGATACATCTGTGCAATTGCAGAACGTGCCTCACACATGCCCCGTCAGCATCATAATACAGAGTCCATATATTTGAAATACAATCAAAGAGCATCTACATGCCTTCGTCCAGAAATTAAGGTTGAGATTGCATTGGCAGACCATCTCCATGCTCTTTCTCCACAGAAATGATGCTTAAGGACCTTGCAAGAGGTTAGGCCATTTGCTGCATCTTAAACATGGAGTTCAGTGTAACATTTCAAACATCAATTTATTATTTGAAAATTTTCTTATGAAACTAAAAGAAGAAAATAAAATATGGAAGTAAATGAGATACTTGGATAAATCATTTGTATAGTGTTTGTCAAGGGAATTTGCTAAAGCATCAAGCTATGGTTATTTGGTGTAATATAAAAAGAAATGTGTATTTATTTATTGAAAAGTCTAACTGCACTATTACTAAGGTACAGACAGGACAAGTTTAAATTATAATAGTCACAAGCTCCAAAATTCATGAATCCATTTGATAGTAAAAAATTTATAATGATTAATTTCTACTTGTTCAAATAAACAGGCTAATATTTATGCTTCTATGGGTCCTATACTGAGCAATGCATTTTGAATAGCTATAAATAAATAAGTTATGATTTGTAGTATTTTTACAGTACAATTAGAAAAGCTATACATTAAAGCTATTAACACATTGATGTACTGTATAATTCTTTTGCATCTGTCAGACTTGAATCACAGTCCTTTGGGAGTGAATCTTTTCTTTAGTGTAACATAGGAAAAATCAAATAAACCCTCTGGTTTTACTAACCCTTAGTTGACATAAAGATTATAAATTTTGAATATCATACCCAGAGGCATGCTAATTTCTGTCTAGTGCCATGGGAATGGGAACTTGTAACCACTTCTGTTGAAGACACCAACTCTCCACTTGGGTTAGCAGATGTCTGGGAAGAGGCCATGGCAGAGTAAAATCATAAGACACTTAAAATCTGTTCTTCATATCATTCCTGTCACTTTATTCTAATTAAAATGTTTTTATTTTTAAAAGTGTTTGTTTAGAAAACAGTATAAGGAAAATGAGACATATTAAAAAACCATTACTGTACACAGAGAAGAAAGCCACAGAATGCCATTGTATCAATACTGAACTGAGAGAGAAGAAAAATATAGAATGAAAAAATTACAATGCCTTATATGACAAATGAGAAAAGCTATTTATGATCATAGAAAAAAGGGAAGGCAATTTTTGAGTAGACATACAGACAATAATACAGGAAAAAGAGAAACATCTTTGGTATCCCAAAGTAGGATTAAAAAAATGAAATTAGCCAACTCCAAATAATCTTAGAAAAAAGACTGAGATGTTAGAATGTAAAACTTTCAGGCTATGAAATGATTCTTGGGTATTCTGAACTTTTGGATAATATCCACTTATCAGTGAGTGTGTATTTTTTTGTGACTGAGTCACCACACTCAGGATGATATTTTCAAGTTCCATCCATTTGCCCGCAAATTTCATGAAGTCATTGTTTTTAATACCTGAGTAGTATTCCATTGTGTAAATGTACCACATTTACTACATTTTCTGTATACACTCCTCTGTTGAGGGACATCTGGGTTGTTTCTAGCTTCTGGCTATTATAAGTAAGGCTGCTATGAACATAGTGGAGCATGTGTCCTTATGACATTTTAGAGCATCTTCTGGGTATATGCCCAGGAGTGGTATAGCTGGGTCCTCAGGTCCAATTTTCTGAGGAACCTCAGGGTCTCCAATGGAAGAGTTGGAGAAGGAACTGAAGGAGCTGAGAGGAGCAATAGTGTCAACAGGCCAGAACACCCCAGAGCTCCCAGGGACTGGATCACTAACCAAAGAGTACACATGGAGGGACCCATGGCTCTGGCAGAGGATGGCCTTGTTGGACATCAGTGAGAGGAGAGCCCCTTGGGCCTGAGGGTGTTTGATGCCCCAGTAAAGGGGAATATGAGGGTCAGAAGACAGGAGTGGGTGGGTGGGTGGATGGGGAAGCACCCTCTTAGAGGCAGGGGGAGGGGGGATGGGATGGGGGTTTCCAAAGGGGAAACCTGAAAAGGGGAAAAACATTTGAAATGTAAATAAAGAAAATATACAATTAAAAAAAAGAAAAAACTTTCAGGCTAAAATGATATGGAACACAAAAATATACCTTTGCTTTTTAATTCTCATAAGCATATGAGAAGCATATGTTAAAGACTTAGTTTGGAAATTTTTCTAAATGATATTATTTATACACTTATCCTTGAAATTAAACATTAAGAATGTTCTAAAATATTATATATCTTTTTTTATAACTTTTAAATTATATTTTTATTATTTAAAACAAATTTTAAATGTAAATATATTTTGATCAAGTTTTTTCCTTTCCCCAAATCTTTCTATATTCTCTCTCCTGCCTGCCTACATAGCTTTAAGTTTTCTCAAGAAATAAACAAAAATGAAATACAAAAAAGCCCCCCAAAACTAATAAAAGAAAATATAATAACCCCATAAAAGAAAAAACAATAATGAAAAAACAAACAAAAACTACCAAACTGTATCCAAACAAAATACACACAAGAAACTATGATGTTTATAATATGTTGGTTAACTTCTGAACATGAGGCCTGCCCTGGAGTGGTTGATAGACCCAGCGTCACTTCACTGGAGAAAACTAATTTTCCCTCTCCTAGCAGGTTTAAAGGCAGTTTAGTTGTTAGTGGTTATGTTTTCCTTCCTTCCTTCCTTCCTTCCTTCCTTCCTTCCTTCCTTCCTTCCTTCCTTCCTTCTTTCTTTCCTTCTTCCTTCCTTTCTTTCTTCATTCATTCATTTGAGTGTCTTTTGAAATATAACAAAGACCCAAAAATCAAAGGCCCACTTTTTTGCACACTCAGGAATCCTTAAGTACACTAAACTGGAAGACAGTTTATATACAGAGGACCTGTATATAACTTTATATAACTGCTTTAGTACAAGAATCCGAGTCTAGATAGCCCAGGGACCTTGGATAAAACCAAATATTACTGTTCTAAAAACAACAAAGAGGTGCAGGCAGACCTGTGCAAACCTTGTGCATGCTGCTTCAGTCTGGATGAGCTCACGTAGCTTTGATCTTGTTGATTTAAAGGGTCTTGTTTCCTTGGTGTCCTGAATTCCCTCTGGTACTTATATTCTTCCTGTTTCCTCTCTCACGAAGTGCCCTGAGCTCTGAGGGGAAGGAATTGATAGAGACACCCCACTTAGGGCTGAGTGTTCCAAGGTCTCTGCATACTTTCTGGCTGTGGGTCCAGCAGAGTATCATTAAAAGTCATTTTATCACTACTTTTTGTTTCTTGTTTTTGTTTTTTGGTTTTTGTTTTTGTTTTCTTTTGCTTTGTTTTGTTTGTTTGTTTGTTTCCAGATAGAGTTTCTCTGTGTATCCCTGGCTATCCTGGAACTCACTCTGTACACCATGCTGGCCTCAAACTCAGAAATCTACTTGCCTCTGCCTCCCAAGTGCGGGATTAAAGGCATGGGTCACCACTGCCTGGCTTGTTTCTTGTTTTTAGAACAGTAGTATTTGGTTTTATCCAAGGTCCCTGGGCTATCTAGACTCAGGTTCTTGTACACTAAAGCAGTATTTGGTATTTCTTCTAAAATAATATACAATGAATTTTCTATATTCATTACCTATAGTTAGTAATCAATGAAAAGTTAATCATCTTTTCAAGTAAAAATTTGTTCTTTTAAATCTTAAAACATAGTACTGCTTATTTGTGAATATCATCTATGTTCATTTAACTTATTCATTCCTTTACTCTTTTCTCTATGTTATATTCTTATTTATGATCTGGATTATTGATTACATTTTTCTCACTTCTAGTTTATCACAGCCAAATTACATTATACAGTGTGTACATTTTTATTATGAAACACCTAAAGTGACTTTTCAGATTATCATGAACATTTTGGTCTCGGAAACATATCAGCACTTCAGCTTGAATAATTTTAACATATTACTTCCAGCAGCTGCCATCTGAGTACAAGAACAGTAATACTTAGCCTGAAATTGTTTAATTGAGCCATCCTGTCTCCTTGCCACATCTTTACGTTTGGCTGATGTATCAGAACTGACTGATTCATTTCACATTAATCCCTCTTATATCAAAGCCCTCAAGCTTTTTAAATCTGAGGATTTCATGCTGTCTTTGAAATTTCTGAAAGACACTCCTAAACACATGATCAAACATATCTCTGTCCTCCCACTTTGTAGAGGATAGTATTTTTGCTATTATCTTGAGCATCACTTAAAGGTTAAGTAGAAATCATTGGCACTTTACATTCCAGTATGTTACTTACAATCAGATTCCTTCCGGGTAATAATAGCAGTTACACTAACTACCCTTTCACTGTTCAGGCAAACACTGTGAAGGTTCCATAGGCACATGTGTGTCCTTCATTTGTCCCAACCGCTACTGTACACTGCTGTATCTCTAACAATCCAGATTTCTCTCTGATGTGGGCATTGCCTTCCCCTATTTGGTTTCCATTGCCTTCCCCTATTTGGTTTCAGCCTTAGAAGTGGAGAAATTGACTTCCAATAAATGTTACTAATTAACATTATTGCAGCTGGATGACAAACAGTATCATGGCATGTTGTTTATGTCTTGATATGTTTTCAATATGTAAAATATTGCTACATATATTTCAGTATGTCTGCCGCAGCTCTATACTTGGTAAGAACCTTTGTGATAACTGGTCAAAGAGCTTGGCCCTATATGAGATATTATATCACACTCCTTTACCCCAAGTTCAGAAAACATCAATGAAGAGAAGGTAGAAAGAGTGTAAGAATCAGAGAATAGGGAGGACTGCTGCTGACTAGATTAAGCCATTCAACTTTTCAACATCTTTCTGCTAGACTGTATCCCTAGCTGAAGACGTATTAACAGTTAGTGGCCTCTCGGTGGAACCAGAGTTGATTTTCTTCAGTAGTGTTTTCCATGGTGGATTGACCATGCTCTAGAGGATCCCATACCTATTCAAATAGAACAGCATTAATTTGGATTTACTGAGAAGAAGAAGAAGGAAGAGGAGGAGGAGGGAGAGGAGGAAGAGGAGGAGGAGGAGGAGGAAAAGAAGAGGAAGAGGAAGAGAGAAAAAGGAGGAGGAGGGAAGGAAAAGGAAGATGAGAATAGAAGAAGAAGAGAATGGGGTAGGGAGTGGGCTAGAGCAGGGAAAGAAGGGAGATGAATTTGGAAGCAGAATATAAGTAGTGGGATCTAGGAAGGTTAGAGGTCAATAATAGCTGGTTAGGGCAAAAATATATTGTATATAAATTTCTTAAAGGATAAAAATATTATGCCAATAAAAGAGCCTTTATAATGAGTATTGGCTTCTTAGATGAATAACTATGGTGTAAACTTGAGTACGTAGATTTTACCAAATTAAATGTAATCTTTTTTCACTTTTTTTGGTAAAAGGTGGATGCTAGGAGTGAAACAGTAAAACCAAGAGAAATGAGCCAATTTTACTCGTGGAGCACAGCCTAAAAAAGAAAAACAGTTAAAACTGTTACTCCAGAGAAACACTAGTCATCTTACTACCCAAACAAAGCACTTTAATTCAGCAAAATGTTTGTAGCTAAGTTCTGGGAATGCAAATATCAAAAGCACGGTCACCTTTATGGAGGTAATCCGCGTTGACGGAGTTATCACTAGAAATAGCAAACAGGAAGCAATGAAAAGGATTGACACTTTCAGTTGTCGATCAAGCCTGAAGCTCCTCCCGTCCCTCTGCCGTCCCAGCACAAAGTTCCAGGTGCACAAGACCACGCTTGACTTTTCATGGGAGTGCTTGGGGTTTGGGTTCATGCTTCCACAAGTGCCCTTACTTGCTAATCCATCTCTCTAGCCCTATTTTGCATGATGTTTTAATAAAAGCTGACAAATTCCATCAAGATGGAAGTAATATCCATGACCTAACACTAGCAAATTAAATCGAATCCAAATAACAAAGAGATCAAGTATTCTAATTGTTTAAATACAGAACAAAAATCATGAGACTAACAATCTATAAAGAGAGAAGAGAGTTCTGGAAACAGTGTAAAAATGGTAAGCATGATACTGACAATATTTTCTTATGTCTTTGGTGCCTAGAAGTTCAAGGAAACATTAATATAGTTAATTGATATGAAGGAACATTGAAGATGGACATTGTTAAGTTATGAGCTTAAATGAGCAGCTGATTTTAAAATAGAGAGATTAGGACAGACTCTAGATTATTCAAGTGTGTCCAGGGAAATTGAGTCAGACCTTAAAGGAAGAGGAGACAGACCGAGTTAGGGGTTGGAAGTCAGAATGAGAAGAACTTGGTCCAGGTTTTATTGTTGGGCATTAAACTGATCTCAAGCCAACTAGTTCAGGCATCTTAGAGGTTGTTTTGCAACTGAAATCTCAACTAGGAAATAGGGATCCTTGCCCTACAGCTATGTGGCACTAAACTCTGCCAACAGTCGGAGGGTATGACCCTCAGAACACCTATGTGGGTTGCCAATGTAGCCCTGAGAAAATTCTGAGGGAAGAAAATTCTGAAAATTTACTTCTCAAGATTTTGTTTTGGTCATCAATTCCACAGAACTTTCAATTATGATGGGTATCAAGTTTAGCAACTAAATTCATATGAATGCGTTATGGTAACAAAAGAGAACAAATACAATAAGCAGCATGAGACTGTAAACCATGGCTTCAGACAGCAAAAAACTCCATAAAATAGAAATTTTAGAACTAGGAAGTATCACAACATTAAAAACTTAAGAGGTTAAGTAACACATTTTACAAACCAGAACTGTGAACTGGAAGGCAAGCTCAAAAACTGTAAAATGGGTAGCACAGGGATTTTTATGGAAGCCTGAAAGGGAGAGTTATTCATTGCTGATTGCTGGGACAAAATCATGTCAAAAACGACTTAAGGAAAGTTTATTTTGGTCAGGTTGAAGGTGTAATCCTTCTTGGCGGGGAAGGGATGGAGGCTGTACCATGTGACAGCTGATTACACTGTATGCTCAGTCAGAAAACTGACAGACATGAACTGTGACACTCAGCTCACTCTCTCCTTATTACTCAGTTTAGGATTCTGGTCTATGAGATAGTTCTACTTATATTCAGAGCAAGTCCCCTCTCTTCAATTAAACCTTTTTCAAAATATTTGAAAATATACCAGGGGTATATTTCCAAAACAATTCTAAATCCTATCAAGTAAACAAAGATGATTAGTGACCATAGGGAGTTAGGAAAAATTAAAATAATTAAAGTAAGATATATACCTCTAATGAGAATTGGAGTAGGTAATACAAGAGAGCTGAGACCCAGCAGCAGAAGACTATAATCTTAGCACATGCCTTTATATGTTAGCTTGTGCTATATAGTGAACCCTAGTTTAAAAGGAGGAGAAGGCTGGGATTATAATTCAATGGTAGAGTGCTTACAATGCACGCAGAAGGTCTGAAATGAAGAATTATCCACCAAGAATCGCGTGTCTCAAGAATATACATATTTCAAGAATGAGAAACAAAAAGAGATTTCAAGCCAAACAAAACTGACCTTAACATCCAATGTTCAGTAAAGTTCTTCTAGTAGACTTATCAAGAAGGATATATTAGAAGGACCATATGCAGGAGACTGTCCCACCTGGGGATTTATCCTATACACAGTCACCAAACCCCAACACTGTTGTGGATGCCAAGAAATGCTTGCTGAAAGGAGCCTGATATAGCTATCTCCTGAGAAGCCCTGTCAGAGCCTTACAAATCCAGAGACAGATGTTTGCAGCCAACCATTGGACTGAGCACAGGGTCCCCAGTGGAGGAAGTAGAGAAAGGGCTGAAGAAGCTGAAGGGGTTTGTAACCCCATAGGAAGAACAACAATAGCAACCAACCAGACCCCCCTCCTCACTCCACCCAGCTCCCAGGGACTAAGCCACCAACCAAGGAATACACATGGCTCCAGCTGCATATGTTGTAGAGGGTGGCTTGTTGGGCATCAATGGGAGAAGTCCTTGGTCATATAAAGGCTCAATAGGTGCCCCAGTGTAGGACAAGGGTGGGGAGGCAGGAGATGGTGGGTGGGTGACGGAGCAGGAATGAGATAGGGAGTTTCCAGGAGAGAGGGAAACCTGGAAAGGGGATAATATTTGAAATGTAAATAAAGAAAATAACCAATAAATATATATAAAGAAGGACTATATGTGATTTAATGAGGAAGGTAAGTAAAATATTGACAAACATTGAAGTAAAGAAATTAATCTAAAAAGCTTGAAATGTATAATGTACAAGATCAAAGGACAATGATCACTCTAATTGCTGCCTTCTTCAGAGGGTAGAAATAACACTTAATATTAGTAGTTGTTCATTTAAATGCTAGCACATTTAAGAAAGCTATGATAGCCTGAGAAAGTCATTCAGTGACTGATGGCTTGAATTAAAAATGTCGCCCATAGGTTCAGGAATTTGAACAGTTAGTCCCCAGTTGTTGGTGCTGTTTGGGAAGGCTATGGCCAAGAAGCAGAGTGTTGTTCTACATGATCATAGACCAGGGAATAGTGGAAGAAAGGCTGGAGGTTGATCTGAGCTTCTTCTTTGCTGGAATTAGGGCATACTTCTTTGATATCCATGGAGACCAGCAGCTCCTGTAGAATCCCCTGGAACTTCAGCACCAGATTGGAAGTGCTAAGATATCCAGAATTGTGGACTGAACAGCTACTGGATTGTTGGCCTGTCTGATGGGAGAAAGCCTCTGTTGAACTACTCAGATCATACCCTGGAAGCCATTCTAATAAATCTCATTCTACCAAACCCCTGTTCCTTTGCAGAACCATGACTAATAGAAAACAGAATTTTGACACAGGGAGGTACATGTTGCCTGTCTCTTCCAAGGAGGGAATTTTATGCCCACGTGTGCACACACACACACACACACACACACACACACACACACACACACAAGCAAAAGACTAATAAGACAAAGAACACCCAAACTAAGCCCATCTCTAACTCTTCCTGCCACTCCCTGAGATTCCTGCCTTTTTTTCACTATCTATCTATCTATCTATCTATCTATCTATCTATCTATCTTTCATCTACCTATCATCTCTATGTATACCCATCTATTCATCTATCTCTATCTCTAATCTCATATCTATTGATCCATAATTATCATCTATATCTGTTTCTACTGCTACATCAACATCTATATATTTATATATCTATTTTACCTATCTATGAAGTCACTCAACCTTCTTAATGCTGAGACTTATTTATGATCCTTTTTATTTTTCCTAGGAAATTTGGAATTAGGACAAACTGAGGTAATAGGGGTAATTATAAAATATTTTATTATAATAGTTGAATAAGTCATTAAATAAGAGAATAAACTCTGTTGGAGAACCTTTATTATGGCAATGGAAAGTGGAAGGATTACATCATGAGTGGAAATGAGAAACTTGTTCAGTTTGGGTTTGCGCAACACATCTAAGCAAGAATCAGGAAGAAATACCTATTAATACTTGAATGTGAAATGAGAAGATACCAGACAAACATTTTAAATTTCAAATACAATGTTTCTATGGGATGAAGTGACATGCTCTTTGCACTTTCTCAACAACATTATTCATCATAGTTACTTGGTATTTATATGCTTGTGTATTTTATTTAGTAATTGCCCATATTTATTAAAGTACATTTAGTACAGAAGAAGCTGCACATATTTAGAATGTGGTAAGTTTAGAAACACATTCAATTGTGTGCCCATCTTCATAATCCAGGTAATAACCACACTCATCATCTCTAACTTGTGTCTGTTCTTGCTAATTCTGTTTGTGTTGCTTGTGACATCCTGGTCTCAGATAGGAAAGGAGTTGTTTCTGGTAGCACAGCATTAGAGGATATTGAGAGCTATAGGAGCTATAGAGGAGGACGAACAAAAATAAACCAAGTTGCCCTTAGGAAAACTAGGTTTCTCAAGGATGTTTCCATCCTTCTTCAGTCTGAACCAACCCATGATTTCATTTTCACACTTGCAACAGGGTTTTGACTGTTTTAATCATAGTTCTATTGCTGCGAAGAGACACTATGACCAAAGCAACTCTTGTAAAAGAAAACACTTAATTGAGGGATTCCTTATAGTTCTAGAGAGTTAGTACAGGCTCATCTTGGCAGGAAGAAGACAGGCATGCATCGGAGCAGTAGCCAAGAAGGTTACATCCTCATTACTAGGCAACAGGAAGAGAGAGAAAAACACTTGGTCTGGCATGAGCTTTAGAAATCTCAAAACCCACACCAATGACACACTTCCTACAGCAAAGCCACATCACTGAATCATTCCCAAACAGTTCCACTAATTGTGGACCAAGCATTCAAATATGTGTCTATGGTGGTGTGAAACTCATTTGTCAATATCCTATTATATTATAACTATGTGCAGAATTGAATGTTAAGGTTTATTCTAGATGATTTGTACAGTGGGTTAAAGGCATCATTTTTTCAACATAATACTTTTCATTATTTTGGATTTTCAATGTACCCCATCATACATGCTGCCCATTCCTTCTAGATCCATGCCCTTGTGTCCTTTCCTTCTCCAAAAGAAAAAAAAAAGAAGAGGAGGAGGAAG
>NW_022196903.1:19270247-19276699 GCF_008632895.1 Mastomys coucha | reverse complement strand
AGGAGGAGGAGGAGGAGGAGGAGGATGAACAAAAATAAACCAAGTCCAATTGTATTGCCCATATACTCACTAGCACAAGGTCAAACTCCCAGTGGCTAGATTCCTAAAGAAAAATGAATCCTTCCTCCCCACTACCCTCCCCCACTTCACCCTCTGGCAGAAATTGCCAACTGTGAAGAGCTGCATTCAACATCCAGACATCCTCCAGTGGCAGCATGGATTACAAACCTAAACATGGCCTTTGGTGACAGTGTATGTCCAGGTGTAGTGGTACATGCCTTTATGCCCAGCATTCAGGAGACAGAACCATGCAGGTCTCTGGATTCAAGGTCAATCTACAGAGCACATTTCAGGACAGCCAAGATTAGGCAGTAAAGGAGCTAGAAAACAGAAAGTTGGCAATAAAATAATAGAACAAGGGGCATGTTCCATCCCCAGCAAGCAGCAGAACTTGGCAGCTTTGGCCATGTGGCTCTAGTTTTAGAGTCAAGAATACAAGAAGTTACTAGGATAGTTGGTGCTTGTTAACTGGAGCTAAGAAATTAGCAGTGATTAAAAAGAGGACAGCAGCACCACTGAAGTAAAATCTTCTGGGAAGTGTTTTCTGAGAGCACAAAGAAGCTGTGTTCCAGAGATAGCCAAGGTTGTACCTCATGTTGCAGCTGGACTTGGTAATGTGTACAATTCACCTAGGTGGTACTGGTTTTTGGGGCATGAAGGGTTCATGGCAAACAGCTAAGGTTTGGCCCTGTGAGAGGCCAGGTAAGCCCTTGGTGAAGGTACAAGCTCAGCTGCAGTTGATCATCCAGAACTGAACGGGTCATGTAAAGAAGCTGAGGTTTGGTACCATGAAGGGAGCCTGTGACAGGCTATTGGGGAAGCCTAATTGCAGCAGAAGACTCCTGGGTATTGGAGATTCCAGTACAATGGAATGACCACCAAGAACAGCTGCAGCACTACAGTGGAGTTAACCAGAGACTAGATAGAGCACTATAGGAGGCAGAGCTGGAAAGGTGACACCAGCCCTTTGGAGGAGCCCAGAAGAATATGTGTGGATCCCAGACATCAGAACAAGAAACTGTGAAATTGAAGTTACCTTGGAGATGCTAAGGTGTTACAGATGCCAGAGCCCTGGGATACCTGCCAAGGAAAGCTGAGAACAGGAACTGGAATCAGCTGAAAATAAAGAAGCATGTTGTAGTCAACAAAGCTGAAAGGAGTTGGACATCAGACATGGAGATGCAGGTTTGGAATTTTCCCAGCTTGGTATTTGTCTTGCATTGTTCCAGTATTTCCTCATTATGAAGTTTTGGAATGATAATGTATATCTTGTGATGTTGGAGGCATATACTATGCTTTTGTTTGTTTTGTTTTTTGGTTTGGGGTTTTTTTGGTTGTTGTTGTTTTGTTTGTTTTAAGTCATCAAAATCATTTATAATACTTGAATGCCTCTTAAATATACATTATATCTTCTGAAGCTAAAAGTAATATGCACCCAACCAGTTTTTAAAATGTGTTTGGAACATTAAACATGATAGAAGTAGAAAAAAATCTCTTATGAAGTCTTGTATGAAAGACAATTGTTACAAGTTGCTGATTAGAAAGAAACCATTCCATCTTCAAGGGATTGAGCATTCAAGATTCGAGCATTCAGCATTGAAGATTCGAGATTCGAGCCTCTACCCTCCTGCCTGGCCCATGCAGCCCGAGCGTGCTCGAAGCCTGGGGGTGCTATGCCAGTCCAGAGGCAATGGCTGATGTTTTAGATCCAGTGTGTTTTAGATGGCCTCAAATGTACCTCGACTACTGAGCTGCCAGATTTTTTATTTCTCTCTTTTACAATGATTGTAAAAGCCTCATGTCATTTTTGAGAAATATACTCAGACCTTACACCACTTATGTCTAGTCTGTTTGTCAAAGCCGAATCCTGTGCACACCTGGCCAAAACCCATCATCCCGTGAAACAAGGGACCCTGTAAAAAAACCCAGTCCGTGACATGTGGTTTGAACTTTAGTAAAGTCTCTTTTATGAATGTGAGTGCCCTTACATTTGGAGCACAGATGTTCAGAATTGAGAGTTCTTCTTGGTAGATTTTTCCTTTGATGAATATGACATGTCCTTCCTTATCCTTTTTGATAACTTTTGGTTGAAAGTTGATTTTGTTCAATATTAGAATGGCTACTCCAGCTTTTTTGTTGGGCCCATTTGCTTGGAAAATTGTTTTCCAGCCCTTTACTCTGATGTAGTGTCTTTGACACTGGGGTGCATTTCCTGTATGCAACAAAATACTGGATCTTGTTTATGTATCCAGTCTGTTAGTCTATGATTTTTTATTGAGGAATTGAGTCCATTGATGTTAAAAAGATATTACAGAATAGTGATTGCTACTTCTTGTTATTTTTTGGTGTTATTTTTATGTTTGTGTGGGTATCTTCTTTTAGGTTTGTTGAAAGAATATTACATTCTTGCCTTTTTCTAGCATGTAGTTTCCCCCCTTGTGTTGTTGTTTTCCATCTATTATCCTTTGTAGGGCTGGATTTGTGGAAAGATAGTGTGTAAATTTTGTTTTGTCATGGAATATCTTGTTTCTTCCACCTATAGTGATTGAGAGTTTTACTGGGTACAGTAGCCTGGGCTGGCATTTGTGTTCTCTTAGGATCTGTATGACATCTTCCCAGGATCTTTTATCTTTCATAGTCTCTGGTGAGTAGTCTGGTGTAATTCTGATAGGTCTGTCTTTATATATTACTTGACCTTTTTCCCTTACTGCTTTTAATATTCTTTCTTTTTTGTGTGTGCATTTAATGTTTTGACTATTATGTGATTGGAGGAATTTCTTTTCTTCAATCTATTTAGAGTTATGTAGGCATGTTTATGGGCATTTCTTTCTTTAGGTTAGGGAAGTTTTCTTCTATAATTTTGTTGAAGATATTTACTGGCCCTTTAAGTTGGGAATATTCAGTCTTTTCTATACCTATTATCCTTAGGTTTGGTCTTCTCATTGCGTCCTGGATTTTCTGGATGTTTTGGCTTAGGAGCTTTTTGCCTTTTGCAATTTCTTTGACTATTGTGTCAATGTTTTCTATAATATCTTCTGCACCTGAGATTCTCTCTTCTATCTCTTGTATTCTGTTAGTGATTCTTGCATCTATGGTTCCTGATCTCTTTTCTAGGTTTTCTATCTCCAGGGTTGTCTCCCTTTGTGATTTCTTTGTTTCTATTTCCATTTTTAGCTCCTGGATGGTTTTGTTCAATTCCTTCATCTGTTTGTTTGTGTTTTTCTGTAATTCTGTAAGGGATTTTTTGTGTTTCCTCTTTAAGTGTTTCTACCTGTTTACCTGTGTTCTCCTGTATATCTTTAAGGGAGTTATTTATGTCTTTCTTAAATTCCTCTATCACCATCCTGAGATATTATTTAGATCCAAATCTTGCTTTTCCGGTGTGTTGTGGTATCCAGGACTTGCTGTGCTGGAAGTACTGGGTTCTGATGATGCCAAGTAACCTTGGTTTCTGTTGCTAACGTTCTTGCCCTTGCCTCTTGCCTTATGTTTATCTCTGGTGTTATCTGGTCTTGCTGTCTCTGACTGTGGCTTTTCCCTCCTGCAAGCCTGTATGTCAGTACCCGTGGGAGACCAGTTTTCTCTGGGAGGAATTTGGGTATGGAGAGCTGTGGCAAAGGATCAACTCTGGAGTGCAGATTGAAACTGGAAGGATCCTTTCCCTGGTTGGTCCTTGTGGCTCTGGGTGGGTCCTTCTTGGGCCATAAATTTGAGCAAAATTACCTGTGCTTATAGGCATGCCTGCACTCCTGGAAGACCAGCTCTCTCCTGGTGGTATTTGTTTATGAAGTCCTATCTGTAATCTGCTATTTGATTTTGATTTTATAGGGAATTACAGTTAAGTGATTGGATGAATCTCAGAAGAAGCTTTGAACTTTGGACTTTTAACATTGTTGAAACTGGTACAGACTACAGGAACTTTTGGAATTGGACTAAATGTATTTTTTAATTATGCTATGCCCAGGTATGGCCCACATAGATTCATGTGTTTGAATAAGCCTATGGGGAGTAGTGAATGGAATGTGGTGGCTTACAGTAATGGACTACCTTGGCCCCATTGAGAGTGGACCATTAGGAGGTGTGACCTTTTTGGAATAGATGTGGTCTTGCTGAAGGAAGTGCATCATTGTGGAGATGGGCTTTGAAACCCACCTAGTGCAGAAGAAAGCTTCCATTTATCTGCTTGAGGTTGCCATTCTTCATGGTGTCTCTTTACAGCAATGGAAAGCCTAAGATACACACAAATGTGTACCCAACACACACACACACACACACACACACACACACACACACACACACACACTAGCATTAGACAAATACTTTGTGAAATATAAACCAAGTGTCAAGAAGGAGTATTTTTTGTACAAAACTCATAAGATTGCTGTGTGTATAGCTTATGAAAACGTGTATAGGAAATAGAGATAATAAATACACATATAAGTACTTGTTGTCATAATGTACTATTATACTTTATATGGAACATGCCATAAATCTGTGTGCCAAATACTCTACATGTTGAAATAGTGACTCAGTAATAACTTTTACACAAAAGTTAAAATAAACTTTAAATTAAGATTTTTGAGTGTCAACAAATAGTCACAAATTAGTAGTCTACTGACTTCAGGAATATATAGCTACAGTGATCAAGACTAAACTATATAAAGATATAGAATATGTAATACATGTACTATATGTGTATGTGTGTGTGTGTGTGTGTGTGTGTGTGTGTGTGTGTGTGTGTATTTACAGGTAATAGAAGGCTCAGAAATAGTCCCATAAAAATGTGGCTCACTTATTTTTTTATTGAAAATAGATTCCTTTCTCATATAATACATCCTGACCACAGTTTTCACTCCCTCCATTACTCCAAGGTCCCCCCAACCCCATCTTCTCCAGATCCACTCCCCCTCTCTTTCCCTACAGAAAGCAACAAGCCTCCAATAGACAACAGCCAAATATAACCAAATAAGATACAACAAGGCGAGGCACTCATATCGAGGCTGGACAAGGCAACCCAATAAGAAGAAAAGAGTCCCAAGGCAAAGACACATTCACTTCCACTGTTAGGAGTCTCACAAAAACACCAAGCTAACACCCATAACATATATGCCTCTGTGTATATGTTATCTGGTCTTGCTGTCTCTGACTGTGGCTTTTCCCTCCTGCAAGCCTGTATGTCAGTACCCATGGGAGACCAGTTTTCTCTGGGAGGAATTTGGGTATGGAGAGCCGTGGCACAGGATCAACTCTGGAGTGATAGGCTGATTATTTTATGAAGGTCTGAATGTACTTCAATGCAGAAATAATGATCTTTTTTTATCATACAGTGTCAGAACAAATAAGCGTCTACATGCTATAAAAATAAAGAAAAGAAAAAGAAAGCTTCAATGTTCATATCTTGACTCAAATGACTCAAAATGGATCATAAACCTAAATGTAAAATAGAATAGAATAACATGGAACTATTAAAATGACTCAGAAGAAAGTGATCTGGGACTGGGATTGGTGAGGACCATGCAGGCTTCATACGGAATGTTAGTCCCTGGAAGAAAAAGAAAATACTTAAATTGACTTTATTAAAATGAAAAACTTGCCCTCATCAAAAGACTTCATTAAAAGAAACTATTCCGAAGCCACATGTTTAACAAAATCAATATCTAAAATACATAATGAAGACTTAAAACTCAATAAACAATACAACTTAAAGTGAGCAAAAGAGGTGGAGGCTCACAGCCAACCGTTGGACTGAGCACAGGGTCCCCAATGAAGGAGCTAGAGAAAGGACCAAAGGAGCTGAAGGGGTTTGCAGCCCTATAGGATGAACAACAATATGAATTAACTAGTACTCCCAGAGCTCCCAGAGACTAAACCAGCAACCAAAGAGTACACATGGTGGAACTCATGGCTCCAGCTGCATATGTAGCAGAGGATGGCCTAGTCAGTCATCAATGGGAGGAGAGGCCCTTGGTCCTATGAAGGCTTGATGCCCCAGTTTAGGGGAATGCCAGGGCTAAGAAGTGGAAGTGGGTGGGTGGGTAAGGAGGGGGAGAGAGGAGGAAAAGGTGGCTTTCTGAGGGGAAACCAGGGAAGGGAATAACATTTGAAATGTAAATAAAGAAAATATCTAATAAAAAATGAGCAAAAGATACAAACAGACATTTCTCAGAGAAATTACAGATGTCAAGTAAACTCATAAGAAGATACTCAACATGACAACCAAAACACTTTGCTTAGTAGCGGGCCTCTTGTCTGACTCATACAAGGCCCTTGGTTTGATCCCAGTCCTGGAGATCAAAATAGGTGCCTTCTGCCATAGCAATGCCTTAGGAGCATGGCTAGTATTGAAAATTAATAAATGCAATGGCAGGGAATAATCTATGTAAGTAGTAAAT
>NW_022196903.1:19269002-19269248 GCF_008632895.1 Mastomys coucha | reverse complement strand
TAGCGGACATAGGAACCAGGATGAGCTGAGCGATATTTTCAAAAGCGGGCACAAAGGTGATCCCGCGTAGGGAGGATGCCACAACCTTTAACTCTCCTGTATAGTTCTGATCAATAGCGCCTGGGCAAACTAGCAGACCATCTGCAACAACACTGCCTCTGCCAATAACAAATCCCCAAGTCTGTGGAGGTAATGGGCCAAGAATTCCAGTGGACAATATCTTAATTCCCATGTCTGGGGTTAACA
>NW_022196903.1:19238292-19263734 GCF_008632895.1 Mastomys coucha | reverse complement strand
AGGCTGGCACGTGGATGATGGCCGTCTGGGTTACAGATGTTTCATGGCCTGGATTTCCCACTGTGCGTTGTTGCCTTGGAGGGCGGAGCCAGAAGGTGTTACGCACCTTTTGTTGCCCATGTATTTGTGTCGAGATCGTATCGAATTTCCCTACTTCTTTTTTATTCAAATCAGGGTGAAATGTACCGTTCCGGCTGACCCCATTGGGACCCCTCAATGAACTCCCGAGGCAGCGGCTCGGCTTGGCCCACCAGGTGTCTGGAGCCAGCTCCAGGGATTAAGCCAGAACCGGGAGCCCAGAATTCAAAAAGAACTAAAACTTTAATCTGCTTTCCTGTCTGGAGCCCTCGCTTGCAGGGGCTTATCTACATGACTGATATGTACTGATATGCTTGTTCCCTGTTCTCACTTATATGCTAAAAGACATAAGACTGTTTTGCCTCAGGTATAAATATCCTGATTCACTAAGTAAAGATCACGCCTTGATAATCATCTATTTGGCGTTGTTCCTTGTCTCTCCTAACCCGCTTATTTTCACAGAATCTCGACTTCCCCAGTTCGTGAATCACCCACGGTATGAAGTGAAACTGCGGGCCGGTTTCCTTCAATTAGTGTCTTGAGAAAGGAAAATTTATGCACAAACCAAAACCTACATCTGAATAAGTGTAGAAGCTCATTTATAGTGTAAAAACAAAACAAAACAAAACAAAAAATCAGAAATCTGGATTCTCCAAATATATCACCAGTTAATTATAAATTATAGGCCACATCTTTGTGTTCTTGCCAAATTCTTTTACTGTTAGATGCAGTTGGATTCATAAATTGTCCCTCTCAAACTGACATGCCTCCTCTCTTCCCCCAAAAAATCTGTGAAGATGGAGGCTGGGAAAAATACGAAATGAGAAGTTTAGTGGAGCATGTTGCTGACAAACAGGTTCTCAGAGGTACTTCCTGGTTATTGTTGAATTAAGGGTTAGCCAAACAGACAGATTCAACGCTCTGACCATGCAGGAATGACACCATTCCTCCCTTTTCCGTCACAGCTTTCTGCTTCTCAATTCATCTGAGTTTTCATTCCTATTGTCAGAATGGCTGGTGGAGCATCTCCTTAACACACCCAGCACATCAGTATATTAATTGATGGATGCATTGCAGTATGATCGCACATTCTCAGAGGGTGTTCACACTGTTCAATTTTATGACTGTCTGATGAAGTACTCTCTATCAGATAAAGTGGTGCCATGATATGTCAAAGCAGACACTCCTGGTGTATTTCCATGTCTTCTCTATGAAGAGATGACAATCTGCATATTAGAATATGTTCCAGAAAATATCTCTTGACATTTTCTAATCCCTCTCTTTATTCTCTCAGGGAAAATCTGATGTTTTAATAATGCTGACATCCTTTTAATTATTGCTTTAAATGCTTCAGAGTGTATGCAAAATATGTCCGAGAGAAATGGAAGTTTCAGAAATCTCCAGTCACTCAGGGCCTGATTCAATTTATTGTGCCAAGAATTGTTAAAAACCAAAAGTCTGTAATGAGCTTTAAGTTATCACTTATAAAACTTGTTTCATTTCTTCATAAAAAATGTAGTACCACCATAAATATTCCTATTGAGCTGAGAAAAATATATGAAAATTGGTCAGGATATTTGGGAGGAATGTTATCCTGTGGCTTTGTTAGTATGAGTTCATAAATACTATGTCGATTATGAAAACATATGCTTAGTTGATTCTAAAGAAAGCATAACTAAGACATTCTTTTGTAGGTTTAAGTGGAGGAAAGAGGACCTCAGAATGAAAATGGTAGTGGAGAGAAATATCTTAAAATTATGTAGGATGACGACTTTGGTGCAATATTATCTAACATTATGGTGCTTTCAGGTAATTTGCTAGAGTACTGTTATCTAATTTAATAATAGAGGAAAATTTTTTAAAGTACTGAGAGCCTGGGTTTGGTGTAAAAATAAAAAATCCAGGTCTGAATGTTCTTGCTGCATCAACTTTGGATGGGTTACTTAATTCTTAAAAACCTTTTCCTACCCTGTAAAATGTCATAATTCTAGTGCATATCCCAGTATGAGTCCTGATTTTAATCCAAATTCATCTGTCCAATTTTTTCATTTAAAAATTTAATTTTAAAGAGTGTTTGTTATCTTATCATGGTATACAAGATGTATTTTTGCCTTCATGGAATATATTTTTATGCAAGACGAGAACTGAGGACTCAATGCCTTGTTTGATCCTCTTGATGACTCAATACCTTGTTTAATCCTCTTGATGACTTGATTTTCCAGGTTTGGTTTTGTCATGTTTGCTCATCAGGGATCATTTATATTAAAGTGTGTCTTTTTACTTCATCACACAATTTCACTTTGTAATGTGCATTTATTTTAAATTAATAAACACATCCACAAAAATCTGTGCAGTAGAGTAGGTTCCTAAAATGTGTTCAGTTTATGACTGAAAGTTTGTACTGTTTGATGAGAATCTCTTCATCTCTCCCATGCTCAACCAGGGCTAGCCACTGTTTTACTCACTGTTCCTATGAATTCAAAACATTTAAATTATACCTGCATGTCTTTCTGTGTTTGACTGATTTCTCCTAAAGTAGTAGTCTCTTGATTCTTCAGTGTTGCTTCAAGATGGCTCAATTTCCTTCCTTTCCATGCATAAAGGATAGTTGCCTATCAATAGACATTTAGGTCATTTGTATATGATAGCTATCACAAATTATGCTGCCATAAATATAAGGGGGCAGATATTTATTTTTGAAATAGCAACTTCATGTTCTTTGGCTACAGACTCAGAAATGGAATGGTTAGATGAGCTGGGCATTTTATTTGGATTCTTTTAAGGAACTTCAAGGATCTGTCCAAACTGACTTCATTAATGTCCACAGCCACTTTAAGACAAGAGTTCTAATGCCCTTTAGCCTCAAAACTTACTGATTTATCTTTGTAATAGTAGCCATGCCAACAGGTAGGAAGTAAGCTCTTACTGAGTTTCCAATTTACATAGCTCTGATAACCAATAATATTGAGTATCACTTCATTTATCTGTAGCTCATTTGTACATATTCCTGTGAAGTGCATCAGCTCAGGTTTTCTGTACATTTTTAAAATAAACTTACTCTACACATTTTCATTTTATTATTACTATTATTTTCTTTTTTAAAAATATGACCACATTACTTCCCTCCTCTTTCTATTCTCTTTTATCATCCCTCACAATGTTATAGTCCAAGACTTCTTCCAATTTTATAGCCTCCCCTTCTTTAACCATGTTATTACACACACACACACACACACACACACACACACACATGCACACACACACACACACACACACACGTAAACTAATGAACAAATTATAATGTGTTGAGTCCATTCAATGTTGCTTGCATGTTTCTAGAGCTTATCACTTGGTTTTGGATAACTAACTGGGAGCTCTTATCTCAGCAGTTGATCATCTAGGGGTGAGTCCCTGTAAGATTTTTCCCATATAGGTTGGAATATCAACTGTTATTGTAATTGTTCACATCCCATTTAGGAAGCTGTGTGATATATCATAGGTATAGCCAGAAAACACAACCCCACAGCAGACTTCCTGGCCCTCTGTTTCTTACAACCTTCCCCCGCCTTCCCACAGTGTTCCCTCAGCATTGGAGCCTTCCCACAGTGTTCCCTCAGCATTGGAGCCTTCCCACAGTGTTCCCTCAGCATTGGAGCTGTGTTGTAGATGTAGCAACTCGGAGGCCTGCCCCCAGACATTGTTCTCTGTGTTTTGACTAGTTGTGGTTCTCTATAATAGTCTCCCTCAGCTTCACGATTGATGAAGGGCAAAAACTAAATTTATCTATGAGTATAAAGAAAAGTGTTTCAAATGCAGTTAGAAATTATACTGGTTTAGGAAAGTGGTCATTCTCCTCTAAGATATTTAATATTACTACCCATTGTTCACTTGGTTCACAGTACCAGGCATAATTTCTCTCCTCTTAAGTGGGCTCTGAAATAAATTAGATGTCTGTTGGTTACCATCAAGACATAAGTGTCACTATTGCACCCCTAGGGATATCTTGTCATGATGGTCATAGTTGTGGTTTATAGGCATCGCTATTACTGTTTCTTGCTTTCTTCCATTAGAACCTTGCACAATAGTTTCTGATACTATAAAAGCTAGCCTCAGGAGGAGACTTAGAGTCAGTTCCAGCTCAAATCTTCCAACTCCTATGTCTAAGGTACATGGCATTTTTCGTAATAGGAACTCACTTTAAATAGGCTTATTTTCTTGTTTGTGTTTGATTTGCTATTGAGTTCCGTTATACACCATATTACTAGACTAATGGATAAAAATCACTTTATAATTTCAATAGGTGTAACAAAATTCAATATCTGCTTATTGTAAGACGAAATTCCATAAATTCAGCATACAATGTGTGTCTCCAAAAATAAAAGTCATGTGTTACACAAAGGCAGCTAGCATTGTAGCTGAAGGTAAAAATGCAGAAGTGTTCCCCTTAAGATCAAGAAGCAGGATTAAGATGCCCACCATTTCCATCCTATTTAGTAGGGAATGTAAATCCTTCTTAGGATGATTAGACAAGAGACCAGAGAAAAAGATGAAGTGCTGCAAAACTGAAAAGAAAGAAGTTATACTATCTCTGCAGATGGTGATAGTATAGCTAGAAAACCCAAAAGGCTCCTCCAAAACATGGTTAGAAATAATTAATACATTCAGAAAAGTTGTAGAACAAATCAAAATATATAAAAGTCAGTAGCATTTCTACATATTAAGAAGACATTTTCCGAATTGGTATTTTTCTTGTTGTAGACAAAACAACAGACATAAACATCATGATGTGGGGAAATTCATGTGGGGTCAGAGTGTCACAGAGGTCTTTCCATTGTTGTCTGTCCACATGTACTTGGGCAGAACACCATAGCATCATGGCAGAAAAGAAATACCTAGAGAAAATGTGAGGGCCAGGTACCATTTAGCACACTCCCAGTGACCTGTTCCCAACTGTTCCCATCAGCTCTACTCCACTTCTAGGAGTTTTATGACTTTTCAAACTGATTCCTCCAGCTGTAGAGCAAGTATGTAACCCATTGAGCTCTGGGAGAGGTTTCATATTGAAACCACAACACTATCAGAACAAGGAACTACGGCAATCATAATGTAACTTTCATTGGCCAAATGTAATTGTCTTCTCAGAGGTTTACTGCTGAATAAGCTCACGATTTCTAGTCCTTTCTGAACTCTGGCCAGCTACTTCAACTCGGTTGTTCTGGCCAAACTCCTCTGCAAGATGGCTAATTCAAATTAGCTTCTAATCCTCTGGTGGTTCCTTATTCTCTGGCTTGTTCTGTCTTCACCTGTGACCTGTCTCTGTAAAACTGTCCCAAAAAAACCTTCTCCCCTCCCTTGCCCCTAGATATTCTCTTAACTCTCCTTTCTTTTCTCTGTGTTCTTATTGAAAGTTGTGTATATCCTATCTCTTACTCATTCTGTCAAATCTTTCTCTGATTTGTCACTTTGTCTGCCCTTCAAATAGATGTTACTTTCAAATATGGTTTCTTCCTTCTGCAAACTAATCTTATCTTCATTGATAAGGGTATGCTTGTATTCCAGATAAAGGGATTAAAGGACCTAGAAGATCTTTGGATGTGAACCCTTACCAGATCAGCCATCTTGCTGGACTAAAATGTCTCTATAGGCAATGATCACATATATAATAGCATCAGGAATAATGAACTTAAGAATAAATTGGAGATAAAAAGCTCTTACAATTAAAATTATGAGACTGGAGAATTGAGAGATGACCTAGTAATTAACAGCACATATCTCTCCTTTATAGGACCTGAGTTGGGTTCCCAGCATCAACATTGCAAAGTTCAAAACCGTAACTCCAGCTACAGGATATTTGTCCTCCTAATCTGTCACTGTTATTATTGCATTCACATGCACAGATTCACATTCACACACACATATACATAATTTAAAATGAAAATTTTAAAACTTATAACATTGGTGAAAGAAATTATAAAAAGCAAAAAATAAGAAGATATCATATTAATATTTAGAAGAGTCATACTGTTACAATGACCATATGATGTAAAGCAGTCTGCAGATTCAATACAATCCTAACCAAAATTTCAATGCCATTTTTTCATTGAAAAAATACTCTTAAAATTTGTGTGGCACAGTCATGAGAAAGAGCAAAGTTGAAGGCATCATTCTTTTTCACATTAAACATATTATGAAGCTACAGTAATCACAATAGCAGGATTCAGACACTTATATAGCCCCATAGGATAATGGAACAGAATACATAAGCCCCCAAATAAACCCACACTTAACTACAGTGAATTAATCTTTTAACCTGGTACTAAGAGTATTGTACTAGATAGTTTTTGTCAATTTGATATAAATTAGAGTCACTGAAGAAGAGGCAACCTCAACTAAAGAATTGCCTACATCAGTTTGCCCTGAATATCTGTGGGAACAATGTCTTGATTAAAAATTGATGTTAGTGATGCCACCCTGGGGTAAGTGGTCCTGAGTTGTATAAGAAAGCAACCTGAGGATGTGAGAGTGATCTTGCTGTTACATCTGTCACCCCATCGACTTTCAGGGTTGATTCAGTCGATCTGGCTGACTATACAGATCTCTCCCTCCTCCTTTACCACTCCATGTACATCCCTCCTCATAGAAGATGATGGCCTCTCCAAAATGGAGGAGGATCATTCCTTGGTTGTGGACTTAAACTCCCCTTCTTGAGCCTTCAAGTAAGCTCTCATCAAAGCAAGCTGGATAAGCCATGGAAAGCAAGCCAGTAAACAACTCCTCCATAATCTCTGCTTCAGTTCCTGCCTTCAGGTTCCTATCTTTATTTCTTGCCTTGGGTTCCTATAATGATGGGCTAATATATCCTTTCCTCCCCCAAGTTGGTTTTGGTCAGTATTTTAACACAGCAATAGACAGCAAATTAAGACAAATACATAGTAGGGGGAAAAGTCTTTTTAATAAATAATGCTTAGAAAACTGGATGTTTACAGTTAAAGAAGAAAATAAGGGCAGTCATACCATCTAAAAACCTTGACTCAAAATGATTACAATATCAGAAGCATAAGACCTAAGATTCACCTATTGCTACTGGTTGTAATCATAGCAACAAGTGAGGCTGAGGTAGGGAGATTTTAAGTTTAAGATTAACCTAGGATATGGAATAAGGTCAAAATTGTCTTGAGTAATTTAGTCAGAAACTGTCTGAAAAAAAAAACTAAAATAAGGGGGTGAATGTATAACTTCTTGAATAACACTTGCTTGGAATACGTGAGGCCCTTAATTTATATATTTTGTACTAAGAATTTTTTTTTTTTTTTAGATTTTATTTATTATTATACATAAGTACACTGTAGCTGTCTTTTGACACACCAGAAGAGGGCATCAGATCTCATGATGGGTGGTTGTGAGCCACCATGTGGTTGCTGGGATTTGAACTCATGACCTTCGGAAGAGCAGTCAGTGCTCTTACCCACTGAGCCATCTCACCAGCCCCTTTTTTTCTTTTTGAGATTTTAGTAACACTTCTCTCTTCCCTTTCCACCCTCCACAGCCTCCTATATACACTTCTATACTCTCCTTCAAATTCATGACCTCCTTTTCATCAATTGCTATTGCATGCCTATATGTATTTATATGCATCTATATTCCTATATCTAAAGATAGCCCTGAGTGTAAGAGAGATTTTTCCTCATTCCTTTCAGGAAAGCAATGCAACTCCTTCATTCCCTCTCAATTTACATATTTATAACTTTTAATTGACTCCTTCCCGAGAAAGACTTTAATGCCATGTCAAATAGTCTAACAAATTAAGATTATTTGTAGACTAGAGGGAGGGAAATGTGGAAAAACAAGTACAGGGAATTCAACCGACATCAAATGTGATAAAGTACATTAAGTGTACTTCCATAGAGCCCCAGAAGTTTTCATTGTAGTGATAAGGGAGAATACGTCCTAAATTCATTGTCATGATGCCCAAGTTACCGAGCTATTCTTTCAATGTCTTTTGATTGCAAAACAATAAAAGCAGTTAGTAAAAGAAGACAGCTAACACACTGGCTTGGGGTAGAGGTGTAGGGGAAGGAATAAAGCTAGAGTCAGGAAGTAAGCATAATAACTTAGCTCAGTGGTCTGGCGTCTGCTTGCCTTGATTCTATATATGTATATCAAAAAAGATGAGCTTCACAGTATTTCAAAAATATTCAAAATAATGAATTTCTTGGGTATTTATAAATTAAAATTACAAAATACCTCAAAAAATACAGAAAAATAACAGCATCAAAGTATCCATTATCCTATCTGCCAACCATACATAAGTTTCAAATCTTTCCCAAATAACTAAATATTCTGTATTGCAATTGAAATTCCCTAATTCATTATTACCAACTCTTTTCCTAGTGGTAATCATTATTCTGAATTTTAAATATACTATTTCCATTCATATTTTATCACTCTATATCTGTAAATATGTGTAAATAATTTATGGTGCTGTTTTTAGAGTTTTGAAAGTTTTGTACAGCTTGGAGTTAGAGAAATGGTTCAGTGGTTAAGAGCACTGGATGTTCTTCCAAAGACTTGTAACCAGTGTCCAGTACCTACATCATTACTCACAACCTTCTAACTGCAGTGCCAGAGGATCATATGCCTTTTTCTTTCTTTCACGGGCACCAGACATGCACACAATACACACAGATACATTCAAGCAAAACACACACACACACACACACACACACACACACACACACACACACATATATATATATATATATATATATATATATATATATATAAAATCAACCTTTCTTTAAAAAAGATGTTTTATATGACTCATTATCCCATAGATGTATTTTTACAATTTATTTCTCTCTCTTAAAATCTTGTTTATTTAGTTTATGTGCATTGGGGAGTATAGATTCCTGCATGTATATCTGTGTACCATATATATGTCTGTTGACCATAGAGGCTAGGAAAAGGGGTCAGATCACTTGGCGTTAAAGTAGGTTGTGGGTCATGATGTAAGCCCTGAGAATTGAAGCCAGGTGCTCTGGAACAGAAACCAATGTTTTTTAACCACTGAGCCATCTCTCTGGCCCCTATTTGTTTCTCTTATTAACCATATTAATATGTTTGAAACTAGCTAATGCATTTTAATTTCTCTGTAGTATTGGGTTTTATTCTAAAAGATCACCTCTGTCTATTCTGCTATTAAAGGATACTTGTCTTTCTTTTTCCACTAACATGCTTGTGCATGTCTCCTTGTGCCCATGTGTGGACATTTATGTTCCACTGTTCAGTTCCATCTAGGGAACAAGCAATACCAGTATCACAAGATATCACCTGGTTGCCATCGCTAGAATTTGTATCCATATAGTGTGGGCAGTAATGTACACACATTTCTTTGCCTGTATCCTTGTCATCATTTATTATTAGACATTTGAATTCTTGGCATTCTCCTAGGAAATAATCTTATAATTAATTTAACATTTCCTTGATGTTTCATAAAATGGTTGAATAATATTTGAATTGTGCACACACACACAGAGTTCCCTTCTTTCATACTATTTCTTTGTGATGATTCTATTATTATTATTATTATTATTATTATTATTATTTTATTTATTTACATTCCACCATTGCCCCTCCTTCCAGTCTCCCCTTCCACAGTTCCTCATCCCATTCTTCCTCCCCTTTACCTCCAAGAGGGTGCTCCCCCTTCAGCCCTCTCCCTTCCCTGGGCCCCACTTCTCTCAAGGATTAGGTGCATCTTCTCCTACTGAGGCTAGACCAGGCAGCCCTTTGCTGTATATGTGTCTGAGGCCTCTGACCAGTCTTTGAATGCTGCCTGGTTCCCTGGAGTCTCGGTTAGTTGAGATTGCTTGACTTCCTATGTGGTAATTATCCCCTTTAGCTTCTCTAATCCTTCTCCTAATTCAACCATGGAGGTTTCAGACTTCAGTCCAATGATTGGGTGTACATACCTGTGTCTGTCTCAGTCAGCTGCTGGTAGGGCCTCTCAGAGGACAACCATGCTAGGCTCCTATCTGTAAGCACACCATAGCATCAGTAATAGTGGGAGGCCTGGATGATGTCCTGATGCAGGATTGTCCCTGTCCAATTCCATTAGGGCAGCAGGAAGCCTGTGATTGGATAAGGAAAAGGGAGGTGGAGCTAAGAGTTGCAGAGACAGGGAGCCTCTCAAGGGAGAAAAAGAAAAAGGAAGGTGGCTACTGATGTGATATCATAAAGTTGGAATAATTGGGATAAAGCTTTTATCATTATCAATTGGCTCTGAAATTATTGTATTGGCATCTTGTAAATTGAGAATTTATTGATACATAAATCTGATTGATTAATTATAAGCTTAAAGAGTTTTGCTTTACTTGGTTACTGGAATGTGGGACCAAAATGGCAGAGAGGGAACTAGCAGCTCAGCCAGACACTGGGGGGCGGGGCTGGGAGTGGGGGGAGGCTAGCTGGAGAGAGTTGCTGGAGGCAGGAGTGCCAGAGTGCTATAGGAGTGCAGAAGTGCAGAGCAGGCCAGCCTGCCAATGAGTTGGCAGTTTGAGAGAAGAAGGAGCAGAAGAGAGTTGGCAGGTTCATTTTTAATACTTCCCGCAATGCAGTCCCATGAGATGGATCCCAAGTTGGGTCAGTCATTGGACCACCTTTCCCTCAGTCTCTTCTCCATTTTTGACTCTGTAGTTCTTTAAGACAGGAACAATTCTGGGGTCAAAAATTTCGATTGTGGATTTGTAACCCCATCCCTCCACTTGAGGCCCTGTCTATCTACTGGAGGTATACTCTTTGAGTTCCCTATCCTCATTTTTGAGCATTTTGGCTAAGGTCACTCCCATTGGGTCCTGAGAGTGTCTCACCTCCCGGGTCTCTGTTACTTTCTTTTTGGTGAGTCTTCTAGATGAATATTACTCTACTGTCTGCCAGGTGGGGTTTTTTCCCACATTTTTAAATGTTAAATTGTATTTGAACCATTTTTTTATCTATAATAATCAGCATAATCATTTTTCTTATTATTTAGAATTTCATCCTCTTTTATCCTATTAGTGGACTATGTACATATTATTTAAGAGATATCTCTTTTTCTTATAGTCAAAAGCTATTTTAATGTTTTCTAGCAATGTTCACATATAAAGTTAGACTTTACTTTTCCTCCACATTCCTGCTCAATTTTATTGTCAAGACTATAGCATTATTATATGTCAGCATGACTCTATTAATATTAGATTCCTGTTGCTATGTTCTTTTTTCTGTTCTCACAGATCATTTATATTGGATGGATTGCCTTTCTTCTAAGGCTTTGTATAAACTGAATGAATAGAGGTTCCCCCTTATCGTGTTCTAAAGAGCATTCTTAAACATAAGCAAAAATAAAGTAACTTTATGAAGTAATCCTACATCTACACCCAATTTACTTACTATCCTATTTATATTTTTCCCTGTCTGATTTACTACATATATTACTATATATTCATTGTTTAATATTTAATAAGTTGCTATTAGCTCTAAATTCTGATGCATAAATGTTACAAATCAATTGGTTTTATTTCTAATTCTTTAATTTTATGTCATTCATTTTTACCTTAGTTTTTAATTTTCTGTAAAGTTTGGTGATGATATTTGGTACACTAGAGGGCTACTACATTCTGGCCTTGTATCTTCAAATGAGTTGGCCATAATCTAGTTCATAAAATAAATTGCATTGAATAATAACAAACCTATATTAGACATATCTTCTAACTGCAATGCAATAAAACTTGAAACTGTCCACAATTTCATGAACTGGGTTCTCTCAGCCAGGAGGGAATAAGTGACCTGAAATAGAGGGTTTGAAATGCAAAGAGAAAACACGAAGTCAAGTTGAAATAGCCCAATGAAGACTTCACTTTACTTGGAATAAGCCAGGGTTTTTATAGTCACAGGAGAAATCAAAACAGATCTCTAAATTACATGACATTTGCATACTGCAAAAAGTTTCAGGTGCCAAAGTCCCCAGGTTTGGTGGGCGTGCTCAGGTGGGCGTGCTCAGGTGGCTTCTTCAAAGACAAACCGATGGTCAACAGAGAGCATCTGTCTTAGCTCCCAGTTGTTAGCCTCCAAGCAGAGGCTACCAGAAGTCCGATGGCTGAAGTGAAGGGGGAAGATAACAAAAACTAACATTGACTAAGACAGAAGTTGGCACCAGGGAGTAGGGCATTGCTGAGACAGATAAGACCTCACTACCTGTTGGCAAATTGTGAACTATGGGACTTTGGATTAGAACAGCAATTGAACACTTTACGTGGGGATTATGAGCCATCCTAGTAGGAACATGGAAGACAATGTAGGTTATGACAGTCTGACTCAGGAGATTTCAGAGGAGAAGAATATCAGTAAGCTGCCTAGAGACCATTCTTTTGACATTTTGGCAAAGAATGTGACTGCTTTCTGCCCTTACCCAAAGAATAATCTGTCTGAGTCTAAATTAAAGTGTTTTAGATTAATAATGTTGGCAAAGAAGATTTCAAGACAGCTTAGTCTTGTCTTTGTTGTATGGTTGTTAGTGGTCATTCTTATGCAAATCAATAATAAAAAGAAGCAAGCTGAGCAAGGAAAAAGTTAAAATGTACAGTTTGAGGAGAAAAGGAGCACCAGGAAGTGTAATGGAGCTAAGCCTACTGCTCAAAGAGATAAAAGGTTTAAAGGACTGCCTGGTGCTAAATGAAATAAAGGGAGAGAGATGGCTCAGAGGTTAAGAACACTGACTGTTCTTCCAGAGGTCCTGAGTTCAATTCCCACAACCACATGGTGGCTCACAACCATCTGTAATGGGATCCAATGCCCTCGTCTGGTGTGTCTGAAGACAGCGGCAGTGTACCCAAATAATCTTTAAAAAAAGGGAGCGGTGATCCCAGGGGTGATCCCATCCAGCTGAGCTTTCGCCTTGTGAAAGAAATTAAAGAAAACAATTAAACAGAAAAATCAATCAATACCAACAAAAAGCTGATGCAAATGTAAGTGAAAGAGGGGTCAAGTTCCCGGTCCAGAAAGCAGATAAACTTAGCAACTATGTGCTCCTAACTTTAGAATCAAAGTACAAGAAAGGAATTATGGAACCTCCCTCAAAGGCTAATGAAATCTGCTGAAATCTGGCCTGTGTCAGGGATGTCCCTGCATGGAGGCCCTGAGAAGCCATTTCATGAAGCTGTGAAAGTGTACCCTGTATTTTGGTGTGGATCCTAAGATATTGGGAGAGGTTAGAGTCATGGGATACCTGCCAAGGAAAGCTGCATAATGGGTACAAAACCAACCCAAGAAAGAGAAGTATATTACAGTCAAAAAGTTGGAAAGAGTTACAAACCTGAAGGATGTTTTGACATCAGCTATGGAGATGGCAGAGTTTGGAGTTCACTCCTCTGATTTTGGCCTTTCTTTGGTCCAGGATTTACTCAGTATGCTCCTTTTCCCTCCATTTTGGAATATAGATTCTGTGGCATTGTATGTTGGACATACGTGATCTGATTTTTCAGTGTGATTTTTTTTTGTTTTTTGTTTTTTTTTACTTACTTACTTACTTACTTACTTACTTATTTTTATACTCCAGATTTTATTTCCTTCCCAGAACATCCTCCAACTGTTCCACATCTTATACCTCTCCCCGCCCCCATCTCCACAAGGATGTCCCTACCACCCACCCCCATCCAACCAGACCTCCCAAAAACATGCATGGTATATACTCACTAATAAGTGGATATTAGCCAATAAAATAATATAAATTAAATTAAAGTACAGAATACTCAAGATACAGTCCACAGAACTCAAAATGGTCATCAAGATGAAGGCCCCAAGGGAGGATGCCTCAGTCCACTTGGGAGGGAGAAAAAAGCAATCACAAGGTTGGAGGGAGAGAGGAACCTGGGAGGGAAAGCAGACAGGGGAACGGGGGAGGGAGTAGGGAAAAGGAAACCAGATCTGGTATTAGGTGAGGGAAAAGGACTGAAGCCCTGAGGGCCAGCAGAAAGAATGGCAACAGGCAACCTCAGAAGGTAGGAGGTTGGGAGGACCCTCCAGAATGCATCAGAGACTGAGAGGTGAGAGACTCTCAGGACTCAAAGGGAGGGACCTTCGATGAAATGACTGAAAATAGGGAGAGGGAACTTATAGAGCCCACCTCAAGCAGAAAGACTGGGCATCAAGTAAGGGAGGAGGTTGCCATCCCACAGTCAAAACTCTGACCCATAATTGTTTCTGTCTGAAAGAACTACAGGGGTGAAAATGGAGAGGATCCTGAGGAAAAGAAGCACAGCAACAGGCTCAAAGTGGGATCCAGCTCAAGGGGAGGTTCTAAGGCCTGACACTATTACTGAGGTTATGGAGCACTCACAAAAAGGGACCTAGCATGACTGCCCTCCTAAAGACACAACAAGCAGCTGAGTCAGATGCAGATATTTGCACACAACCAATGGACAGAAGTGCTGACCCCTGTGGTTGAATCAGGGAAAAGCTGGAAAAAGCTGAGAAGGAGGATGACCCTGTAGGAGGACCAGCAGTCTCAATAAACTTGGACCCCAGAGATCTCTTAAACACTGGAATACCAACCAGGCAGCATACACCAGCTGATATGAGGCCCCCAACACATATACAGCAGAGGACTGCCAGGTCTGGGTTCAGTCAGAGAAGATGCACCTAACCCTCAAGAAACTGGAGGTCCCAGGGAGTTTACAGGTCATTGTGATTTTACAAGGTGTTACAGCTAAAGGATTGCAATGAATCTCAGAAGAGGCTTTGAACTTTGGATTTTAAACATTGTTGAGACTGGGATAGACTGTGGAAACTTTTGAAGCTGGATTGAATGCATTTTGCATTATGATATAACAAGTCTATAGGATCCAGGGAGTGGTATGTGGTGATTTGAATAAGAATGGGCCCCATAGGTTCAAATATTTGAATGCTTAGAGGAACTATTTGAAAGGATTAGGAGGTGTGGCCTTGTTGGAGTGGGTGTGGCCTTGTTGGAATGAGAGTGGCCTTGCAGGGATGGGGAGCAAGGGTGGGTGGGTTGGGAAGGGTAGGTCCGCCCTTGCTGAGAGAAATGTGTCTCTTAGCATAAGCTTTGATTTTTCAAAAGCCCATGCCAGGCTCAGTGTCTCTCTTTCCTGATGCCTGCAGATCTGGATGTCGAACTCTCTGTTACTCCTCCATACCATGTCTGCTGCATACTGACATGTTCTCCACCACAGTGACAATGGAATAAACCTCTGAAACTGTAAGCAAGGCCTAAACAAATGACTTCCTTTATAAGAGTTACCGTAGACATGATGTCTCTTCCTAGCAACAGAAGAGTGACTGAGACACTAACCACTAATGGCAAAAAGATATCTGAAAGAACTCCTACATGTTTAGAGACTATAAGCATTTCTAGGAAGCTTTAGTACACATGTGTCTATGTATGATTAATTCTTAGCTCATGTTTTATCAGTGACTTGCCACTAATGTCCCTGTGCTTATTACCATTTGAATATTTGAGTATACACCCAGCATGCACTTTTCTTTTATATGCTGTGATTCCAGCCTTCCCTTTATGTCCTGTTATACTATGCAACAGTATTGTTTTTATAGATACCATGCTAGTCTCATCAGTCGTGGCTGATGTTATCCTCAAGAGAGCAGTGCATTTCTACCAACGTCTCCCACTGTGGATTCCACGCAGGGTTCGGTGGGACTGCCATACTGGGTACATGCCTTCCCTCATGTGCTTCGTCATGTCTAAAAGCTGTTACCATTTGGTCCTCCTGTGAGTTGCTGAGAATCACTGGTTTTTATTACTCAGATTTATTCCTATCCAGATCTCTTGTTCTGCTCCTGGATCTGAAGAGTGGTGCTTCAGGAACTAGCCAGTTAGACTAATGGTTTTGCATTTCTGTGATGATCTCTGTATGTCAGAAGATTATCTTCCTCCTTTAACTAAACAAGTTTTTTCTTTCTAAATCATTTCTCCTGCTGCACAGAACCAGTAAAATGAAGACTTGTGCCCTAAGAATACCATATGCCACATGACTTTCCTGGAGTGACAAACATCTACCTGAGCCATAGAGGACATGAACAACAGATTTAAAAGAGAAATGATTCTACTCGAGGTTAGATCCATGCAAACAATGAATTTAACTACAGTTATGAACAAGAACATGGATGAAGGTTTACTACAGGAACGTGGGCAAATTGTGAGCTATAACACCTCTGAGAAAACCAGCTCTCTGTCCCCAGCTTGAAACTCTTCTTTGGTTCATACACTCTCCCTAGTAACCATTCACAGCCTATAACTCTTTGGAGAGGAGGAGAGGCCTTGTGTGTCCCTCCCCAACTCCTTAATAAAAAAATCAACAAGCCTTCGGCAGCTCTTCTTGGCTCTATGTAAGCATAGATGCTGAGAGTTCAAAAGGTTAGTGTCCATCCATCCATGCCCAGAGGACAGCACCCCCAGTGCTGTACTTAAAATCTCTTTCTTTTGTTAGTTGCAATATGCATAACAAGTATAGTATATTTAATTACATGGATTGCATATTTTACTTCAAACTAACATTTTAACCTTCTTCCTTCATATATACTCGATGTTGGTCTCAACGATGTGTTCAAGGTGAAAAAAATTAATTTAGTTCTGATTCAGTATTAGCAAGGTTAATAGTAAACAGGTTTTCAGCATTTTCTCTTGGCCTTGATGTTAGGATTAAATTAAGATTTCCACAATACATTAAAATTTGCATAATTTCAGCCATTATTTGCATAGACCATGGAAAATATGCAAAGATGTCTGAATGTAATTTACAATTTGGCTTTTAATGCACTCGAACTTTTTCTATTGGTGGTATAAAATTTTACATGGTCCTTGCAGCTTATTTTGTTATTTTCCTTCTCTATTCACTTGATGGCATTTACAAAAGCTATACTCACTGCTTTGCATATTTATTGGCAGGTTTTACTAACATTTAAATAGCTTAGAGAAAGTACACATACAGTTTTTATACAGTCTACGGAAACAGAGTTTTTATTATATTTTCTAGCCAAATGGGATTTCCAATAGTCTGTTGTTTACAGACATTGGAAACTGGGCACTTGTATTTGTTTTACGGCTCCTATGTAGCCATAGGTCACAGAACCAATACATTTAGCTTTTAACTCTCTTTTGACTCAAATTACTTTAGCTAGTCCTTACTCTCCTCTGTAATAAGCAAAATATGCTTTCTCACCAGTCTATACATACTCATAAGTATTTGCCTCATGTTCAGTCCCTTGGTATATCCTGGTGAATGCAGGACCATTTCTCCCAACTGTTATTCAGGCAGAGAAGGAAATCAAACAAATTTCAAGCCTCTAATGTGTATTGAAATCCTCTGTGCCAGGAAATTCTGTTTTCTGTTCCGTGTTTTTCACTTTGGAGCACGAGCTTGTCAGCTAATCCCTGAAAGCTGCTTTTTTCTCTCCCTTCAGTTTAGATAAGGATTTGTAAAAGTACTCTTATTGACATATTAATACCTTTCTCTGTTCTGAGTGTATTCTGCACATAGTAGGGTGCTTAGTAGCATTTCTTTCAATGCCAGTAGCAATGCCATCCAATTCTGATGACAAAAAATATACCTGATCCTGTCCAACTGTCTCCTTGAAAATCAAAATAACTTTCAAATCAAAATAGATGTGTGCCATATTTATTTGAATATATAATGCATATAATTATAATTATACCTTTGATTGACCCAATGTGCAGAAAATACAGAAACAAAGATGATTAGTATATAATGAAATGTTTTTAAAGTTTGTATTTTAAAAGAATAGGATATTTTCTATGTCCTATTTCTATATTGATCTGATTTGTAAAAATAAATAATTCCAACATAGATTTGAGACCAAGAGCATTTCACTAGAGCCACCTAGGCACAGCAGCTTCCTGTTAGGCATTTTGCATTACACCAGTCAACACTCACTATTTATTACTTCACTCAACAATTCTGAAATGATTACTGTGCTCCAGAGATGGCTCAAAGTACAGACACCAAAACAAAATAGCACGAAGTCCTGTCTTCAGGGAAAATGTATACAAATGGGTTTTCTGAGCATACAGACTTTAAAAGTTTAAGAATGTAGCCATGGCAGACAAAATATGTATCACTATTTGCTAATCCACTGCATAGCTTTGCATACACCCTAGAAAAGTAAATTTTCTGTGAATATGAGGCTGTCCTACTCTACAAAAAGAGTTCTAGGATGCCCATGAAAACATAGAGTGAGACCATATCTCAACAAAACAAAACAAAAATAAAATGCTATTAATTATAGTCAGTAAAACTACAAAGTACAAAAAGATACATAATAACTCCCCTTTAAATTTTTATTGTTCAAACACAATTACTTTTAAATGGTCAGTTTTAGACAGCTGTCTTTATGACTAGACCGAATTACTTTTGAGGTTTTAGGGGGTGGGGCTACTGTGTAATTAATCTTATTTTTCTTTCATTCAATATATTTTGATTATATTCCTTCTTCTCCTCATTCCTCTCAGATCATTCCCATCACTCTACCAACCTAGCTACATACCTTCCTCAAAATAACAAAAAACTCTAAAAAGAAAAAAAATTAGACTAAAACCCACCAAAACAAAGTACACACGCATGCGCACGCACACACCCACACACACATACACACACCAAACAAAAACAAACAAACAAACAAACAAACAAATACTTAGGGTCTATTTTGTGTTGCCCACCTGATCGACACATTCAGTGGCACGAGTTGGAGAAAATTGGTTTTCCCTTTCCCAAAAGATATTGACTGGAAATAGCTTATTGATTAGGAGTGGAGCTTTGTGTAGAAGTCCCCTTCTTTTTGTTGGGATATTGTCTGGTTTGAACCTCTTGTATATTCTATCACAGTTTCTGTGAGTTTTTAATGTGTATTAGTCCTGTTGTATCTAGAAGACAGAGTGTCCTTGGAGTCATCCACCACCACTGGCTCTTAAAATCTTTTGGCTTCCTCTTCTGACATCCTAAGGGAGGTTTTTGGTGAAAACATTCTGTTCAGGACTTACTGCTCTAAAGTCTCTCACTCTCTGCACATAGCCCAGTTGTGGGTTGCTGTGATGATTACAATCTACTGAAGAAGATCATCATCTATTGAGGGCTGAGCAATGCCTAATTAATGGGTATAGAAACTGGGGGAACATTTCCTAATTCATTTTGTGAAACCACTATTATCTTGGTACCAAACTACATAAAGACCCAATAAAAAAGAAAAGTATAAATCAATATCTCTTAAGAACATAGATGCAGAATTTTGCATTAAAATGTTTTCAAATGGGATCTAAGAACACATCAAAAAAGATTGTACACTATGGTCCACTTCATCTTGGAGATTCAGAAATAGTTCAACATATGTAAATAAATAAACAAACATAAATATCACATAAACGAAGTCAGAGACAAAATATGCATGATCATTTCATTAGATGCAAAAGTACTTTTAACAAAACCGAATATCTTTTTATGGTAAAAGTCCTCTAGAGCCTAGGGGTGTAAGGAACATACCTCAACATTATGAACCAGTTGGATAGCAAGCCCACAGCCAACATCATGCTAAATAGAGAGAAACTCAAAGAATCATGACTAAAATCAGGAATAAGACAGAAAAATTCATGTTCTCCCTTCCAATTCAATATATCAATTGTATTAGCTAGAGTGTTAAGACGACTGAAAAGATCCAAGGGAAAGAAATAGGGAGAAAAGAATTCAACATATCCATGTTTACAGATGATATTATTTTATACATTAAAAATTCTTATAAATCCAGTAACAAACTTCTGCAGTAGATAAATACCTCAGCAAAGTAACAGGATACAAAATTAACACATAAATATCATAACCTCCTATATACAAATGACAGATATATCGAAAAGAAGGTCAGAGAAAAGATACTTTTCAAAATACCTTCAAAAAATGTCTTGGGATAACTCCCGCCAAACAGGTAAAAGACTTGTATAATAAAAAATTTAAGACATCAAAGAAAGAAATTGAAGAAGACACTAGAATATAAAAAAATTTCCATGCTGAAGGATCGGTAGGATTAATATTGTGAAAGTGACCATCTTACCAAAAGCAATCTATATATTTAATGCAATTCCCATCAAAATTACAGCACAATTCTTCACGGAAACAGAAAAAATAATCTTCAACTTTATATGAAAACAGAAAAATCCCAGGATAGCCAAAACAATCTGAATTGCATAAGAACTGCTAAAGGAATCACCATTCCAAATTTCAAGTTGTGTTACAGAGCTATAGTAATACAGCATCATATTGACATAAAACCAGAGATTTGGTGTTTTGATTTTATACACATATGTGTATGTATGTAGATGTCTATCTATAAGTATGTATATATGTACATATATATGTAAACTTATATATAAGTTTATATAAATGTAAGTTTATAAAATTATGTTTCCCTGTGGCTTTATTTTATTAATCTCTTCTTTTTCCCCTTCTTTCTGTAACAATATATACTTAAGATATGTCATAAAAAGATATGTTTTATTCATGAGTAACGAATATAAAAATTTCTCTATAAGAATATGCTGGAAACATTTCCATTTACCAACTGTATGTTTTGCATGGGAATAATAGAATATCTAAGATTGGGAAATATATAATGAATAGAAACTGTTTTATAGTTCTGAAGATAAAAGTTCATTACCCTCAATCTTTGAGGAAGTGGATAATTTCTCATCAGATAATCTAATGGCTATCTAGGTAATTAGTGTCTCATGACTTCTGCTTATATCAGGATTTTTTCTAAGCACAAGGACTGACTTAGTGAAAGCTATTAGAGGTTATGCAACCATGACTTGGCTAGGCAAACCTGAACTCTGATGTCCATACATACTTGCTCACAAGAACTCTGGGAATGAGAAAACAGCACATTTTGACTAAATTCTATAAATAGGAGTCAGTGGCCTGTTTTTCTTGAGCCATAACCCACTGACTTTCATTTTGCTCTTGAGCCAGATCTCTCAGATGCTAGGGCTATTGTGTTTCGGATACTTCTAAGCTCTCTGATATGTTTCATTGCTCAGTTTTTAATTCCTATATCTATGTTCCCCTACCTTAATTAATGTGACAACCAATTAGAGGAACCATTTTCTACTAATTTTACTTAAAATTATTTACTCATGTCCTAATTTCCTTCCTCATAAGTATTTGTATCCACCTATCTACTTCAAAGTAAACTATCACTTTAAAAAATATTTCTTTCACTTTTAGCCTAACCTGTGGGTGTCCTTCCTGATCTTTTACCTCCTGCTAAATTAGTGGTCCTAGAAAAAGAGCAGATTTGTCCAAGTATGTAGCCTCTGTTTATATCTGGACACATTTTCATTGTCTCTGCTGGAGGGAGAGGTGCCTGAAGCATGGAGAGAGACCTTTGTTACTGGAAATCCTACAGTATACAGGAGAGCCTGCAAGAGATTTTCTGAACTCAAAACATGAAGTTAAGGAGCCCTGGTCCTTCAATTCAGCGAAATGAAGAACCCATTAGTTTGTGTATGTATCGGTACCTGTGTATTCACACAGATGCTGCTAAATGGTAATCTATGTAGCTGGTTTTTACTACTTTGTGGGTTATTTTTTCTCACCCTTTACCCACCCTACCCTCACGCCTGTTGCTTCACTCCTAACACTACATAGAAGAAAAAGAAAGATAAAGGGGAGAGAGAATTGAAGTTCTTTCCTCTGGTTTTTTCTTTGCTTGCAGCTGTTCTTTGCTATTTTGGGGGTTCTTCATTTTCCCACCCTTTATATAGCACCCCTACCTGGTTTTATCCCCTATCTCTAAGTATAGGAGAAAGAAGGATATAGGGTAGGGAAGGAGAGAGAGACAGAGAGACAGACAGAGAGAGAGAGAGAGAGAGACAGAGACAGAGACAGAGACAGAGACAGAGACAGACAGAGACAGAGACAGAGAAACAGAGAGAGACAGAGAGAGACAGAGAGACAGAGACAGAGAGAGATCTTGAATCTAATTTCTTCTTGTTTCTTCCTGAACATGACTGCTAACAAGCCACTATCTTCCACCTGAACAACCAACAATCTCACCCCCTCTTCCCTCCAAATCAGGGCTCTAGCACTTATTGACCTTCTGAAAAATGCTCAGAATTCCAAATATTACAAAATTGCAGAAACTATCTGCAACTGTCAAAACTATGCCTCTGCTAGAACACGAGACAAATCATAGTCAGCTGTTGGGAAGCAGCCCCATTGCCCCCACACCTGGACTTAAAACAAAAGCATATTCTTATAATATTCTGTGTTTTCTTTTATTTTAAAAAAGAAATTAGGTAAAGCCTGGAAGAAGCTGAGGAGGAGGATGATCCTATAGGAAGGCCAGCAGTCTCAATTAACCTGGACCCTGAGATCTCTCAGACACCTACCTGCCAACCAGGCAGCATACATTAGTTGGTCCAAAGGCCCAGGCACATATACAGTGGAGGACTGCCTGGTCTGGCAGCAGTGAGAGAAGATTCTCCTAATCCACAAGAAACTTGAACCCCCAGGGAGTGGAAAGGCCTGACTGTGGTGGGGTGGTGGGGTGGGGGAGCATCCTCTTGGAGACAGGATGAAGGAGGAATGGAATAATGGGATGAGGAACTGTGGGAAGGCAGACCAGAAGGGGGTAACAACTGGACTGTAAAGAGCGAAAAGTTAGAAAAAATGAGAAAGAAACTAAAAGTCCAGTCTAGAATTATCCCTACAAATCAGTAACTTGTTAGCTGTTTTTCATTTCAGGGTTCTTCATTTGAGATTCTCATGGCAATTCTCACAGCGATCAGCATTACAATGTTGATCTTGGCCTTGTGCCCTACAACTAGATGACAACATGATTGAATTGTTAAGTAATTCAGAACCACAAAGTATTCTCTATGCGTGCAGTGGAGGGGTCTAGGGAAGGGGAGTTTGAGAAAGTTATTTCTCAAAGTCGTTTCCATTATGTACTATTTGTCCATTTGTTTTCTTCTGATTATAAAACATAGGTAACTTTTTCCAGGTAATAACCCACTTCCCACTTTTTAACATGTTACTAATATCTAAGCAGCTATATCTAAACATAAAGAGGAATTTCACCTTCATGTTAGTTCTAACGCTTATATTTGGGAGCCCAATGTCTTTCCCTGCATGAAATATAATCTAGAGAAAAACTTATAAAACATTGTAATGATTTTACTGTTGTAGAACCACCTGACAACTCATTTTTTTGTGGGGAAATTTGTGTATCACAACCAGGTGCCATTATGTCTTAAACTTGCTGTCTAACAGTAAACAAGTTTTCGGGAGTTCTGACATTTTTTTCTACTAAAATCACTGATTTTTGAGGAATCATAAAGATAGACATGGCTGATAGCCACATGTGGAGGGCACAAGTCACAAGGGCAAGTCTGTCCTCCTTGACATCAGACCTAATGGAGTTATGCTTGAGTGTGTAAATAAGTGGTTTATTGATTATGTGTCAACAATATGCAGAAAGACAGATTGACTGACATACCTTACTAAGTGGGATTATTATGCAGTTCCAAGTAGCTGGTTGGATTCTCTTTGTCCGTGTTTCTACTTCTAGATTCTTTATGTGCTCTGTAAGTATCATAAGTATGCTGGGATAAATGCTACATATTCATCTCCTGTGTGGCAAGCCAGAGTGAGGCATGCTTATATTAATAGCCCTGGTTACAAAAATTTGAGTGGAAATGACACCTATCACCCTTAGACTTTAGCAGGGAAAAGAAGCTATGTAATTCCCTATTCTTCTCTTCCGTCCCTATTGCCTTCTATTGAGATATCAGTTCCTCCCTTAATGAAGATCATGAGGGACTCTGACATGTCCTACTGTGAACACAAAATATGTTACAGAAACAAACCTACAGTGCAATCCTGGAATTAGTGTTAATGTCCCTACCACAGCATAACCTCATTTATCTGACTAATGTGTGATACAATGCTTCCTTGCTGGTGCTGTAAGGAAAGAAATGTTGGATGTAGCTATATTGTTGGAAAACAGAACCCTTCACTGTAAAAGTAATAGTTAGAATTCAGAATTAACCCTTACAAATTCTATTATTAATACTTCCACTACTTTCTGATACTATGGCTGGATTCAAATGTTATTCCAGTTTAGATGCACAGCTGTCATCCAAGTCATTTGTCTTCTTATCAGTAATAGCATAGAAATTAGGAATGATTATACCTATCTTTTGTAGTCTAGCAAGACTTCCAGTGATGAGACTGTTCCATTTGGTTCAGTCCTTAGCTGACAAGGCTCCATGGAGATCCCTAAACAACCCAGACAGATGCTAAAAGGTCGCCCCTGTCACTGAGGATAACTTCCACTCAGTTCATTGAACGTAGAGAGATTCTGCTAATGCAGGCTTGGAGATATAACATTCTACTTTCTTAGGTGCAAGAAGGTACTCTGAAAGCTACAGAAAGAAAAATACACCAACCCAGCCACTAGACCCTCTACTTACAATATGTCCTTCCTGCAAGATGTCCCAGGGCAGTGGTTGGTGCAGAATATATGGGAGTGGCCAACTTAAGTGTGGCTGAACTTGATGACTATGTCTCAAGAGGGAGCTCATACCCTATACTGCCTGGATGACCAGGAACCAAAGACTGGATAGCCCAGAGACCTAGGGTAGAAACAAACAAAAACAATGTAGTGATTCTTAATGCTGTTCAGATATATTCAAATATTGGTGCCTTATAAAATCATCATCTGAGTAGCTTCCTCTGTCAGCAGATGGGAGTGGATGCAGAGACCCATGACCAGAAAATATGTGGCAAGAGAGTCTAAATTAGAGCTCGCCATTATGTCCCTTCCCTCAGAAATTGGGGAATCCCATGGAAAATGGGGAGGAAAGACTGTAGGAGTCAGAAGGGCTGGAGGACACCAGGAAATCATGGCTCACTGAATCAACTAAACAGGGCTTGCATGGACTCACAGAGACTGGAGCCTGCATGGATCTGCACCAGGTTCTCTGTGTACTTATTACGGTTGTTAACTTGGTGTGTCTGTGGGACTCCTAAGAGTTGGAGCAGGTGTGTCTCTGGTATTTTTTGGTATTCTTGAGACATTTTCCCTTCTGTTAGGTTGCCTTGTTGAGCCTTGATTCGTGAGCTTTCATATTGTCTTGTCTTGTCTTTTTCTGTTTTCTCTTGAAGACCTCATCTTTTCTGATGGGGAAATAGAGGTGGGGTACATTTGAGATGGGGGAGAGGTTGTTAGCATCCAGAACCTGCCTGTGGCAGATATGTGGGTGGGTCCACAGACCTGTCGCCAGGACAACG
>NW_022196903.1:19237823-19238240 GCF_008632895.1 Mastomys coucha | reverse complement strand
AAAACCCATCATTTTGGTGCCGAAACCCGGGAACAAGGCAGTTTGCGTCTACCGACCGGCTCCTCACCACCAGGGCAGACAGGGTACACGGCCACGTGGAGCGGCCGCTGGGACCCCGGCTGCCAAGCTCCCAGTACCCCACGCAGGGAGCGCTCCCAGTACCACCACAGCGGCTGCCGCAGCTGCTGCGCTCCCTGTACCCTGCGCAGGGAGCGCTCCCAGTACCACCGTAGAGGCTGCTGTTCCGCGTGGAGAGCACCACTCACCTGGAGACTGCTCACCACTTCTTGCTAGAGACACCAGACGCCGCGGGACACAACAAACCTACATCCAAGCGCCGCTAGACTACGAACTCTTAACCACGTGAGACGTACCCTACTCAGACACCACTCAATTCAGTTCCATGTTTTCCATTTA
>NW_022196903.1:19191554-19232149 GCF_008632895.1 Mastomys coucha | reverse complement strand
TTCCACGTGGAACTGTTTGGGCCTGGTGTCTGCAGACGCTTCCTGCCGCGACTCAAAACCCATCAGAGGTTATCGGGGAGATAAGAGAAAAGAAGAGAGGAAAAATGTGGATGGGATGTATTTTATGAGAGAAGAATCTATTTTTATTAAAAAGAAAAGAAATTGGGAATGACGACTATGTACAACAGGCTGGGCTTTTTTGTATGATACATTTAAATACAAGCCAGATTTCCTGAGATCTTCCAGGGTACATACCAGCAACTTTGGATCCAGAAATATAACAAAAGATGATATGAATTGACTTTGTGTGCCTAACCTGGTTCTCCTACTTCCTTTCCTGACAATGAGAGAATATCTAGTATTTCCTATCTGGCTAGCCATTTCACTTACATTTCAGAGGGAGAAGTGTTTTTGTTTCTTTCTTTCTTTCTTTTTTTTTTTAGCAAAACAAAACAAAATCAAAAGCTTTCATTTAAATTAAAAGAAAAGCCTTTACATTTTCAACAGTCTAATATCAACAGGGACTGGATCTCAGTCAGTCAACTGCACAGCCTGAGAAATTCTTTTTCCAAATCTCAGATGAGAAGGGATTTGTCTTCCTTTACAGAGCAAACCCTGGGTCTTTAAATGCAGCAGTTTGTTATGCTGATCAAATCACTGAGTCTTCTTCACCAGCAACAGTCACATCAGCAAATGCACTTATATGCATTTAACTCTAGAAATCTGTGCTACTAAATTGCTCAAAATTATTCAGTTAAATAGATAGAAAATATATGGGTAGATCATGAGTTTAGAAAAAAATATATTGGTGAAAAGTTGTGTAACTGATATGGTAACTAGTATAAAGATACAAACTATTATCCACAAATAAAGTATTTTCTTTTTTAAACTTTATTTATTTCCCCATTACTAAAGATAGGTTCTGTTCTTATACAACATAATCTGAATACAGTTTTCCTTCCTACAGAAGTAATTTATGGGGACTTTCTGTCCTACTCTGTCTCATTTAGTTATCAAGTAAACAACACAGAGACAACAGAACTTATTAACAAGTTGCAAACATAAACTGGCCAAGTTCTGAGACTATTATAACACTGCTAGGCTAGTAATAACCAGATAAATACCCAATTACTTGCCAACTGGGTCTTTCTCTGTCATGTGTCCTCAGGGTGAGCTCCCTTTGTCTAAGTGACCATGGTCCCTTCTCATGGTCCATCCTGCCTCATGGCAATCTCCTTCTACCTCCTCCCTCCTCTTTCCCTGATCCCTATCTGAGACCCCCAACTTGATCTAAAGTCCCACCTTCTCCCTGTCTTCTGCCCAGTCACAAGCTCTAGCCTTTTATTTTCCAGTCAGAGATTACTGGGGAGCATTCTTTACAGCACATTAGTCAATGCAAAGCCTATATCCAGACCGCAACCTGATCTTGCACAGAACTCAGCATCTGAATACACAGCACACAACCTTAACACCTTCCTTCACTCCTCCCAGTTTCTCCCAACCTCCACTCCCATTCAGATTTACTCCCTTTCTATCTCAAAGGAATGGCTCCTGGGTGATAACCACAAAACATAACAAAATAAAATATAATACAATAAAATGAAATTGAACAAGATAAGCCAATAGAAAAATGGAAGAGCCTCAAGAGAAGATAGAAGAACCAGAGACCCACTTGTTTACACATTCAGGAATCCTGTAAAAACACTAAGCCAAAAGCTAGAGTATATATCCATGGGAACTGGTGCACACTCACACAGGCCACGTGCATACTGCTTCAGATTCTGAGTTTATGAGCTTTGCGCAGTTGAAAAAAATAAGGCATTTAAGAGCACAGTGTGTGTGTGTGTGTGTGTGTGTGTGTGTGTCTGTGTGTGTCTGTGTGTGTCTGTGTATCTGTGTGTCTGTGTGTGTTTGTACTTATGCTGATGCATATTTATGCAGGTGATTGTGAAGGCCTGAAATCAGTCCTGAAAGTCATTCCACGGATCCTGTCAACATTTGGTTCTTGTTTTGTGATTGGTTGGTTGGTTGGTTGGTTGGTTGGTTAATTGGTTTTTAGGCAGGGTATACTGTGTATCCCTGGCTGGTCTAGAACTCACTATGCAGACCAAGATAGCCCTGAACTCATAGAGATTCACCAAGCTTTGCCTCTGAGTACTAAGATTAATATTTTGTGCCACCCAACCTAGTTTGTTTGTTTGTGTGTGAGTTTCTTATACATTTGTTTAAGATTTGATTACTTAGTTGCCAGGGCTTCACTGATTAAGCTAGTCTAGCTGGACAGTGGACCACAGGGATGCTTTGTCTCCACCTTCCAGGGCTGGAATAATAAGTATGTACCATTGTGCATGGCTTTTTAGGTGGGTGCTAGAGTTTATGTCCTCAAACTTGTTTATGTCCTCAAACTTGTATGACTAAGGGAGTCAGAAAAACAAAGATTTACTTAGAGGCCCCAATGTAAGGACAAAGGTAACTTTAGTTCTGTGTGCTGACCCATGAGTAGACCTGAAAAGGCTAGTCTGACATGGAATTCAGAAGAGTCAAGGTTGTGACTCCTGAAGACCTAACTCTTCCCTCTGAGCTGTGGTTAACAGTCCTAGGGCAGGTGTGTCTGAGGTAGCTCATGTTGTCTTTGCCAGCTTTGTCTAACTTAGCTCTCTGTTGACTTTGGCAATTTCACCCCCTACAAATAGTATGTATGATGCTATACCTCATACACTTGCTTGACATGATTCATCAGTCTATACAGGAACCTCTGGTCCCACTACTGCTTTTGTCTTCTTTACTCCTCATTTTCTCTATTTCTCATCCCTGATCTTCACATTTAACACCTTGCCATTAGAGACCCTTGTTTCTGGTTCAGATCATAGAGCAAGCACTTTACTAACTAATCTCACTGCCAGAAACATAACCCTTGTGCTAGATGTGTGCTCAGATTTTGAGTTATCGATACAGAAGAACTCCTATGGGTGCTATTATCAGGTAGCAGACTACTTAAAAGTTGAAATCCTTTGCTAAACAAGAAAGCATCAGGGCTCCTGCACCTTGCTTCAGGATATCGCTAGGAAGGCTTGCTCATAGCATGCTTGGACTTCCTAGCAAAGTAAGGGTTCTGCATTAAAGAGATAACAAGAGCAGATTTTGTTGACTTCTAGGGGGAATTAAGAGGATGTTTATAGACTTCACCTCCCACACTCATTGTTTATGGAGGAGGCTACCAGCAGAATATTCATTCCCCAGTTGGGCTCCTAAAGCAAATTCTTCTCAATACTATTAAATATATATCTATATGTATGTATAATATATATATGTATATATATATATGTGTGTGTATATTTATAAAAGATTTTTCACCCTAAAGTGGCACAAGGGTTTATTTAATCTGTGGAGGAGTTGGTTGCATTGCTATCTTCAGAATGTCCAGAACTTACTGTTACTTCAAATCTGACCTGTAAAGAGTGACTGTCCATCCAGACATCAACTCCAACCTCAGCATCCCCTGTCCTTCTAGAACCCTGAAACATTTTTATCACCACAACTGATTTTAATATTCAAATAATGTTAGATGCACTTGGCAATTTACTTGTAATTTATGAAATTGATCTGCAGCTATTAAATTAAACTATTTCCATCTCTAAGAAAAAAACACAATCCAGCCAGATAATGACTGGTAATTAAAATGACACAATTTCTTCAATGTTCAGTTTTGTTTGCTGCTGTTCCAAACTGAATATCACTCCTTTGAACATATCCACCCATCCCCCATGTCTGTCATCAGCATGATTTTGTTTTAATCATGGCATCTTTGTGATGTTTTGTAAAATGAAGAGCATTTAAAATTTTTTTCAATTAAAACTGATAATTATGTATATTAATGCCTTTTCAAGGCAGTATTTTCATTAGTCTTGTTGTTAACTTTATGGAATCTGGAATCAACAAAGAGTCAAACCTCTGCACAGTTCTATGACAGTTATTTCCTGGAAGGATTTACCAGGTGGAGGCCTTCCCCTACAGATTGAGAGTACCTTCTGGAGCTGGTCCAGACATAACACAGTTTCTTCCCTTTCAATACCGCCCATATTGGGCTGAAGACTAGGAGCCCTCTGGGATCAGGAGCGCCTTCAGTGCCATGCTGGAGCTACTGAAGCATACAGCCTGATGGGTTGAGAAAGTATTTTTCCTCAGCCTCTGTGATATGAAAATAACCATTATTGAACTACCCAGCCAGTATCATCTAGGCCAATCTAATGAATCCTCTTTTAATATATATTTAGTCTGCCAGTTCTGTTCCTCTAGAAAACCCCAACTAATACTGATAGTTTTTAATAACAGTTGTAAAGATCTTGAATTGTAATAGCCTCTGGACAGTTCATAATAAGAAGTGTGCAAATGGTGTGCAAAAGCTCAATGATGTTTCAGTAAAAAAATTACAAGCAAGAATTTCTTCCTCTATCTTTTGTCAGTCTAACACTTAAGAGGATATGGTCTCATTCCCCAGTAAGTGATGGTTCTAAAAGAAAATAAACAGTGGACATCCCTGACATCAGAAAGCATTAAATATCAAAATAATAATCATAAAAAGTGATTCATAGTTTTATTTTGTTAATTTCTTTAAGATTATGGATGTGGTGGCTAATTTTGGCTGTCTACTTGGCATACCTGGTAAGGAGGAACAGCATGTGAGGGGATGCTCTGATCAGATTGGCCTGTGGGCATGTATGTGGCACTTTCTTGATTGCTAATCACAATAGGAAATCCATGCCCTCCATGGGCAGGATTATCCTTGATGTGGTGGTTTCAATATACTTGGCCCATGGGAAGTGGCACTATGAGGAGGTGTGGCCCTGTTGAAATGGCTGTGGGCTCCTTGGAGGAAGTGTGCCATTGCAGGGCTGGACTTTGAAGTCTCCATGCTAAAGCTTTGCCCAGTGTGGAAAGAGAGCCTCCTCCTGGCTGCCTAGGGAAGAGACCCTCCTTCTGGCTGCTCTTGGATCAAGATGTAGATAGAACTCTTGTCTCTTCCAGCACCATGTCTGCCTGGTGCTTCTCACCATGATGATAATGAACCTCTCAAAACATAAGCCAACCTCCATTAAATGTTTTTCTTTATAAGAGTTACCTAGGTCACGTTATTTCTTGGTAGATAAAACCCTAAGACAATTGGGAAAGGGGGCTTCTTTGTATGTGAAAGGTAGCTTCTCTGTTCTCTACCTTAACTCTTGTTTCTAGGTTTCAGTATGGAGTACTATCCTGGCTCACTTCATAGTGAACTATAATTCATATGGTCTGAAACAAACCCTTTCCTCCTTGAGTTGCTTTGGTCAAATTTATCACAGGAAGAGAAACCAAACTAAGAAAGAAATTGGTACCAGGAATGTGGAGTTTTGCTTTGATGGACATTACCATGTGCCTTTTATACCATTAACCACTTTGTGCAAGGATGATGTAGGACTTTGGAGTTGCAGTAAAGCAATCCCATTGTGTACCCTTAGCTTAATATGCTTATATGAAAACTTGGAAGGCAAGCTGAGAGAAATGCAGATGATGGAAACCTCGCTTGTGAAGATTCAGGGAGAAGTATGAAGGTTCCTCAAAAACTATTCATGTGATTTTGTGAATTAAGAATCTGTGTTTTCTGGTCAGCTAGGTCTGGAAAATGAGCTGTGATTAGGAATAAGCTGTCACCAATATGGAGAAATCTTCTGGAATTTCTTCGGAGTCAACATGGATGCAGTGGTTCAAAGAGGGACAAAGCTATATCTTAACTGGAGGCTAAATTTAGAAATGTGTGGAGAGTTCCCAAATTGTACTAGTTTAGGCATGAAGGTTGCAGAATTAAGGGATTCATGGAGAGAGGCTGAGGTATAGCACCGTTAAGAGTCCAGGAGAGGCCATTGGTGAAGATACTGCTTGGTTGAAGCAGATGCTGCAGGTCACTAGAGATGCCCAGACCATAGATGCTTACCAATAAGCAGCATCCCTCCTCAGTCTCTACTTCAGTTCCTGCCTGGAGATCCTGTCCTAGCCTCCCTTCATAAATAGCTATAATCCATAAGCTGCAATAGATAAGACCGTTGTGTCTTAAACCAGACTTCAGGTTAGTGAAAACTGAGATGAATTACTTCTGATTGAAAATCACTTTTTATCCCTGCAAGTGTAACACCCATCATAACAAAGTGTTTCGTAAAAGACAATTTTCTGTGTATAAATCCCTCAGTAACTTTCTGATCCTATTCAAAGTCTTATAATCAGAGAATTAATTAGAAGGAAGTTCAGTTTGCCATACTGTGATATCGATTTCCTAGTGAGCATCCACCATGCCTCAACCGGGTGTTGCACCTATTGTTCTTGTTAATAGTTTCAGTTGCACTGAGAAGCACTAAGATCATCCAAGAACTGTACTGAAATGTTGCCTACTTGCTATTCCTATGGCTTTCTCCATGACCAACACCAATGACAGGGCATCTTTTTTTTTTTCTAAGAGTGATGGTTGCTTCAATGTTCTGTATACTCTCTGAGGAAGAAATTCTTTTCTGTAAGGTTAGATTCATGAATTTAAACTTTAAGTTAAACTTTATAAAAGCTCCAATTACCCACATTTCCTCTTAGTTCAAATCTAGACATTTCTGTACAAATGGTGAAATGGGCATCTAAACAGAAGGAAATAATAACTGTTTAATTTCTGCAAGCCATATGTTAGGGTCTGTTTGAATTCTACCGGCAGTGTGTGTGGGGATGTGTTTTTTATTTGTCTTTCACTGACCATTGTCCTTTCAATATTTTTGTGTCATTCTCATGACTCTGACCAATTGTAAAGTTTATGAAGGCTTTTAAGTTATTTTTATGACTATTTTTTGCTCAGAATAGGATTACATAACTTTCTGCCCCCCATGAAGTATCCTCCAGTTCCCCTCCATTGAATCTCTCCTCAGTCTTCCCACCTCTCAAGGTGGTAGTCTCTTTTTTCCTTGATTATAATTGTTCCATATGTACACACACACACACGTGTGTGTATGTGTGTGTGTGTGCACAAGCTTGTGTGCAAATGCACAGATATGTATTAAAAACAACCTACTGGCTCTGTTCTGATATTCATGTGCATTTGATTGGAAGGCTTACTACTTTGAATTGGGCAACCAATAAGGGAGCTAGTTCTTGGGAGCAGCAAATTCCACTCCAAACAGTCATCAGTTTTCTGTAGTTCTCTGCATTGAGGTGGGGGGACCCTGTGAAAGTTTCTCTATTACCATTGTTCCAGCATTGTTTATGCAGACATTTCTAGGAGAGGCTGTTACACAGGCATGGCGCTTCTTCAAACTACATTTACCAAAGAAATCTCTCTTTACAGCAAATAGAAACCATCTGAGAAGAGCTCAACTGGACACAAGGCAGAGATCAGCAGAGTATGTGGACCCCAGCCCCAGTAAATACATCTACTTCACAGCCCTTGCATCTAAGGCTCAGGAAGCATTGTCAAAACGCTTATGTCAGTTTCTTGTGTATTTTTCTTTAACAAAATAATGCAGGTGTTTTTTTTTTTTCTTTCTCTGGCTTCTTGAGTAATCTTTCTCCCCGAGAACATTTTGTCTTGCAAGTATTTTCTTCGACTTTTTCAGCAGGCTTTTCATATGTGAAAGGTATCAATTTTAAAAGTTTGGATATTAAAATATACCCAAAGCTCATGTATTGAGGTATGGTGCCTGGATAGTGGCAGTACTGAGAGGTGATTGGGTTATGAGGGTGTTAGCTCAGTGTGCTCTTAGGTAGTGGGCGTATAAGAGGAAAGTGGTCATCTGGGTCACACCTATGAAGTGCATCATGTCTCTCCCTCTCTTTGCTTCCAACTGTGATGAGTTGATCATCTCTACTCTATCGGACTCACACCAAGGAGATACTCTACCTACCCAGAGCCTAAAAGCAATGGAGCCAGGAACTACAGAGCAAACCTCTGAAACCAGGAGCCAAAGTAGATGCCTCTTTCCTTAAACTATTTCCTTGGGTCCTTTCCACAGCAAAGGAAGGTTTACAGTTGCTTTTTTATTTCACTATTCTGATTGGTATTACAAATACCCAGACTTCTCATTTTGTGTAGTTGGATATTAACATTGAATAGTGTTTTCTTTCTTTTATTTTTTAAATGTACTTATTTATTTATTTGTTTGTTTGCTTATTCAGTTTGCATCTCAATTGCTGGTTTGTCCCTCCCCACAATACAGTTCATCCCCCCCATCCCCATCTTTGAGAGGGTGGAGGCCCCTGTTGGGTATCCAACCCCCTGCCCCCGTCACATCAAGTATCTGCAGCACTTGGCACATCTTTTCCCACTGAGGCCAGACAAGGCACTTAGTAAGGGAGAGTACTCCACAGACAGGAAAGATCTTTAGGTACAGCCCTTGCTCCAATTGTCACATGAAGACTGAGCAGCACCTCTGCTACATATGTACAGGACCTAGGTCCAGCTCATGTGTGCTCTTTGGTTGGTGTTTCAGTTTCTAAAAGCCTTCAAGGGTCTAGGTTAGTTGACTCTGTTGGTCTTCCTGAGGAGTTCCTATACCCTTCCGGCCCCCAATTCTTCCCCCAACTCTTCCACAAGATTCTCTGAGCTCCATCTAATGTTTGGCTGAGGGTCTTTACATCTGTTTTACTTAGATGCTGGGTGAAGCCTCTCAGGGGACAGTCATGCTAGGCTCCTGTCTACAAGCACAACAGAGTATCATTAATAATATCAGGGATTAGTGCTTGCCCATGGGATGGGTCTCAAGTTGGGCTGGTCATTGGTTGACCACTCCCTCAGTCTCTGCTCCATTCCCCATCCTTGCATTTCTTGAGAAAGAATAAATTTGGTGCCAAAAGTTTTATGGGTGAGCTGGCTGAGTAATGTTTTCAATGATATATGTATGCAATAGAGATGAACTGGTATCCATTTCTCATCAAGTATGTCTGGGTTTTCTTAGGTGTTCTCTCTCCTTCTTCCCCTACTTCTCTCTTTGTCTCTCTTTCTGTCTCTTTCTCTCTGTGTGTGTATGTTTGATGCTCTGATACATCGATGACAACCCTTGCCAATTTCTACCACAGTTGCACAATTTAATAATACTCTATTCACTAGGTCTTTCCAAAGTGAAGGTGTGGAAAATATAAGAAAAACATGAATTTTCTCACTTCTATTCTGGCTTACATGACTGCATTCTAACTTATTTTATTTTTTCAATATCTTTACTTTTGTTTGAATAAAATATGAAAAGCCACAACAAAATTACCTTTGGCTGTTCCATTGCAGTACTGTCCCCCATCCATAGACACACAGACACAAGTGTACAGACACACACACACACACACACACACACACACACACACACACACACACACGTACACATAGAGGGGAGAACATTACACACTTATTCTAGAGAAGCTCAGATGTAACAGTATTTATTTATTATCAGTTTGTCCTAATTCTTGTGTCTTTGTGAAACACCTTATATATTTCTTAGCATTATATGATAGCAGGTTTTCAATGTCTTTTGAAATGTGTATACTATTAGAAACAGACAGTGTTCAGGCTAGACCACACTGCACAGATGAAAACAGAAAGTCTTTTTGAGCAAAATATTCTCAGAAAAACAATTTTATATGCAGGACATTCTAGTAAAACTATGGCTTTGGTGTTTTTCTAGGGACAGCATGACCTGCAGTGGTGATATCTTGAATATCCCAGTTTGGCAAATGACCATGGACATTGGAGCAACCATCACATAAGACAGATATCTGGGAGCCATTTCTCTACCGTTCCACCTTCTAGCCTCTCAAGAGTCCTTACCTTAACTTGGAAGTTCACACGAATATCTGAGAGGGGCAAAGTGACTCTCAGAACAGAGAGTCATGTTCTTCACTCTTTATGAGGTGAAATGATAGGATGGAAGACAAAGATGAAAGCAAAACAAACAACAACAAAATTCTTGAGGAGAAATGGTCACACACAATGCTGAGTTCCTTGAGGGGATGAATCACATACATCACATAAACTGTTGTGTTCCAGGTTATTTCTTGGAATGTAGCAGGTACTCAAACAAATGCATGAATCATTTTGATGTTTGCTTTTAGTGGTTCACAGTTAGACTGTGAAACTAACAATAAAATGTGTTACTGAACAGAATTCTTAATGACTACAAGTAATGTTTTCCCTTTAATTTAATGGCTATTAAATGAAAATAAAATAAAGGCCTTTAAGGAGATGCAAATAAAAATTTAAAAATTCCACTCTGCTTTAAGCGATCTTTTAAGAAGTCTGCATTATACACAGTGCTTGAATCTGGAAAACATTTTAATATTCCTCATGATATATTCAAAGGAAACATGAACATAAGCAGAATGATTCATACCATTTTTCACTGTTGTAAACCATTTTTCACTGTTGTAAACTATGAGATAGAGTGTTGATGCAACCTGAACTGGTAACCCTAAAACTTCATGTTATGCATACTGTTCAGGATCATCTATTGTCAATTATTAATGACATCTTCTGATACACACTGGGTCTCTGGTTCCCCTCCAGAAACACAAATTAAAACAATTTCAAATGATTCAATGGAAAATAAAACTAAATTAATTCTAGCAAAACAAAACAACTGAAAGTGTATAGTTCCAATTTATCTGATTTGAGTCAAGTATTTGACCAATGTCACAATGCTCTCACCAACCAAACTCTGAACCAATACAAGAATAGTGTAAGCTCCTAATGTAACATGAAGCTTTCTGCTACACTAATTTAAGGAAATACAAACATCAATGGCTAAAATTATTTATAATATGTTTTTATTTAATCCAAAATACTGTATAACTTTATCATGTATCAATCCTGTTTTTAGTATTGATTTAAATACAGTTCTTATGCTTAAAGAGAATAATAGTAGTTCATTTCATCCAACCCCAGAAACATGGATTTAGGTTGCCTTGAATGATATGGTCTATTGTGGAAGAAGTTATATTGAACAGGCCCAGAACAAAAGAATGTCACAAACCAATGCACTTACCATATGCTTTAGTGGAAACAAGAGTAAGCAGATTATAGAAGAACAGGAAAATCTCTTCTGTGGGTTGCACATGCTATCTTATAATAGTCTTAGCTATAGAGTTGCTCAAAGAGTGTAGTCAACTAAATTAATACATTCTAAATGTTTGAGCTAAGTATCACAAGGTGTTGAGCCAACCATAAAGGTTGTGAATACATTATCTTTAAGGAACCTAAAGATAGGTAGCCCAATATGTCCTCCCCCCACTCCTTGCTGCTCTTTCTTTGCACAATTGCAAAGTGCTAGTTTCTTTTAAACCAGTCTGAAAAATATTGGATGCCTGTACAATGCCACCAGAGAACTGTAGTATATTCACAGGAGCTCACAAGTCACATGTCTTAATGGCTACCCTTTGCTTAGTGCAGACCTGGATTTTTAAAAGTACAACAGAGCCTATGATATAATCAGATATCCATTCCCCCTTGTCTAGTAGAACTCCTACAGAATAAGCACTCTGTATCAGCAGCTAGAAACACACCCCATTTCAGATCACCGGGCTTCTTGAGCATTTAGATTTGAGGCAATTTTTACTATTGTTTTTTAAAAAGTTTCTTCTACCCACTTTCATTCTGTATTTAGACTGGAACTTTAAAGAGACCTAGTAGGTTAGATGATTTGATATTCCTGTCAGATGATTGGATATTCCTGTCAGATTATTGGATATTCCTGTAGTTGCCCCATCCCTACTTAAGGACCTTCTGGTTCTAAGCAAGAGATTTTCAACATGTATCATGTTCTGGACCCTGTGAAAAAACTGTCGCCAGGTTATCTTAATGTATTTTTCTCAGAAAGTGTCTCAGATGTGATGAAATCCTTGACTCTGTTCAGGCATCTCCATCTCATGTTAATCATATTCATGATTCTGGAACTTTCATTCCAAATAAATTTAAAGTTAATGATTTGTAATTTTCATGCAATACAATTTTAACATGTTAACCTACCTCAACCCCTCCCCCACAGCCCACCTGTCCCTTCCCATTCCACTGTGACATTACTGTTTCCCATTTCTTTTGTTTCCCCATTGAGTTCAGTTTGTGTTGTACTACTTTGGAAGTTGGACCTTCTCTGATTGTGGTCACCTTACTATGGGTTGTATCATTTTAAAAACCTGATTCCCCCTCTCCCAGCAGCTGTCAAGTGTCACTAGAGCTCCTCAGCTAGTGGTAGGAGTACATATTCCCCTCCCCACTCAACACTTGGATTTGGTCTGGCTGGAACACTCATTGGTATTGTTCATGCTGCCACAATTTCTGTGAGTCCATACAAACATCTGTTCCATTATATCAGAAAGAAGCTGTGTCCTTGAAATCACCTAAAACCTCCAACTATTACAATCATTTTACTAAATCTCTGACTCTTCCACAAAGATCCCTAGGCTGTAAGGATCAGATTCCATTTCCTTACTTGTTGAAATTTTTTATTTCTCTTTTATTAAGAAAATACTTTTCTTTAGTATTTGAATATATATTTCCATATATATTTAAATATATTTTAATATCAATTTCACATAGTTGTCTGATAATCCAATATGTGTTTATATCTTATCAGTGACAGAAAATGTATAGCTGTTTTTCTAAGAAATATATCAGGCCTCTATTATTCTATAATTCTATAGTTGGCTATTAGGATAATATATTATAATGACTCTGGATTCTGTTATCTTTCTAAGAATTCTTATCAAGTTTTCCCCAGTAGATAGTTTCACAATAGCCTGGTTACCTTGAATATGAAGTTTGATTTTATGTAATGTGTGACATATATGTAAAGTTGCCAGAGTATTTCCCAAGTCTCTTCAATTTGATGAGTCTAAAACTCCAAAGGCTATTTTTTGTGAATCCACTAATTCTACCCTATGAAATGCTCCAAGTCGACAACAAGAAGTTATTAAATCTCAAATGAGTTCACATTACTAGTTGCAAATTATTCAAGTATCTCCTAATGGATACACAGGTAGCTTCCATGTGCATCCTCAACCCAAAGTACTCCAGGTTGCACCCAAAGCTGCCATTTTAGGAGGGTTTGGGAGTAGGGAATTCTTAGTTAAAGATACAGAACCAGTAAATTATATGAAAATATTCTGAAATCTGAAAAGTATTCTCTCCCAAAGCTTAAAGAACTTAAAAAGTTCTGGTTCAAGCATTTGTATCAGTGATACTCAACCTGTATTATGTCCTACATGCTTTTGACATAGTGGATTCCTCTCTTCTCTTTAACCTCAGAATTCCAATTCTCATTTCCTTTCCTCCAAAGCATTCTTTTATTTTTTTCAATACTGCCAAGTTCGCTGGTACTTTTTTTTTTAGACTTTCTTCACTAATATTGTGTCTATAATGTGGTTCTCTCTCTTATTCAGATTTCAGTTAAGATGCTGAATCTATGGATCTACCTAGATAGCTCAAGAACACTCCAGAAATTCTGTTTCAGTTTCCTGATAGCAGTACCTGGAATTCAGGTATTTATTTTGTGTTTCACACAAATTTGAATGCAGGAACTGGGAGAGGAGGGTCGTCTTTTAAGTTATATCTCTAATTCCTGAAGCAGTAGCTGCATCAATGCGGTACTGAATATTTGTTTTATAAAAAGAATGATCTTAATTTTTTTCCTTAATACTATTGATATTTCAGGTGTACATTATGCTACTTAATTTCAATATTATAAGTATCATATATCACAATAGGTAAAAATGTCTTACTGTTTATGCACACAGGTATTTAGAACTAACATGAAGGCAAGACCATCTTGAAACTGAGCAACCAGGAACTATTGGGGTCCATCAGACTTGACTGAGCTCCGTTGTGTCCTTGCAAAGGCTCACAGAACAGCACCACTGTTGCCTTTCTTCTGGGACTGACGTTTTCAACACTGGTCCCTCCTCGCTGAAACTCAACCAAGTTAAGTACAGGTGAGTTCTTTTTCCTTAGGAACAGGTGAGTTATTTTTCCTTTATATGATTCTTTGTGTTTCTGAATTTATTTCTGAAAGTCTCAAACACACAAAATGTTGAGATCTTGCTAAAAATACCAGTCTTCACCTTATTTAGGAAAAACCCTGCTAATAAGGTAAACAGGAGAGAACCTGGTATAGATGTCTAAAGAGTTGGAGTGCTGTGTACACTGAAAAACTCAATGGCTGGGGAATCTTGCTCTGCAGGTATAAGCTGCTGCTCTAGTCAAAAGTCTCCAGTTATTCTGAAACAATTTTGTTTTTACTTTACCTTACCCGTGTAACTTCAGCAATAAGATTTTTTTCAAAATATGGACTATAACATGAACCTAAGTATTCCTTGCCTGAACCCACAAAGCTCATTAAACCCTCATATAATTCAATACATTTTCTATCCTTGAAACAATGCCTTCCCCACCTCTTTCCTAATACTTGTGACATTCCTAGTGGCAAGCAGCTTACAGTAGTGCTATGGAAACCCACCTGCAGTTTGCCTGGGACATGCTCTCAGTCTTGGTAAGGTGCCAACCTAATTATGTATGTCAGAAGCCTTAACTCCCTCTCCAGAGAGGATTCTGACACTCTGCACTGGGTGTCTCAATAGACAAGATAAACCTCATTTCCAGCCTGCAAGTTTAAAGCAGTTTTTTTTTTTTTTAAACACGGTTTCCATCTGGGTATCTCATAAAATACTACCTAAAACTAATTCAGCTATGTGGGGGAAAATATTAATAAAAACAGACTTGACATTTTGGAATGTTTTTATACAAATTCTGGAAGATGTAAGACCAGTACAGAGAAAAATGATCCACCGAAGTTCATTTGCTGACATTCGAGTGGACAGTTCAACACTAGCTTCCTCCACATAAATTCCCAAGAATTGTTTTTGAATGCACAGGGAGGGTAGTTTGTTTTTTTAATGTTCTACATGATTTTATCAAAATAGTACCAACTTAATAAGGCTACTATATTTCATAGGAAATGTAAACATGTATTTTAAAAAAGGGTTGCTAAAAAGATCAAAGAAAGTGTAAATCTATGATGATGTTTTGATGTTTAATTGTGAGCATAAAGCCTTGAGGATGTTTTTACATTGATTTTTAGCACTTGGAGTGTAGCAATATTCTGCTGATTTTAGAAGGGTTGATTTCTTATTCCATTCCCTAATACATAGAATTGAATGAAGCCCCATGTGCTACATTCTCACAGAGCTTGGAACTCCTATTTGAGACTAATATATGATTCTTTATATAGTCCAAAGTGGTTGATTGACTACAATTCTTCAACTATAAATCAAACTTTATGGAAAATGTGATGTTACACAGTACCAACTCCCCCAGAATTTCATGGAGGTGATGCATCATAGATGTTACATGAACAGTGTTCAAAATGATGATGTGTTAAAGAAGCACATAGAAGAGATCTGCTCAAATAGGCCTTTCTCCTTAAAATTCTACTTTGCAATGCACAACTGTACTTATTTATTTAAAAGAAAGGTAGGGGAAGGAGACAGGAAGAAAACAAGGAAGAAGGGAGGGAAGGAAGGAGGGAGGAAAGGAGGAAGGGAGGGAGGGAGGGAGGGAGCGAGGGAGGGAGGGAGGGAGAAGTTTGCCCAGTGGAAATTTAGCAACCCAGACATCTGTCAAAGCTCTTCTTGCTCACTTCAGGAGTAATGTCAAGAAGGGAATACTCCTCCATTGCTGGTTGGAATACAAACTTCTACAACCATTTTTTGGAAATTAATTTGGGAAATTCTCAGAAAATTGGAATAGTTCTACCTCAAGACTCAGCTATACCATTCCTGGGCATATACCCAAAAGATTCTCCACTTTATCACAAGGTCACTTGTTCACCTATCTTCATAGCAGCTTTATTCGTAATAGCTAGAAACTGGAGACAACCTAGCTATCCCTCAACTGAAAAGTACTTAAAGAAAATGTGGTTCATTTACACAATAGAACATTATTCCAAGGTGTCATAAAATTTACAGGCAAATGGACTGACTTTGAGCATATTATCCTGAGTGAGGTACACAGGCCCAGAAAGGCCCCTGTGATACATACTCACTTTTAATTAGATATTAGCCATAAAATGCAAGAGAACCATGTTGTCCACAACTCAAAGAAACTGGGTAATAAGGAAGTCCCAAGAGAGGATGAATGAATTTCACTCAGAAGGGGAAACTAACGGGAACTGGGTAGGAGAGAGGGTAAGGAGAGGGATGAGGATGGTGATCAGGTGTCTGGGAAAGTGGGGGCACAAGAGAACTGTGACAATGAAAATTGGTGGGAGGCAGCATTGTCACTAGCTGGAAACCTGGGATGAGAGAGTCTATGGGGGGTGGGATAACTCCAACTAGGATTCCTACCAGCTGGGGATATAGAGACTGAAGTAGCTACCTCCTGTAGCCAGGCAGGACTTCCAAGTAGAAGAAGGAGGACATTGGCCCACCACCAGAACCTTCAATCCAGAGTTTGACATGCCTACAAGATGACAAGGATAGGAATGAAGCAGAGATTGATAGAACAGTCAATCAAGTTAGCCACACTTTGGACCCATACCTGTCTCCTGGGAGGCTTTGCCCACCACCAATGGAAACAGATACAGAGACCCACAGCAAAACATGAGGAAGAACTTGGGGAGTTTTGTGAAAGAGTAGGGGATAGGATCCAGCAAGCAGGGGTGGTCAAAGACACCATAAGAAGACCTACAGAGTCAACTAACCTATAACATGGGGACTTACAGGGACTAGACCACCAACCAAAGAGCATGAATGGGCTGGACCTAGGCCCCATACACATTTGTAATAGATGTACAGCTTGGTCCTCATGTGGGTTCCCTAATAACTGTCTCTGACTCTGCTGCTTGCCATTGGATCCCCTTCCTCTACCAGAACTGCCTGGTGGGGCCTCAGTGGAAGGGGAGATACTTGGTCCTGCTGGGACTGAATGCCTCAGAGAGGGCTTCCTCATCTCTGAGGAGGGGGAGATATTAGGGGGAATTTGTGGGGTGGGGCTGGGAGGAGAAAGAGAGAGAGAGAGTGGGAGAGAGAGGGAGAGTGGGAGAGAGAGGGAGGGAGAGGGAGGGAGAGAGAGGCTGGCCCTAGACCACTTTGATTGTCTTACCTGGGAACATTTTTACCTCACTCCAATGTACTTGCACATCTTTGCAATGTAAGCATTTGGTCTTTTTCCCCCCAATGAATAAATGGTAAGGCCAAACATACTAATCTAAATTCTAACATTTCATAGTTGAAGTCTTTTGATCTGAAGCTAAATGATGATGTTCAATACCTGATAGGCTTTAAAGACTGTGGGTCCTGGTGTCAGATTCTGACCCTCTAAGAAACAAAAGATCAGTAGTCAGTGTACAAATTCTGATACTCCCAGATCTACAGCCAGGGATAGAACTGCTCTGAGCCCCATTTCTGTGTGTGTGAGGTTATCACCTGGGCAGGTATGGGGAGCAGCAAAGCTGCTAAGCTGAGACTCTGCCCTAAGATCACACACTTCCCCATTGGTGTGGAAATTAAAGCCTCATTGCTGTGTATGCATCTGGAGCCACGGGACCCTCCATGTGCACTTTTTAGTTGGTGGTTTAGTCTGGGAGCTCTGCCTTATCTGGCATCAATGAAAGGAGAGGCCTTTGGTCCTGTGGAGGCTTGATACCCTAGCATAGGGGAATACTAGGGTGGTGAAGTAGGAGTGGGTGGGTGGGTGGGTGAGCTCCCTCAAAGAAGCAGCGAGGAGAGGGATAGGATAGGGGGTTTATGGAGGGGAAATATAACCAGGAAGGGGGATAACATTTGAAATGTAAATAAATAAAATAACCAATAAAATATAAAAAAGTAATAATAATAATAATAAACACAACAAAACAAAAACAACCTCTTTGCGGAGTTCACCTGAGGATCTACCTCTGTGTATATGGGGGTGGGGGCAGTGGGCAGTTCTGACAGCCAAAGTCCAGTAGAGCGGCCACCTGAGAACCCTGGAGACCCACTGAGCAAAGTAAATTTGTTCACAAGGGACGGTAGAAGTTCGGTGATAGCTCCTGAGATGCTGGCTCAGATTTCAGGCCAAACCCCTCAGGGTTGCCCCTGCAGGAGATGTGTGCTCTATCAGGCAGACAATGCCTCTAGCTCCCAGCATTCTAGTTGGACTCTACACACAGTCATCTGACCACAAGCCAGGCATGCCATGTCCCATACAATAAAAGGGTTGGTTTGCCCCCTCCTCACTCTCTTACTCTTCTCTTACTCTCACTCTCTTGCTCTTTACTCTCTTACTCTTACTTCCTCTTTACTCTCTCTTGTTTGCTTGCTCCCTCCCCATTCTCTTACTCTTCTCTTACTTCCTCTCTTGCTCTCTTACTCTTTTCTTCTTCCTCTCTTTCTTGATCTCTTGCTCTCTCTCCTTTCTACTTTGTTCTCTTCTCTTGCTTTCTTCCTCTCCTTTCTCTCTCTCTTCTTCATCTCCTTTCCTTCTCTTTACATAAACAGCATATTTTCTCCTTCCTACAATAAAATAACTCATTTATACATTTTTAACTAAAGGACCGAGCAGCAAACAGGTCAGCACCTGGGGAGAGAGAGAGACCCAGGCCACAACAGCAGGCCCCTGCCCCCTGCCCTTGGAACAACATGTGTGTGTGCTTGTGTGTATATGTTTATGTCTCGCTGGCTGTCTGAAAGATTCTAATATTGTTCACTTGAAGAAATCTGGGGCAGTTTTAGTCTCTACCTCTCTCTTTTTTTTTCTTATTGTATAAGGTCACTTTAATTTTGCCCAAAAATGTTTTTTTTTTTTTTAAGGACAAAATGTCAACAAGCTATATTCAATCTTGATGTTTCATAATGTGACTGCTTGAAAGAATAACACAGCTCTGACTTCTCTGAAAAACCTAGATAGGCATTTTTCACTCACTTCCAAGTTTTATATTTCTTTGAGGAAATCTGGGTGCCCTGGAAGAGAAAGTTGTAAGACTGTCATTTAAAGTTTTCATCCTTGTCAAAGGGAGCTAATATAACAATCATATTTCCTGAGTTTACTTTTTATACTTTACCCTTTTATTATATAAACTTTGTAGAGGAAAAAACCAAAATAGTCAGAAACTAGCTCACCTCTTTTCTCCACAGCATACAATTTTAGTGCCTAGTAAATGTCTTTTTATGATTTTTTTAGCAAAATTTTCTGGTGGAAGTGCAGTTCATAGTGGTTTTATAAACATTCCCATCCCTAGATTGCATATGAACAGACATCCAAAAACATTGTCCTTCATAAATAAGGTTTAAATGAAATTTCCAACAGTACAATAGAAGACTATGCTTAATAGAAGATACTGAAATGATACACATGATGCATTTTACGTTCTGTAGTCTATGATGAGCTGATTTGAAGGAGAACTGCATTTTTGTACATTGTCTTTGAATTAGAAATTTAAGTTATTTAGAATTAGATTTGTTCTGGCTTTTTGTTTAAATGAAATTATCTTCTTGGAAACAAGATATCAAATGACTGGTTGGAATGGGTCTATGAAAATGTAGTGTAGTCACTGTTCCTTTTAACAACAATCAATGAAAGGAGAGCTCATGGATTTGAAAGCAAGCAAAGTATATATGAGAGGATTCAGAGATAAAAATAAAGGAAGAGGAAATGCAATTTTGATATTAAAATATCAAAAAAGAAAAATTAAATATTTTATTAAAACATTTTTTTTTACTTTTTAAAAAATGTATTTATTCATATTACTACCCAATAGCAGCCCTTCCTCTCCTCCCAGTACCCCTTCACACAAGTCTTCTTCCCATTCTACCTTCCACTTCTCTTTTGAGAAATGTAAGTTCCCCTTTGGGTGTCATGGCCCTCCCCCACTAACATTACCACAACCACCCACTATTGCTGTACTCTTAACACATCAAGTCTCTGCAGGACGAGAGGTGTGCAGAGGAAATGGGATCTACAGGCTGGCAGGCAGCAGGCTCAAGGACAGCCCGTGCTCCAGTTGTTGGGGAACCGGCGTGAAGGCTAAGCTGCTCATCACTATATATGTAAAAGGGACCTAGGTCCAGCCCTTGCTTGCTCTTTGGCTGGTGATTCAGTCTCTGGGAGTCCCCAAGGGTCCAAGTTAGTTGACTCTGTTGGTCTTCCTGCAGAGTCCCTGTACTCTTCTGGTCCCTAAATCCTTCTCCCAACTCTTTTGTAACACTCCCTAAGCTCCTTGTAATGTTTGGATGAGTCTCTTCATCTCTTTCCATTGGCTGCTGAGTGGAGCCTCTCAGAGGACAGTTATGCTAGGTGGAGCCTCTCAGAAAACAATTATGCTAGGTTCTTGTCTGCAAACATAGCAGAGTATCATGAATAGTGTCACAGATTGTTTCTTTTCTGTAGGATGGATCTCTATTTGGAATAATCATTGGTTGACCATTCCCTCAGTCTCTGCTCAGTTCCTGCACATCTTGTAGGCAGGGTTGAAAGTTTTGTGGGTGGGTTGCTGTCCTTATCTCTCCACTGGGAGTCCTACCTGGCTACAAGAAGTGGCCACATCACATCAGGATTCATATCTTCCCCTGCTAAGAGACTCAGCTAGAGTGGCCTCCATAGAACTTCTGGGGATGCCACTCATCAGAGGTCTCTGCTGTATCCTAGAGATTGATCACCCCCACCAATGATCTTCATTCTCTCTCCCCTATTCTCCCTACATATGATCTTTTCCCCAACCTGCTCCCCTCTCCATCCCCTCTTCTGCCTTGTTCCCTCCTTTTATTGACCTCCAATATCTATTTAGTTTCCTCTTCTGAGAAATATTCAAACATCCTCCCTTAGGCCTTATTTGGCTTTTTTGGGTCTGTTAATTATACCATGATTACCCTGAACCTTTGGCTAATATCCACTTATAAGTGAGTACATACAATGCATGTTTTGGTGGTCTGGGTTACCTCACTCAGGATGATATTTCTAATTCTATCTATTTGCCTTTGAAATTCATTATTTACTTGTTTTTACTGTCTGAGTTGTATTCCACTGCTTAAATGAACCACATTTTTCCCCATTCTTCAACTGACACATATCTAGGTTCTTTTCCAGTTTCTGGCTATTACAATTAAAGCTGTTATGAACATAGTTGAGCAAGTATCCTTATGGAATGGTGAAGTATCTTTTGGGTGTATAACCAGGAGTGGTATAGCTGGATCTTGAGGCAGTACTATTCCCAATCTTCTAAAAAACTCCCAAATTGGTTTCTAGAGTAGTTATACAAGTTTGCACTTCCACTAGCAGTGGAGGAGTGTCTCCATTGCTCCACCTTATCAGTATGTGCTGTCCTTTGAGTTTTTGATCTTAGCCAGTCTGATGAGTTTAAGATGAAATCTCAGAGTCTTTTTGATTTGCATTTCCCTGATGACTAAGGATATTGGACATTTCTTTTTATTTTTGGATTTTCAAGGCAGGGTTTCTCTGTGTAGCCCTGGCTGTCCTGGAACTTACTCTGTAGACCAGGCTGGCCTCAAACTCAGAAATCCACCTGCCTCTGACCAAGTGCTGGAATTAAAGGTGTACACCACCACTGACCAGCCATTGGACACTTCTCAACCATTTGAGATTCCTCTGTTGATAATTCTCTGTTTAGCTCAGTACCCCATTTTTAATTGGTTATTTGGATTGTTGGAATCTAACTTCTTGAGTTCTTTAAAAATTTTGTATATTAGCCCTTCTTTGTAAGTCTAGTAGAATTCTGCACTAAAACTATCTGCCCTCCTTTTCATTGAGACTTTTAATGACTGCTTCTATTTTCTTAGGAGTTATAAAACTGTTATAAGGAACAGCTTACTTGAGCTTGATTTAGCTTTGATAATTTATATGTACTGTCTGGAAAATCATTTATTTCATTTAGATGTTCAAATTTTGTGGAGTACAGGCTTTTGGAGTAAGACCTAGTGATTCTTTGACTTTCCTGAGTGTCTGTTGCTATTTCTTCTGCTCCGTTTCTGATTTTGTTAATTTTGGTACTGTGTCTCTGTATTTTAGTTAGTTTGGCTAAGAGCTTTTCTATCTTGTTGATTTTCTCAAAAAAACAGCTCTTAGTTTCATTGATTCTTTGTATTGTTGTCTTTGTTTATAATGTATTGATTTCAGCCTTGAATTTGATTATTTCCTGTGATCTCCTGGATATTTGCTTCTTTTTTTTTTTCTTTAGAGCTTACAGTTGTAGTTTTTATTTGGTTGTTTTTTGTTTTGTTTTGTTTTTTATTGGCTATTTATCTATTTACATTTCAAATGTTGTCTCCCTTCCCAGTCTGCCTTCCACAAGACCCGCATCCCCTCCTCGCCCACTGCCACCTCTAGATGTACTTTTAAATCATTTGTATGAGAACTCTCCAATTTCATTATGAGGGAATTTAGTGCTATGAAATTTCCTTTTAGCACTGCTTTCATGGTGTCCCATAAGTGGGTATGTTTTATCCTAATTTTCATTGAATTCTAGAAAGTTTTTAATTTCTTTCTTTATTTCTTCCCTGATCATTGAGTAGAGTTGTCCAACTTCCATGAATATGTAGGCTTTCTGTTGTTTCTGTTGTTGTTGTTCTTGTTGTTGTTGAAGCCCAGCTTTAATCCATGGCAGACCTATCATAATTATATCCAATTTCTCATCTGAGACTCTAAAAGCTAGATGCCTTGGCAGAGGTCTTGCAGACCCTAAGAGACCACAAATGTCAGGCCAGACTATTATACTCAGATAAAATTTTAAACACCATTGATTGCATGGTATTCCATGACAAAACCAAATTTAAACAATACCTTTCCACTAACCCAGCCCTATGGAGGCTACTTGAAGGAAAGCTCCAACACAATAAGGTTAACTACACTCAAGAAAACATAAGAATTAAGTAATTTCACACCCTTAAGACCAATAGAAGAGAAACATACATGCACACATACACACATTCAACCACCAGCAGCATCAAAATAACATTGTTGGCCATAAATATCTCTCAACGTCAATAGACTCAATTCCCAAGTAAAAAGGCACTGACTAACACAATGGATATGTAAACAGAATCCATCATTCTGGTATGTGCAAGAAATGCATCTCAGAAACAGAGATAGTCATTGTCTTAGTATAAAGAGGTGGAAAAAGTTTTCCAAGCAAATGGAACCACAAAGCAAGCTGGAGTAGCTATTCTGCTATCTAATGAAATAAACTTTCATCTTAAAACTATCAAAAGAGATAGAGAAGGACACTTAATACTCCTCAAAGGAAAACTCCACCAAGAAGACAGCTCAATTCAGAACATCTATGGCACAAATACAAGGGTACCCACATTTGTAAAACAAACATTACTAAAGCTTAAGTCATACATTGAACTACACAAGTTAATTGCAGGAGACCTCAACATGCCAGTCTCACCAATGGACAGGTATTGAGACAAAAAGTAAACAGAGAAATAAATAAACTAACAGAGGTTATGATTCAACATATGGTGTAGACAATAGATATCTACAGAATATTTCACCCAAACACAAAAGAATATACCTTCTCTGCACATCACAAAACCTCTCCAAAATTAACCATATAATTAATTGGTCACAAAGCAAGCCTTAATAGACATAAGAAGATTGAAATAACCTCATGCATCTTATTAGATACCCATGGGTTAAAGATGGATTTCCATTTTTATTTTAAAATTTCTGGCAGTATATTTTTATTGAAAGAATCTTTTTCTATAATACATTCTGATTCTTTACAATTCCACTCAAATCCTACCCACTTCTCTACCCATACTAATTCATACCTATATTTTCTCTCTCTTTCATTAGGATATAAGCAAACATTTAAACTTTTATTATTATTATTATTATTATTATTATTGTTATTGTTATTATTACTATGATAAAAGAAAACAGGTTAAAATAAAAAGAAACAAACCAGAAGAGGATAACAAACAAAAAGCCTAAGAAAAAAGCACTAGAAACTCAGGCAGACATAAAGATTCACACACATTCACACACATAGAAGTCCCATAAAACCACAACACCAGAATCCATACTATACATACAAGGACCTGAGAGGGAAACAAACAAACAAACAAACAAACAAAAAAGTTACAAAGCATTATAAGAGAAAGAACATCCAAAACTGCCATTAGGTTCTTTTCATGTTGGTCATGGGGCCTGGCCTTCAGAATCCACCTAGTGGACTTTGTTAGAGAAAACTAAATTGTGAACAGTTATCAACTGGAGATAACTTCTGGGTTAGGGTTGGGGACTTGTGCCCACTTTCCCTCTCCAAACTAGGACCACATCTTAAACAGACCTCTGCAGATTCTATGCATGCAGCCTCAGTTTCTATGAGTTCAAAAAGTGCTTTGATCATGTTGACTTAGAAGGTTTTGCCTTCCTTCATGTCCTCTATGCCCTTTGGTTCTTACATTCTTTTGACATCCTCTTCTGCAGTGTTCCCAAAGCCCTAAGTTGAGGGATTTGATAGAGATGCCCCATTTAGAACTGAGTGTTCTAGGGTCTCTCATTCTCTGTATATTGACTAGCTGGAAGTCTCTAGATTTACTCCCATCTACTCCAGAGGAAGCTCTTCTGGTGATCCTGAGCAAGACACTGATATATAAGTATATCAGAATATTGTTAAGGATCTTTTTTTTCTATTTCTTTTAACAGGGCCATAGTATTTTGTATTACCCTAGGTTTCAGGGTTCTTGCTCTTGGCTACCTAAGCAGTATCAGGGTTGAGTTTCACCTAATGGAATGGGCCTTAAGTTCAACCAGATATTACTTGATTAGTCCTACATGCTTTGTGCTACTATTACACCAAGACATTTCTCAGGCAGATAATCAATATAGATCAAAGGGTTGATGGCTGGGTTGGTGTTTAGCTTTATTCTTTGGTAGCATGCAAAGTACTTCCAGTACTATGGACACTTGTCAGTAGGACAGCCATCAACTCAACTTCTCTGTGTTCAATGTGTTGTATATGTGCTGCCCTCAGTTTTCTATTGGTGGAGAGCAACTAATAGCTTTGGCAACAGCTTGCCAGTCCCCATTGGACCCCTATGATATTGGTATAAACCATTCCCAGAACTAGAGGCTTCATTTTGTGAGGAAACATATCCAGTTGGGGCTCTGTCTTCCCAGTCATTTGACTATTCCAATTAGATCACATTCATATATACATGCTATATATTTTGATTATGTTTTTCTCCTCCAAATTCCCAAGATCCTACCTACCATCTTTTGTATTCTCTCTCTCTCTCTCTTTCTCTCTTTCTCTCTCTACTTCTCCCTCTTTCTCTCTCTGTCTCAAAAGAAGAAAAAGCCCATAAAAATCAAAGTAAAAACAAACAATAAAACCAGTAAGACTAAAAATAAGACAAAAGAAAACAAACCAAAAAGTCCACAAAGACCATGGAGTTCATATTATGTTCACTAACTGCTCATGGGCATAGGGCCTATCCTGGTGTATGGTTAATATACTCAGTGACATTCCATTTAAAAAAAATACATTTAACATTTCACATCAGTTATCAATTGCAAATAGCTTTTTGGCTAAGTGTGGACATTATGTCCATTTCTCCTTCTCAGTGCTAGGATTTTGTTTGACTTGAACCTGCACAGGTCTTGTATATGTTGCCACAGACTTTATGAACTTGTATGTACATCAGTCTTGATATGTCTGGAAAACACTGCTTTCAGGGAGTCAGACATGCCCTCTAGTGGAACAAAGGTTAGGGGGATGATGAATCACAATTTGATTGGATTGAAGGACCACCCCTTGTGATGGTATTCATACCTGATTAAAGTTGACAAGAACTTAAGATGAGAAAGGCCATGGGCCTAGGGGAAAGCATACTACTATTATTCTACTAAAGGAAATAAAAAAATTCTAATTTAAATTTTTAAATAAATGTAATTGAACAATCTCAAGTCCAGCTATGCATTAAACTCATGTGGGGAATTTTATTGCTAATTTACCATAAGTAGAGTAATACAATGAGAACCTTAATTTAATTGGGCCAGGAAATCTTTAAGGATTGTATTATCAGTCCTCCTGCAAGGAAGAGTTCAAAAGTCAGGAGAACACTCTGGAATGCTACCGAAGTCTATTTGCATGCTCGTGGATATCCTTTTATCCCATGAAAGTTTTAAGGTTAACCAAGATATCAAAGTGTCTTTTCTATTTTTAAACATTGGGCATTGCTTTATATTTTTTATAAGTTAGTCTATACAAATTCATGGAGGAGATTGAATTTTGATCACATATATGAAGTAGAAAAAAAAATCAGATGGGGTCATCTTTTTCCAAAAACTTACATACATACTTGTTTGGGTAGGGCTGTGAGTGATTTCTTTATATAGTTAGCTTAGAGTTTTGCCCAGGAAGATCTAAAGGTAGAAAAAGGTGAACAGCCATAGAAACTTTCATGTATCTGATTCTAAATTGAAAGTCTGAAGATATTTTATATATGATTGTCAGCTAAAGGTCCCTCTCCAACTTCCTCCAACTCATCTGGAACCCCTCCAATATGTTTCTTTCCTCAGTTTGTACACTCTTCCTTTTTATAAATTAACTGAAGTATTGGTTACTTCTTTGTTGCTGTGATGAAGCACGATGACCAAGGGAAATTATGGAAGAAATAATTTGGGCTTATGCTTCCAGAGGGTTAGAGTCCATAAGAAACAACATGGCAACTGAGAAAAGCAAAGACAACAGGAGCCAGATGCTGAGAGTTTGCATCTCAAGTCACAAACACAGAGCAGAGACAGTGAACATCCAAGTAGGGTGAGACTTTAAACTCTCAAAGTATACTAGAATGACAGATGTCTTCCAGCAAGGCCACAGCTCCTAAACCTCTTCAAAGAGTACCACCAACTGGGGACCAAGCAGTCACACACAGGAGCCTATGAGAGACATTTTTCATTCAGATCAGCTTACATTGAATTCACTTAGTGTTTCCCATGTCTGCATGGCTATGGAGGTATCCACTGGACCATGGGAAAGCTACCAGTGGACACAGTGCAAAGAAGAATGACATTCCTCCCAAGTAGTTCTTAAGTTAGGGGTAGAGTATTGAGATTTTCTTTAAAAAATAAAATAAAAATAAGTAAAAAGGACAAATATTGTAAAAACACAAAAATAAAACAAAAGAAAAAGCACACACACAAAAATTATAGAATCTTTTCTTCTCAAACAACTACTCTTGACCATGAGTGCACTGGAGTGATGTTGATAGATCCAGTGACATGCCACTGGAAGAAAATGGATTTTCCCCTTCCCAATAGTCATCAATTGCAAACAGCTTCTTAGTTAGGAATGGAGCATCCCCTTCTCAGTGTTGGGATTTTGCCTAGCTTTGCCTTATGTATGGCTCATGTATTCTGTCACTGCCTTCGAGAGTTTATAAGTGCATAAGCCCTGTTGTGCCTAGAAGATGCTGTTTCCTTGGAGTCATCCACCATCTCTGGTGCTCTCAATGTTTCTGCCTCCTTTTCACATAGAACCCCGAGCCTTGAGGGGGAGGGTTTTGACAAAAACATTACATTTAGTCTTAGTGTTCCAGTCTCTCTTACTCCCTGCATAATGTCCTCTTGTGGGTATCTTGGTTAAGTATTGTCTGCTACAAGAAGCTTCTCTGAGGAGGGTTGAGGGATACATTGATCTACGGACATACTGATTCAAATCCAACTCACCAACTAGGATTTCAGGCCCTGTAAGTTCCTATCAATGGTTTCTGGTTCCCATGAAATTCCATTATATTTGAAACAATTCAGTTCTGCAAGATGTCACCATTGTTCCCTGTAACCAAACATCCCTTGAAGGTCTTTTCAAGAATTTCCCACTGTGACCATGTGACCCAACATTACACAGGGCTGTGGATGCTCCATTTTACATATACTTCTAAAATAGATCATCCGCTGTGTTGACTCATTGCTGCCATGGGATTTTGGCTAGAAACCTATCACATTATCTCTTTGACATGCTCAATTTCTCCTGCCAGTTTGAGCCATTATGTCACTTTCTACTCCTTACATCATTCTTAGAGCAAAAAGTATGAATCATCCAAGCTTATCCTTTTAAGGTGTACTTCAAATGGTTTCTTTAAGTCTTGTCATAGTAGTTGTCCCCACACACCCATTCCTTCTGTAAGCATATATTAAGACCTTTACATTTTCTACTGCATTATAAAAAAAATAGTCAAATAGGGTGAAGAGTAATGACAGGATTCTAAGGATGGTAAACATACAAAGGTTAAAAAAATGACATGTCTTACTTAAACTAGAGGAGCAGAAGGGTGTGTATGACTATAGCAAGTACTTGCTCTTATGAATTGCTTCTAGATGACTTTCATTTTAAAGTTTAATAACAACAATTCCATCTCTACTTCAAAGTTTTATGACTATATCTAAAGGCATATTTGAGGTGTACACTCAATAAATCCAGTTAATAGCTAATAACTCTCTAAGCTCACTTGATTGCTAAAAAAGATGGCACATGTTAAGTGTTTATTTGCAGGCACTGAAGGAAATTACTACATTTTTTATTTCATATAGGTAAAGGCTGAAATTACTAAAGACCTTAAATCCATTACTAATCAATTTCTTTCACAATCAATAACTAATCAAAGAGGTAAAATAGCTATTTTGATATATTAAAGAGTGAAAATTTGACATAAAATAGTTAAAATCTAGCTTGGAGAGAAAAAGTGTGTGTGTGTGTGTGTGTGTGTGTGTGTGTGTGTGTATGTGTGTTCCTGATTCAACAGTTTAACCCTCCAACTAATAAGCTCTCTGCTATAAATCATATCAGCTTTATCCTTTCTCATAAAAATTATATATAGATTGGAAAACTGACCTTGTCATTAGTACATAAACTTCATCCCTTTTGAGTATGGTTCCCCTGAAATTCATTCCTCCTGCTTTTTAATAGGTAAAAAAGTATATGTACTTTGTAGTGTTTTTCAAAAGTAAAATATACAAACAATGAAATCTAAAGCTTCTCAAATCACCATGGTCTCCTCTGAGTCAATCCTTTCACTAGTTTCTCATACATTTTCTAGAGAAACATATATGCAAATATATCCATCACTGGATAGATATACTCCTGCATACCTGTTTTACCCATGGAAGATTTTGTTAAAGGTATATTCATGTCACACTATAGAAAAGAGGATATGACATTTATTTAATCAGTAACCTATTGAAGGAACCTTAGTTATTTTCCAATTTTGCTAGTATGAAATTTTAAGTGAATTTTTTTATTTTCATTATTTCAGTTTTAGAGTGCAATTGTTAGGAGGACATAATCCTATAGGACCTCAACCTACATACATTAAGCAGATTTTATGCATTTCGTGCATTGTCTTTATGAGGTTCCTAACTGCACATATAAAATCAGTCACTGGAGAAGGGAAGGGAAGGGAAGGGGAAGTGAAGGGATGCAGCCTAAGGTGTGTATATTTGTAATGAAAGCATACTAGATCATGAAAGAGCTTGATAGGATTTTTGTGTCTTCCAAGCTAAACTTTACTAAATAATGATCTGTGTCAAACCAGGCTTCAGAATCTGATACAGGTACACAGTCCATGAACTACACATATCTGCAATGGCTAGAAAGCCTATAAAAGGCTCTGAGCAGGTCAGGTCGCTCTGGATATGTAGGGAGAACCTAAAACTCCCAATAAACACACAAATTTCTATGTGTATCATAAGGAACAAAGTAGAGGTATATGAGTCTAAGACAGTAGGAAGGGTTTGTTATAAACCTTTTAAGCCAATGACTTATATTCCATTTAGAAGGATCACAGGGAACAGAGCAGAAGTTTGTACAAAAGATTTTAAAGTTTTAAAGGCCAGATATGAAGGTCACAGCTGATAGCCAGAAAGTGAATGTTTAACATGTGCAATTTTGCTTTATTGACTAAAAGAATAATAACAGTTTTACAGAGTTTAATAAAGGGAACTTTTGAAAAGGGTGAGAAAAATTTTGAGTTCCTATGCTAGAGAGACATGTGACACATACAACAGGGTAAATATCAAATATTACCATTGGATAAAGTAGCAGAAGGCATAGATATTATAATTTTTTCTAGTTCAGCTAGAAATTGCTCTGACTGTGAAATCAAATGTGTACCAGTATGGATTAAAAAGGCAGGAATCATTTTCTATGAAAACACCCAGTCTACAGTTGGATGTTCCAGGGCTTGATGCATCCACTCCAGGACATGATGCCTATTCTCAGCATCCCTGACTTCCTGCTCCACTAACCTGCCTAGTTGTTTCCAATCCTAAGGTTACTACCAGACCATGAGATGGCTATTGTACTTCTAGTCAAAGCATACACATCAGAAATAAAGAATAAGGAATAAGGAAGGACGGCCCGCACATGCTGATTGTCTTTATTCCTTCTTCTATGACGTTTTCCACAGAAGAGTCTGAGATGGCTTTAGTTTATGTGTTTTTGTTTGCACACTGCCAGCCATCCTGATAAAACCAAAACTTTGACAGAGGAAGAAGATGAAACACTAAAGATATAACTAGCCTCTTTTTTTATTCAACATACATGAATGAAGGGTACGGTTCATTCAAAAGCTGTTTACTCCACAATTAACCAAAATATGTTCAGCACATTCAAAGCCCACTTTTTTTTATTAGCCAATTTGGTGTTCACAGCAATCAACTGAGCTCATGGAAGGAGCGACATCAGAAAACAATGGTGTACGCTAAAAATAACACTCAGAAGCAAACTCTGTAAGACCAAGGCCTTATCATGGTTATAAGCAGAAAGACTGATTGCATTTTCACTGAACTGACAGAATACTTTTAATTTCATGTAGGCTACTTCTCCACCCTGCATAAAGTACAGGAAATTAGAACAGTTTATTTACAACTTGCTATCAAAAAAGAATCTACACTATGCCTAAATTATTAGAAAAACAATAGTGCTATGAGTCTCCAAATCTCTACAAACAGATTGTGATCAACTATGTTTTGGGTTTGGAGAGATCAGAAGTATAGGTGGATGGGTAGATTCTCTTCCCTCCTTCCCTACTGTGAGGAGGTGGTGTTGGATATTTAATAACTCTGTTAGCTCTTCTTATGACCAGTCCAGCCTCCCAATAATCGAGACATTGTCTTTATTGATTTATTTAATCAGCTTTACCACAAATACTGTTTTTCTACATGGGACTATTTCCCACCTGTTTTTCCCAAATTACTTGCCAATACTCTTCCTGTTTGTGTCGGATTCACTCCATTAGACCATTTCCATCTTCCCATGCCCCACTGGCTTTGTGTTTCCTAGCTGCAATCCCTAGCCCAGGGAACCAAAACCCTGCCTACCTCTATTGTCCCCAGTAATTGGCTGCCAAGTACTTTTATTAAACCAATCAGAGGATAAAACGAGCAAAGTTTACACAACATCATTGGTGTACATGGGAAAGAGCTCAGCTAAGCTGCAACCCAGGTTTGGGGTCAGTATTTAGCATTTGAATACAGAGCAGCACCAGACCAACCCCCAATAGTGAGGAGACAAGGCTTTGGTAAGACAGAGGCTTTTTCTGTTGCTTTGTAATATGTTGTCATAAGATACAAACTGAATGTTGATATGAAGATAATCCATTCTTCAATCCCTAGATGAAGGAAACCTCTTACTTTGACAAACAGTAACAACATTAAAATGTGACTGACTATGGGGCTGTCAATCACTAGTATATTAGGGGCCTTGAAACTTGTCTCTAGAATTGAGAGGTCCCCTATTAATGATGTCATCACGCTGGAAAGCATAAAGGGATATCAGGTGACCAGAGAAATGAGGTATCTTATAGAAGCTGACTCAATCGAGAAGCAACCTGATTTTAAAAGTAGTTTCAGCCATTCATGGAGTGGAGTTTTAAGCCACCCACTTAGATTTGAACCAGCTACTTGTGGATTTTATTTTTTCTCATAATAAAATAAAATTAATTTAAAATATTATGATCAGGAAAGAAATCATTAATCAAAACAATAAATTTTTAAATATGATTCAATATGATTAAATGTCTAGCATTTTTTATTCATATTTACCAATGTTTCCTTTTATAGTATTATGCTTCATAAAAAAACACAAATACTGTTAAATATACATATACACATACATAGACCAACAAAGATGGCTTTAAAAGAACACATTTTCTTGAAAAAGGGAGGAGAGAGGACCTTGGAATGTATTATCATATTTACAGATGCCAAGATCTGGGTTGGTTTTGGTGTACCACATGTCAATAGTAGTATTCTTCAAGCCTATGCTTATAGGCCTATTTGCATGCTACTCCTAAGATATTAGATGTCTTTTCTAGTGACAATTTATTTAAATATCTTGGAATAGCTAAAAGACATCTTTAAAAATAACCATGAGTTGAACTCATTACAACATAAGGATTAACAAAATGAGTAATAAAACCATGAACACTGACACTCTCCATCCATTTCTAGATTTGTTCTCAAGGTTAGAGAAAACAGAGAACTATTGCTTGGAAGTTTTCTTGATTTATTTTGTTTTGTTTTGTCTTTGTTTGCTTATTTGTTTTAACAAAGTAACAAATAACAGATTCAACCTCTTTTCTCTGATCCTCTGGCTATATTTTCTTACTTTAGGTATAATTTTTTCTTTTCTTTCTTTTTTTTGGCAATAAATGTGTTTCATAAATGAATTCTCTTGCCTTGGACTTTGACTTCACTCTCTGTCAAATGTTCATGCAATGTCAAAATACACTAAATATTGCATTTAACTCCAGACAACCTTTTTCCTTGTCCTTGCCCATTATATAAAAATAATTTGTTATAGTGCAAATATTACCTAAAGAGATTAACTTTTGACATTCCTGATTTAAAAACATTGTTCCAGCCAATCACTCTATTCCTTTTAACACTTCTGCTAGGACACATTCAGTTCCTCTTGAGTTGCAATTCTTTTTACCTTTTAAATTAATGCTGATTCAAAATGTAAGTTCTATGATAATGTTATATAAATTACCCTCATAAAACCTTCAGAAACTTTTTTTCATTAGATTTTACTTCTTGTAAACCACAACTTACTAACCAACCAAAAACAAGCAAACAAATAACAAAACAAAAACAAAAACCCACATCAATTTAGGAAGTAAAAGTGGCAAAAGCCTTTGCTTTGATCTGACCCAGCTGTCTGATCTGGCCTCATTTGATTGGCCAGTTGAGTGAGTCACATCCTAGGTCATCTTACAGTTCTTTATAATGATCCCTGCCTTTAAGAAGCAACAAATGTTCTTGGCAGTTCAGGTAACTTACATATATTATTTTTTTTTGGTAGGACTCAGATCATTTTGTGTGTGTGTTGGGGGGTCACTTATCTGTTTCTTCTGCCTTCTATTCTCTTATCAGACTTCCGACAGCCAGGAAATATAGAATATGGCTTTTACTTTCATTCTCAAACTTTTAGTCGTTCACACAAAGTAAAAAGTGTCTGAAGTTAATGAAAGGCAATTTTTCTTTCACCCACTGGGGAAAATTGAAAATATGACCTTTCTGAGAGACATCCTGAGAGGTAGGCTTAAAAGTACGGTGAAAATCTATGTCAAATGAAGTGGTCTCCTCCCTCTCTTATAGTCACTCATCAAGTAAGTAGGTGCACTCAGCCAGGATTACTAGGGAGCTGTTCCATCTCTAACAATTTACAAATACTCCTTGCCTGGGAATTACACCTTCCTTCAGCCTCATTACTTCTTTCTGTCTTCTTTCGGTTTCCACCCATTGGCTGACTAAATGACTTATCACACATCAGTAACCTTGGGCAGAAATTCTGAGCACAGCAAGGTGAAATGAAGGAGCTCCTAGCTATGTCCCCTCTACCTAAAGAAAAAGAAAATAAGTTCATTCTGAGCCAAGAAAATACTGTGTCTTTTTGCAGGTTTAGTCATGACTAATAATTTAACTAGAAATAATGATGGATGAGTAATCATTTTAGAGAGGAAGGCAGAGGAAGCACCTAAGGTCAGATCGATAAAAAGATTTATAGTAGAAACAGTGACAGCAAATATGTGATTGTCTAGATGTTTAAAGGGTGCAAAATGTATGTTTCTACTCTAGTTAGGCATCATAGCAAACTCCCAAGGAAGACAACTAGAAGGTATTAGGGTTGAAGAGGGTTTTTTTGTTCCTTTGTTTGTTTTTTGTTCCTTTGTTTGTTTTTTGTTTTTGTTTTGCTTTCTTTGGGCTTTTTGAGACAAGGTCTCCCTTAGAAGCCCTGGGTAGCCGGAACTCCCACAGAGAGAGCCCCCAGCCTCTGCTTCCCAAGTTCTGGGACTAAAGAAGTAAACTGACATGCCCAACCAAATTTTTTTTTAAAGATTTACTTATTTTGTGTATAAGAGTGCACTGTAGCTGACTTTAGACACCAGAAGAAGGTATCAGATCCCATTACAGATGGTTGTGAGCCACTACGTACTTGCTAGGAATTGAACTCAGGACCTCTGGAAGATCAGTCAGTGTTCTTATACACTGAGCCATCTCTCCAGCTCCCGACCAACAAAATTTTAAAGCAAGTACTTCAAAGGAATTGGTTGGTTCCACTTTCCAGACTATAATCCTACCAATTAAAAAAATTAATAAGCTGGGCAGTGGTGGCATATGCCTTTAATCCCAGCACTTGGGAGGCAAAGACAGGCAGATTTCTGAGTTTGAGGCCAGCCTAGTCTACAAAGTGAGTTCCAGGACAGCCAGGGGTACACAGAGAAAGCCTGTCTTGAAAAACCAATAATAATAATAATAATAATAATAATAATAGTAATAATAATAATAATAATAATGATAATAATAATAACCAGTACTTGTCTTCATTCATACTGCCCTTCTGCTCCACACCCCCTGAGAAACAGAGTCTTGAAATCAGTATGGTCTCTGAATGAATGAACAAATACATAGACAATAAATAAACAATAGAGAGGAAGCAGCAACCAGTGTTTCTTGCAAAGAATTCCCAATCTTTGACTAGAAAACAAAAAGTCCTTGGGAAGGAAATGCAGAGTAGCCTTCAAAACAGTCAGCCTCTATCATGCTCAGAGTGTGGAACCCAGAGCCCTCAGCTAGCCCCTCTTCAGGACAGCTATTGCTTTGGAATCAATTAGTACACAGCCCGACTGCTCAAATATCTTGCAGCACTTTTATTGAAAACCCTGTTTTTAATATTCCCAATTTAACTGTTTTAAGGGATAAGCGAGCTGGACACACGCTGGATACGAAGGAACAGAATCATGTTCGAGGTATTGCCTACCCGTACCACTTAATACATGCTAAGATGATCAAAGTAACATTGTATGTGTTCATACTGATGAAAGTTCTTTTCTCAAAAGAGCCAGGCATACAACAAAGTTCGATGTTAGTTCAGTTTCCTTTGGAACTGATGTCAATACTGGATTAAATGTGCATGAGATGAAGTAACAGAAATGCCCATGTGAAGGGAATGAGGGAACTGAAGAAGGCTGGGAGGCACTGAGTGGAGAGCCTCACTTGGTAGGCAAAAGGGAGCAAGGAAAGTTTGATGCGTGTTCCAGGGTACTGCAAAAGCTCAGACAGGCTTGAAAAATCCACTACAGTCCAAAGTCAGTAAATAAAGAACCCGTTGACTCCCTAGACACACTCACACCACAGCACACTCAAGCATATGAGATGAGAATCTACAGAAATACAATGGCTGACTTCTAGACACATCTTTGGGGTCCTGGTAATATTCCTTATTACCATGGTACAGGCTTGCCAACTGCACCCTGCTTTGTGTAAAATGAGCTTCTTACAGGTAGTAGGGGTATATGTCTTTCTGAAACACACACACACACACACACACACACACACACACACACACGAGGGAAGTGATATGGAGTAGAACCTCCAACACAACAAATGTTCCGAGCATTTTCTTTTTCTCCTTCAACTTTTCTTCAGGATCTCATTTGGTTTTGGGTTTCCCCAGGGCTATGACCCATGTCACCATGTTAAGGTCCTGAATGTTTGATAGTCACATCCTTTTCAGTTCGACATTGTGCCTCAGTTCATTCAGAGTTACAGTAAGAGAAGCACATAGCCAGAAAAACGCTCTTATAATATCACGTGAGTTCCTTGTGCAGAATCTCCCACCCCAGTTATATAAGAAACTAGCACTACCTCCTATGGTGACTATGATCAATCACCCCAGGGAAGTAACTATTCTTTTCACCTGAGGATTCACAAACACCAAGTCAAAAGTACCCAAAGATGGTCATATTTTTATTTATATTAAACCCTTATGGAATATCTTTGTAAAGTAGGTTCTCTTTGAAGATCCGAATGACTAATCCTGAAGGACCTAGAGTTATAGTAAAAAATCATGAAGCACTGATGTGACTAGAGTTCTGCCTTCCTTGGTTCCCAGACACACCTATCCTCCATTTTGGTGATGTTTGTCTATAAATGTCTCCAATTCGGTGAGTTCCATCAGGAATGTCAGAATTCCATGCTTTCAGTATGTTACTCCAAGACTGATTTTCAACTCTGTATTTGAAGGTCTGTCCTTATCACCCTCGTTGTTTAAGATATGATCAATAGATTCCATGGTGATAGACCAGTTCCTGCATCACCTTCATTCTAAAAGTAGGTTTCCTGTACAAATGCTATAATGTATGGAATACCATGCTTCTATATCAGTAACCTCATAGCTTTTATAAAGTGGTGGTGCCAAGCAAGGTTCTGCAAGTGGGAAAGTCAAGCCTGTGTCAAATAATTTATGCCATGCCTGTGTAGTGAGAACGTAACACTAACCCTTCTAGGAAAGGAGAGGGACAATGTATTCTACCTGCTACCAAGTGACCACCAGTTGGTCTTCTCAAAGCATAGTGCTATGTCAGAATCTGTCCTTTTCTCTGTTGCTGGCCATCTGGACATTTGGAGGCTGCAGTAGTTAAATCAGCTACATACATGTGAATGCATGCCTTTGGTTACATGGCTCATCTCTGTTTCTGCCTCCAGGGCTATTCCATTCCCATGTTTATCACTGATGGTCTACACTGAATATTAATGAAGACTCAAAACCTCAATGTGTTCGGTTATTTTGCCATTTGACTTTTTCACATGGTGAATGATCTGTGATGCGCATTAACATGTGGTATAAAACCTTCCTATTTTATACACTCACATGCTGCCACCAATGCACCTGTATCCTGAATGCCTTATGCTTATTTTCTGCTCATTTTATTTCGATTCCCTTCCACATAGCTATGTCATTGATTTTCTTTTTTTTCTAGAAATTTAGAAATAGTACCATTTTTTACATTAGTGAGCTTTTCCTGGCTGTGACAAAATACTTAAAAGAAAGAAAGATATATCTTGACTCATGCATGCTGAGGTCCAAATTTGACTGGTTCCTTTGCTTTGGTCTTAGTGTGAGGCATAATATTTTGGTGGCATAAAATGCTGTGTACCTCAATCAGAGACAAGGAAAAGTAAGAGTGAGTATGCCCAAGATGATGATGGTGATGATGATGATGATGATGATGATAGAGAGGGGGAGAGAGAGAGAGAAAACAAAAGCATGTTCCCTAATGATCTACTTCCTCCAACCAAGTACCCTCTCCTAATGCCATGGTCATTATGAATTCACCAATGTATTAGTATGTTTTCAAATTAATGCCTTGTGATCCAATCATCTCTCAATAGTTCCAACAGCTACAGACCCACCCTCAACACATGAGCTTTTGGGGTTATCTTTCACCCAGAGCACGAAAGTCTTCCATCTGTTTTCCTTTTTCTGCACAGTAGATGACTACCTACAACCCCTCTAGTTTCCCTTGAACTTATTTCCTTTTCCAGCAGTCTTCAGCAGCTGGAATAAGGCTGCAACTCAGACATAGTTCTTTTCTGTTTCGCACACATACGCTAAGACAGCCTGTGTATAACTCATGGTTGGACACTTTTTTAATCTTTTAAAATTATTTTTATTTTTTTATTTTTGAGATCATAATATAATCATATCATTTTCTTCCTTCCCTTTCCTCCAAGCTGTGAAAGTAATCTCTTTACTCTTTCAAATTTATGGTCTCTTTTTTCATGAATTGTTACATAAATGTATGCATATGTGTGTATATACATATAACATGTAAGTATATATATAATTGTTACAGATATACTTGCATATATATTTCTAAGTATACCCTGAGTAGTGTGTATAATGCTACTTGTATGTGTATTTTCAAGGCTGACCATTTGGCATTGGATAACCATATGAGGCACTCTTTCCTGGGGAAGACTCTCTCTCCTGGTGTGCATTCTTGAGTTAGCCATAGTTCTTTATAGGACTGATGCCCTGCAGTCTTTCCTCTATCTACTAGAGTATATTGTTGATCACGTTCCACTCATGTTTACACAGTCATGTTATACGTCTTATGTAACAAAAAGAGGAAATCTGATCACAGAGGATCTCTTAAAATGATCAGTGAAGGTCATTTGTAAAAGTAAAAGTGGTAGATTTGATGAAGGTCATGTGTATGTGCTCATGTATAGTCTCATGATCTCCGAGTCTGCTAAACTGACATGAGATACCATTTCCATATTTCTATGGAATACCAACCAGTGAGCTCCCTGAACAGATGACAACTCTTCATAGAAAGTTCCAGAAATATGGTCCCTTGCTCGGTTAGACTTTCAATGTTCAGCAGGAACGAGCCACATGCCAAGAGTTCTTTTCCAAATGACATGAAAGTTCTTTGGTTGGGTGATATGACACCACACTAGACTATCAGATGTCTTTAATGTGATTTTTTGTATGTATTAATTGCAGGAGCTGCTGGCTACATCCTTTCTTCTTCATGTTAGTTCTGTCATTGTGGTGTCTGCTGTATTTCTTAGTCCAAATACTAATGGATATCCAATGGTGGCCTTTTATGCTGTGGCCTCACCAAGAGAGCAGCCTTCTGTTTCCAGGTATATTCACCAAGACAATATTCCTAAGGCTAGAATATGTGTCCTTTGCAGTACTTTTTGTTGTTTATTTCCTTCTCCATCTCTGCAATGACTTTGATGGCCATAGGATTACTGCAGCTTCCTGGCTTCTGACCATTATGCAGCACACCTAACCTCTATTACAGTGTGGCTCCATCATTCCCAAAGCTGGCAGAATACCTTTACAATGGCTGTCTTCACGTGTCTACATTTAACTTCTTTTTATTCTTTTTTCACTTTATTGAAAATGGATTGTTTTTTCACACAATATATCTTTTTTTTTTTTTTTTGGTTTTTTTTTCGAGACAGGGTTTCTCTGTATAGCCCTGGCTGTCCTGGAACTCACTCTGGAGACCAGGCTGGCCTCGAACTCAGAAATCCGCCTGCCTCTGCCTCCCAAGTGCTGGGATTAAAGGCGTGCGCCACCACCGCCCGGCTCACACAATATATCTTGATTATGGTTTCCCTCCTCAACTCCTCCCAACTCCTCCCCACCTCTCCTTCCATCCTGATCTACCCACTTTCTGCTTATCCTTAGAAAACAAAATAAAACAAAACTAATGCATCATTTATACTCTGTTATTTCTTCAGCCTGCATAAACCTTTCACCTTTTATCTACTAGTTCTTAATGAGAACTGTACCTTCTCATCACTGTATTCACAATGACCTAGAGAAAGGCATGTTCTCTTGGACTATATTTTGTTTCATAATGCTTTCTTGGGGTGCGGGGTCTTTTAGTTACACAGAATATATCCATTCCACTATAACAACTTTCTTCACTGTTTTTATTTCTTCCTCTCCCATCTGCCACGTGACAGATAAATTCATTATCCTGAGAGAAATGATTTCTCCATATCCTGCTTTATTAGTCAAACATCATCAAACTCTAGTTCCAAATTTACTTGTGTTTTGTTATTATAAAGATGTTTTGCACTGATAAAAAAAGATACCAGCTAGTCTTCATATTCTGTTTTGTGCATGGAAGGAATTTGTTTTCAGGGTAAAATGATTTTATATGTAGAACCAAACACACACACACATACACACACACACGCACACGCACACGCACACACGTTAGTGAAATGCTATCCTCATAGATCAGCATCTTGTCCAGTCTTTATCAGTCTTCCTCCAACAGCTATGGGAACATATGCAGAGACTCACACCTAAACCTCAGGCAGGGTGCAGGTCTCAGGTCAGGGACACCTTCAGAAAGGAGCAGGAAGGATTATAGGAGTCAGATGAGTCACAGACACCAGGGAGAACAGTCTACATAATCACCTAAGCAGGGCTTATAGAGGTTTGAAGAGACAAAAGCCACAATGGCAGATCTCACAGAGCCTGCATGGATCTGTGCTAGTTTAGGTTGGTTTTTGTTGTTGTTGCTATTGTTATTGTGTACGTTTGAGTTTTTGTTTGTTTGTTTGGTTAGTTGTTGTTTTTGTTTGTTTGGTTTGCTTTGCTTTGGGTGGGTGGGTAGGTTTTTGTGTGTTTGTTTTTGTTTTTGTTTTTGGAGGAACTTATAACATTGAGAGTGCTTCTCAGCCATTTGGTGTTCATCAATTGAGAATTCTTTGTTTAGCTCTGTACCCCATTTTTAAA
>NW_022196903.1:19179070-19191132 GCF_008632895.1 Mastomys coucha | reverse complement strand
TTTGTTTTTTGGAGGGGAAACTGGGAATGGAGAAATTTACATGTAAATAAAAAAAATATCTAAAAAAACAAAAAAAGAAAAAAGAAAATGGGAGAGTGGTGGATCTGTGGCAAAGCAGAGGTGGAGGGAGACTGGGAGGAGTGGAGGGAGGGGGAGGCTACGGTCAGAATATATTATATGAGAGAAGAACAAATAAAATAAAAAATGAAAAAAATTATATGTAACTTCCAAAATTTGTACTTTTTATACGCCAAAACTCTATGTAGAGAGCACTTGGTTTTTACATAAATTGTATGTATAAAACCCATTTAATATTCTTTTCTATGTTTTTCTAATTTTTTTTACTTTTCCCAGTTATTCAAGAATTTCATACACGTGTTTTGATCATATTTATTTTCTCTCCTTCTCCTCCAAGGCACACCTCCTAGTCTTATTATTCTTTAAATTATTCTCAATTGCAAACATTTTTCTTGGAAGAAATTTGACAATGCCCAAAAATACTTTTTTGATAAAACTAAGGCTATTACTGCTGGTACCTCCTAGATAGTGACCAAATATGATAGTAGATATTCTACAATAGATAGATCAGTGTCCACACACGTATTTGAATCCGTTCAATATGAACTTCAAGGATGATAGCCACAGGGTTGCAGAGATGACTCAGCGGTCAAGAGCATTCATTGGCTCTATTTCTGGAAAAGCTCAGTTTGATTCCCAGTATTGTCATGGTGCCTTACAGCCATCTGTAACTCTGGTCTCAGGACACCAGGTACCCTCTTCTGTCTGTCCTCTGTAGGTGCCGGGCATCACGTGGTACGCAGATATGCATGTAGGAGGAATGGTGACACACATATAAAGAAACATTATGTTTAAAAAGAATGCCAGCCAGCCAATAACTTGATACTCTGTCCTTCTTGTCTTCCTCCTTCCTGTTCACATGTAGCATGTCTCGGGCAGGTTATGCTGGGATTCAGCCCTGATCGTCAGTCTGGCAACCACAAAAGGAGGCAATTGAAACTTTTTAGGAGCACTTGTTGATTTATATGAAGAAAAGAAGGGAGAGGTCTGCTGCAGAATCTTATAACAAAGCAATGAAATTCCCTCAGGAAGTGAATCACCAACTCACACCACATATTGTGTATGTACCATCTGTCAATCAGTGGGTCATCCTCCTCATCTGGCTGATGCTGGCTGCCTATATTCTTAGACTGCTCTTTTTATTCCATTTTTGACAATCTGGATTCCCCCAAGAAACAGATGCGAAGACAGGATTAGGATCCAGGAAGGATTTCTAATTAAGGGAAAACCCATGTGAGAGGAAGGAGAAAGGCATCAGACCATGATCTAAACCTGAAGACAAGAACAGAGGGCTGCAATTTTCACTAAGTTTATGAACTTGACAGGCTACAGTTGACCAGTAGAAAGAAATCATATGCCTTTCCCCACAATTGTCTCCATTTCACTTGTCAGTGATGTGAAGCAGTCCACAAGAGACAGGTATCTGCACAGACGCAATGTTATATTTTAATCTCTCACAACATCTAAGGCACTCAGACGATGACATTTCCTTCTGGTGGTAGAGTATCTGTGGGGTCACTTTTGCAAGCTTCAAGTGGCCAATGCACAATCCTGCAACGGCTTCAAAGTGGGAGACTTGATTTTCAATTAGAGAGCACTAATAGGCAATCATCATAACCGGTCAGAGCCCTGGTCTCTTACTTTTTATGGAGAAAGGATGGTTTAGTGGACAGCAACATTCCCTTTTTGTCCTCCTGGATTGTGACACTGAATAGCAACTGAGGATAAGCACACTGAAAGGTAAGGATTCTCAAAGGAATTTGAGGGAGCTACATTATCATCCCTTTTACAATGTGTTGCAATTTATCACTCCTAGAAACAAGCTTAGACCTTGCCCCAACTGAATTAATCAACATAATTTATCAATTGTTAACTTTCCCCAAGGGAATGTGCAGAAAAACTATTAATTATGTGATAAATATCAAAAAAGGTTTTGAGGTCTGTTGAAAGGAGTTTCTTTAGAGATTTTCAAAAATATACTCCAATCTGCCCAAGATACACCATGCTCTAGAAATAAAAATGTCACTCCTGATTGTAGGCTCTACTCCATCATTTTAAAGTTTTTGTCTACCAATTGGATATTAATGAAATTCCTCTACTACATACAGCATAAAACAATGCCTGCAAGTCTAGTTAAGCATTTGGCTTATGCTTACATCTCAAAACATAAAGCTATAATAAACATAGCTTGATTGTGCCACTTCCCTATGAGTTATAAAGTAGATTAAAAGCATTTCCGCCTTGAGATGTGGTAAGAATGTAAAGATATTTCAAAAGGCATACAGTATAATTCTGGTGCTAAGAACCAGAATCACAGTTTATAATGTGAATGCTTGATGCTATCCTGGAAATTCCTCATTTATATAAACATATTATTTCCAGTATATAGATATTTTCAAAGTTAAATGATCATAATAAGTATATTTAAAATGTCTCTCCCATACCTAGCACATAGTTGGCACATAGTAAGTACTAGTTACTATCAATTGCTTTCTGTTATAAATGTGGTCCCTCATGGTGAGAAAATTCATTATTGACATTTATTCCCCATGAAAATATCTGAAAGTCATTATCCCCCCAAATTCTGTCATCCTTTTCAAATGTATATTATTTAGGATCTAGTCTCTTTTCCTGTTTGTTATTAATCATTGCAGATACTAATCATCCACACAGTGACATTCATCAACCACAACAAATTTTTAAAAGAACAAAGTGTGTTTATTAATGAATAATGATATAACTTAGAACTATAATATACAGTTTTATAAAGGCTTCTTGGTGTTTTCAAATTACTGGCATACTGCTCTTTGAAATTTGAGTGCAAATAAGATGGTTTCCCTAGACATTCTCAGAGTTTTCAAGATTATGGTATTTTAAACATAGTTCTTCTAATTATCACATTCTATGACTTTGAAGCATCTTCATTCCTCCTGTCTTAGATTTTACATCTAGTTGACTAGGTTCCTGATATTCTATTTTTGAGCTGGTGGTATACAAAAACAAGAATAAACATCTTACGAAGAAGAGTTTGAGGGAATTTTCTCATGCAAATAGATGAGATGCAGCTTCAAACTTCGCAGAGATGCATTTTATACCACCAGGTCTTTGCACCATCGTCCAAATGACACATTTTCCCAAACAGAGAGTTTTGTCACAGTTGAAAACTACAGCCCTTTACAAATGTAGGATGTCAATGAATGGTTTCTAACTTAATATGTTGTAAATAATTATATGTAATAAGTTGAGCTCACTCAACACTGTTGATTCTCCTTTTTTGTTCCTTTAATACTTATGTGTGATTTTATTTCAATCACTGCACATATCTAGTCATGTGCTTTAATGCCTTCGGTTTTCTATCTCCTGTATCAACAGAAGCACGGAATATGCTGCCGTCTGTCCTATGATACCCTCTCTGAGGACTCACTCCTGCATCTGGTTCCAAAAGCACAGGCATATTGCTTTGCTTTAAGTTGTGGCACACATTCAATACCTCTCTGCTAATTTGTATTTAAGAAGCTTTCTGCAGTTATGTCTGAGTATTTTCAGCACTTTACTTTCCTTCTTTTCCAGGTGGCATTTAATGCAAAACAAAAACTGATCAAGGGTTTAGAATTATCCTTGGCTTATTGTGTTTCCATAGTTACAGGTCTGTGTTGTTCATCTTCCTAATTCAGCCTCAATGACTTGCCCTGCCTTTGTGACCCATACTTATTAAATCCTGATTACTATGTTCCATTGGAGCTGGCCTCCTCCTTACACACTACAATCACTTATAAAGCAGACATTCTTCTTACATTGTGATTGAAGCTTTGGAGCAAAACCACCACTTTTTCATTATTTTTCATCCCTCGTGATAAAGTCCACCCCAAAATAAATGGTTCTTTTTCATGGTACTCTTTGTGAAAGCAAAATAGTTTTTTAACTTCTTGGTTTGTCAAGGTTTTCCCTTTATTCTTTCTGGACTGTGATTAATCATTTGCTTTCTATAGTTTCATATAAAACAGCAATTATTTCTTTGGCTATTTTTGGTACCATAATAATAAATGGAGATAATAAAGAAATAAAGCAATGAGATTGTGCTGGATAAGTAGGACATAATATGAATCAATAGGATATATTTTGAAAATGAAAAATGTAATTCAAATAATTTGCCTGTTACCTTCTGTGAGTGAAATTTGGAAATCTTAGACCAGTCTGCAAGTAAAATAGGGAAAATTGAACAAATGATTGAGGAATGTAAATGAAAAGCATTCTGTTGGAGAGAGTTGGACACAGATGCATGTAGCAATAGCAATAACAACAGCAAGAAAAATAACAGTTCTAAGTGACATAGTTTATTTTTCTCAAAAGAAATCTAAAAGCAAGCAGTTCGTAAAAAGATGCTGCTTCAGTGTCCTTGGGGTTCAGACCTTAAGACTACAGACTCTTTAGTGCTCTGATTTGGGACCAAGCATGGCTCCTCAAATATATCAACATTCCAGGCCACAAGAGAAAAAAATAAATAAAAAGAAACAGTCTTTTAAAGTCTTCATGAGGTGTGCTTACATCTCATTGGCCATACACAGTAATAGGTTCCCATGTTGAGAAGAGGCTGGAAAAGAAAATCTTAATGAACTACAAGGTAAGCAACTCTGCTACAGGAGATGAATAGAGATACTACAAACAACTATCAATTTCTATTACAAGTTCTCAAACAATTAAGGTGATGAGTGGATAAACAGTAGACAATAGAGAGTCAATCACACTGATATAAATACTGTAACACATCACACATGCATGAGCACGTGCACACACAAACACACACACACACACACACACACATACACACACACAGCTATTTCAAACATTCTCCACCCATTTCAAATATTCATCTGTAGTAAAGGGCATTTTGACACGTGGAGAGATAATCTCTTCCCCCTTCTCATTTCTCATAGTACAAGTAGTATTTTCTGTAGACAATTTGATAATGACATAATTGACAGATACTAAGGTTTAGGCAAATGGATGACTTATTCAAATAATTTTTTATTGTCTAAGCTAAAATTTTGAAGTATAACTATAATTTTGAATTCAGTAATATTTCCACTTTACCGAGAACACATCAAATTACTTGGGTGTAGTTTGCCTTCCCAGAGTTCATGAGTTGAAATCTTGGTCCCCATAACTGCAGTGTGAGAGAGGATGGGATCCTCCAGAAGAGCAGTTCAATGAGTATGGGAGACACTGCCCTTCTAGGAGACTAGGGTTGATTCCATGGGATCCTAAGTTAGTTATTGGGAAAGTAAGTTGTTACAAAATGCTCTTCCCTGTCTGCTTGCCTGCTGCTTGCCCTGGCCTGGCTTGCCCTGGCCTGGCTTGCTCTGTATGTGATACTGGCAGTGTGATTACACCTGCCAATGAATGCAGCTAAGAGTGTCTCTCACCAAGCCAGGACCATGCCGTGGGAATGTTCAGTGCCCAAACTGTGAGCCAAACATGCATCTTTTCTTTAGAAATTATGTAGCCTTAGCTATTCTATTATAACTGAAAATAAACAAAATTCACCTTGACTAAGTTTGTGAAGAACAAAGTGTTGAGTCCAGGATTCCAAACCAGTTGATTAGACCAATTCTCATTAAAAAGTCAGTCTCACTAAACCACAACTCTCTTCACTTACTATGTTTCTTTCCTGTGGGTTGTACTATTTATATATATAATACATAATACCCTTCTCATATGCTTTTTATATTTAACTACATTTTCCCCACCTGTTTCCCAACTTGTACTAGGTAAATAATGTAGCTTTCCTATTTAGAAGCAGTCTGGAACTTATGTGTTCAGTCTTTTATGCTTCTACCATATTCTCATGTATAAATTAGATGCTGGATAATGAATAAAGAGAATAAAATAACATATTGTTGATACATTGGCAAGTGGTTCCGCTGAGTAGTTTCAGGCCAAAGGCGGAAGAAGAAATCATTCCTAAAGTGTAAGCAGAAAGAAAAAGCATAAACTTTGGTGGAGTTTATACCCCTGAGTCTTTCATTATAATCTTGAAGGTTAAATAAAAGCTGTATGTATTAGCAAGGTTCTATGCAATTTTGTTTTTGAGTGCTTGGTTTTGTTTGTTCTGATTTTATCATCTGGGAATATGAGAACGAGTCAGAATATAAAAAAGCCTGAGGAAATAATGAGAGAAATTGTGTTTACAAAGAAGAAGACAAACTGTAAAAATAATCTCAGAGGAAGTGGAGAGGATGAGATGGGGGAGGAACAAAGATCAGAGCAGCAGCAAAGACAGTTCAATTTTTAAGAGCAATATGGAGGAAAGGAAGACAGGAGCTGTGATTATTAACCTCTAACCTCTAACCTCCTTTATAGGCCCAGTGAAGCTCTATTGCCAGTGTAGGAACTGAGGGTAGGTGAGTGAGAGGAAACAAAAGTTAAAAGAGGTTTGTGTCCTGCAAGAGGTGACTTGTGTCTGTGGACTACTCACGTGATATCAGGCACAGAACAAAAATCAACAATAGTGTGGTGGATGAAGGAGATAAAGATGGGGGTGAACAGAGGTCACGGGAGGGCAGAAAGGATGCTAATGTGATAACACATGGCATGAGGAAGATGAAGGGGTACCAGAAAGAAACTCTGATAAGTGGGGAAGAAAAGTGCAGACATCTTTTTCTGATAAGCAGCCCTTACTCAGGCCATGGCATTCCAAGGTAACTTTTTAAAATGTGCTATTTTAGTACATGACATGAGAAAGTACATGAAAGAGAAAGAAGAACATCCTGTGCAAATTTAATCTTTGGGCATATTCAAAGCAACAACATATTGTTTATTATCATATTTCATAATCACAGTCATTATGCCCAACTGACATTCTCCTCAAGTGCTTTCATTTTCCTTACCACCACTAAATGTTACTTGGGTGGCACTTTCACAAACACTTAGCTTTGATGGAACTACATCTTGCTCTACGACATAATGAATGAACTACTTATACTCTAGACACAATAACACACAAAAATAGCCAACGTTCAGCTTTGTGGAACTTTCAGATGGTGGAATTTTCCATGAACACATCCCTGTTTTTCTGCCCTATCACAGTCCTCAGATTAATCATTTCCTTAACATGCAGACTCTCATCACCTATCCACACTGTCTTGTCTGGTCCACTCATATTAATGAATCATCACTCTCAATAATTCATAAGTAGGCCTAATATTATAATGGCACTTTTTGCAAAATTCAATAAAATATTTGCCAGATTTTTCTTATATCCCGGATACTTTTTATGTGGACAGTAAGGTAATAGTGATACTCAAAGCCAAATCCTTCTCCTCATGTCACATATATTTTGGTACAGAAAATATAGCATGAAATGGATAATGTAGCATGTGAAATGGCAAATGATAATAAATTCCATGGGCAAAAAATGAAGGAAAGAGAGGTAGGGTGAAGTAGGTATAGAGCTAGAGTAAATAAAAATCTAAAATGGGATGAGAATTCAAGTTTCCAATGATAGTAATATTCATGCATAGATTAAGAATGATCACGATAAACTAGACGTTTGGTTAAGTGGGAGAACCTGAGGTTATTAACTTGTATAGCCAGAGAAGCCATGATTATTTTAGGAAAGAATGGTTTTAGAAGGCCTCATAAGCAAATAACCTTGGTAAACCACTAGAGGGTTTTATGTGAAGGATTAACACTATGGGCTTTGAGTTCAGAGATGAAAGGTATTTGCTCCAGGACATTCAAATGTTAAAAGTGTAAGGTTACTTGTATGTTTCGAACATCCATTTTTGCAGCAGATGGGATGTGGAACATGAAAGAAAGTTCTAAAAGTGAGTAGAGGTGGAAAAGAAGACTGGTGCTTTCCTAACTATAGAAAAATATGTTGTTAAACATGAGAAGCTCCAGGACAATGAATTGAATGTAAAAAAAAAAAAGCCATATAATTTTAATAGATGGCGTGCATTACCTAGGAGAATAGGTTGTTGAAGAATACTCTAAAATTCCATAGAATACTCATTAAATTTAAATTCAAATGCAAATATTTAAGGCCAAAACCAATTTATTTTGTAGCATAGTACAGAGTAGGAGGGGATGGCTGAACTTCCAAATCCCTGACTGTCACTTTCAGGTTACAAGTTTCCCTCTAGTTCAAGGCACTGAGCAGAGCAATGAGTATGTGATCAGACCTTCCTCTTTTAGAGGGTTTTGGTTATGGTTGAGTTCAACAATATTTTTATAGTCAAGTGTAGTTAGCGAATGAACAAAAATTTAAACTGGAGCTCAACATTTTATTGAATAGATGGTGTGTGCAGGTCTTTGTGTAAACTGTTTTCCCTCTCCTGCTTCGATATGTTTACGTCATAAATGGCAGACTGGATGGGTATTTGCTCTGTGGAGATGGAACTGTATAACAAGCCAAGATTAGTGAGCTTGGTGTCACTAATATCAGGCTTTCAGGTGTCTAAGAGCATATTACTGGATGGATTTCAAGGCTCATAATTTTCAGAGAATTAGAGACTTACAGCACCTAGCTCTTACATCAAAAGACTTATAACTCTAGGAGCTCAGTTTAGATCTAGCAAGGATTCTAGTAGGCTAGTAGTCCAATATCCAGTGGCTTCCTGCAGTAGGTAATATTGGCAGTGTCATGTGTTGTCTTGGATTACAGTCCCTGAGTTTGGGCATCAGAGTCTGTGACTCCTAACAGTGGGCCCCATTGGCAGCAGTCAGCACTGTCTAGTGCTATTGCTTTAATATCTGGATAAAAGACTCTCAGCTTACAGTGCTTGGCAGTTCCTTGAGACTCTTCCAAGGACCAGAGCCCAACAAAATTCTCCTAACCTTGACTAGTTCCAGTTTTTGCTTTAGAAATATAAGCCCCCGAGTGTGTCGTCTTTGCCTTCTCAGTACTTCAGCTGAGCCTGATTTTTCTCATAACTCTAAACTATAGTTCCTTCCCATTTTTTAATCAATAAAAAATAGAAACCAATACAAAGAAATAGAAAATGGTCAGCCCTAAAATTGTGTGTGTGTGTGTGTGTGTGTGTGTGTGTGTGTGTGTGTGTGTGAAACTTATGGACTGAGAGGGTTGTATTTCTATACTGAGGAATATATATATGTTAATATATATATTACATATATAGTTATATATTATGCACGATGTATATATATGTACACAATATATATATATATATATAAATAATATATCAAACTGTTCTGATAAAGTTCTGATGGCAGATACATTAGATGCTTAAAGAACACAGTAAAGCTATAAAAACAAACAAACAATGTGTAGACAAATTAGAAACATTAAGATGGATAGAAAGCCTAAAAGGGAATACAAAAGAACTTTTGGAGTTGAAAAATAGAATTGAAGTTTAAAAATAAAAATTATTCAAATATAGATTTAAGCTGATATGAGAAAATGTTAATAACTTGAAGACAGAATAATGAAAATTTCTATGTCTGAGGAATAGAAAGAAAATTAAAATTGAAGAAAACATCCAGATCCTCAGAGACCAATAAAACACCCCCTGGGAAACCAGAGCCACATGGGCAGTCCAACCGGAATAATAATAATGATAATAATTAATAATTAATTAAAAATAATTAATGATGGTTGAAACTTCCTACATTTTGTGAAGGACATAATATCAAATATCAGGACACTCAAAAACACTAACTAAGATAAACCCAAAAGGATACACTTGAAAGGAGCAAAATGACAAATGACCACACAGGAGGTCTTTCTTAACACCACCAGCAGAGTTGTCACCAGAAATACTAACAAATGTCAACTGAAAATATTATATCCATCATACTATCACTTAAAAGTGAAGGACGTTGAAGACAAGTCCAGGTGATGAAGATGAGGCAGTTAGATATTTCTTTTAGAAAGTGTGTAAGGTCTTGGATGGTGAGATGAGAAAAACATAAAGAGTAACTTAAAGCTGTGTGTATTTTTAAAATGTCTCAATAAACGGAAATAGATGAGTAAGCATGAAACGTTGTTGTTGTTGTTGTTATTATTATTATTATTATTATTATTATTATTATTATTATTATTATTATTATTATTATAGAATGCTTTATACCCACAGGAAGGAGCCATGGATAAGTACCCTTACTTGGGGAAAATTCACACCAAGAGCATTTCACAGACATTTTACATGCAAAAGCAACATCACACAACAGTGTCATCTAATTTTTTATTTTAATATACCAGGAGTTTTCCACAATAGATTGTATTTTAGAAAGTAAGTCCCTGTGGCTTTTAAAAAGATAAACATTTTACAAAGAATCATTTCTGATCACAATGGGATTAAATTAGAAATCAACAACAGAAGTGAAACTGGAAGATTCATTAATCTTTGGAAATTCAATAATGGGCTTTTAAATAGCTAATATATCAAAGACAAAATCTCAAACTAAATTTAGAAAATATTTGGAGAAAAATGATGGTGAAAATATAGCATGCCAAAATGTAGAAGATATAGTGATAGTACCAAGGGAGAGAACTGCAGCTCTATGCACTTAGGTTAAATATATACAATATTCATGTATGTGTGTGTGTGTGTGTTAACGTGATGGCACATCACTCTAATTCTAGCACTTGGAAGATAAAAACAAGAGGATCATTAGTTTAAGGTCAGTGTGGGGTACAAAGTGAGACCCTGTCTCAGAGAGAGAAGAGAGAGAGAAAGTAAAGGGATGGGGTAAAAGAATTCACATTGGCAACCTTGGTGAACACTGAAACAAAACTCTCCAGCTAACTGCTCTCAAGTCAACATTAGTAGCAAAGCAAAAGGAATGTACACAATGACTGAGTAATATAGATAATTGTTAGTTAAAGTCAATATATTGGTTTCACAAATGAAAATCGACCAGTGCAAAAGAATGAAGGAAGCATGTAATCATCTTTGATTTGAAAAAATATGTATTTGATAGAAGTAACATGTTTTCATGATAACAATCTTTTGGGGGAGCAGTGTAAAATGTATTCCACAGGTTGATGTGTTTGAATACCTTGTTCCCATGTGGTAACCTTATTTGACAAGTTGTGGAACAGTTTGAAAATAATGCTTCACTAAAACAAGTGGGTGAGCAGGGGTAACCCTGAGAGTTTATAACCCTGCAGAAAGTAAGGTAACCAACCTGCCTCCATACCTTCCCCACCATGATGGACCATATTCCCTCATGCTATTAGTTGGAATGAATTCCTTCTTTAGGTTGTTTCTTGACAGGTATTTTGCCACAACATTAAAAGTAAGTGAGAAATAAGTTTGATATGAAGAAACAGAACCATTTCTGTGGTAAGGTTACTCAAGGAACTCTAAGGTCAGCACAGTCTATGTAGGTTTTCTTTCTTTCTTTCTTTTTTTTTTTTTGCAGAGATTTTAAAAATCCCATCCTAAAATTAACTGTGACTCTTCAGACATCCTGTGTATGCTAGCATGTGAATAAAGACAATGAGCAAGAAGAAAGACAAAGACTTAAAAAGATTGTTAGATACAAAGTTAAAAAGATTATGTTAATAATATATTTTTACTATGACTCATTGTTGCACAAATATACATTTACATTGTATCCCCCCTTCTTTTCATATAGATGTATATTTTCATATTCATCTCTTCTATCTTCCTTTTGTATTTTTTAGGAGAAAGATATTAGGTGCAAAAGACTGAAATCAATTCAATTATTCTTACATAGATATGATATTGTGACGTTAGTACATGGCACAGTGTGGCAGTTTTGATTTCTCTTCCCAGTTTTTCGTGATGTAGCCTGTAGGTTCAGTGTGATTCATTACTTAATTTTCTGCTTTGTGCTACATACACAGGAAAAAGTGTGAACTCCACAATAGGAAAGAATAGACAAGTTAGCTGACCACTGAATGTTTTGTGAAAATGAAGTCTTTATTCCTATTGACAATGTCTTTTGCCTTACAGAAGCTTTGCAACTTTATGAGGTCCCATTTGTCAATTCTT
>NW_022196903.1:19156137-19178420 GCF_008632895.1 Mastomys coucha | reverse complement strand
GCATGGGAGATCTTTCCATCTTCTGAGATCTTCTTCAATTTCCTTCTACAGAGACTTGAAGTTCTTGTGAACAAACACATTTTAATTACTTGGAATAGGTTTGGACTTACAGTGAAGATGAATAGAAATTACCTATACTGCTCATATTTCCCCTCTCCCCTCAGGGAAGCAGCTACCATTGACAATAGCCTCCACCACACTTGATTAATCTGAGCTGTCACTCTCTTATGACCCAAAGTCCATAGGTTGCATCAGGTTCAAACGGTGCTATACATTCTGTTGGGTTTGACAGTGTATAATAACATTTATTCATCTATATAGCATCATACTGCTTTACTGCCCCAAACACAGTGGTCTGTGTTCCCCTAGTCCCTGATGACTACTGATAACTGTTCCCTATTTCTGTAGCTATCCTTACCCAGGATGTCACATAGTTGGAATTACGTAGTATGTGGCCTTTCAAATTGGTTTCTTGTACTTGAAAATACATATTTAGAATCCTGCTATATGTTTTCAAGGCCTAAGATCTAGATCCCTAGAGTAGTAAATTATATCCCCTTGTCAATTCAGCACAGTTTATATACCCACGTCCCTACTGAACATACAATTTAAAAATATCTTTAAAGTACTTTTTGGCTCTCCAATCTTCTGATCTCTTCTAGAGACTCCAATTACACATATATTACCTACTTGAAGTTATCCCACAGCTTTGTCCTGTCTTTTTATATTTACACTTTTATTTACTCTGAGCTTTGTTTTAGATTTTTTATTATTACATATTCAATTTTATTAATCTTTTTGTCCACAGATTTAATTTACTTGTTATTTTATCTAGACAATCTTTGCAGTTCCTTTTGTATTTTATCTTTTCCTCCTACAAAAAGTCCAACTTGTCCTCAGTTAAGTCCTGTTGGTCAACTCTGAAACCTCTGAGTACTTGGCTGTGTTTGTCAAAACCAAACTCACAGGAACCCAGCTGTCTTCTAGCCCATGAGTATTAAGAGATCACCCATGCTTGTGGACTGGCAGGATTAATATAATAAAAGTGGCCATCTTGCTGAAAGCAAGCTACAGATTCAATGCAATCCCTATCAAAATATCAACTCAATTCTTCATAGAGTTAGAAAGAGCAATTCTCAAATTCACTTGGAATAAAAAAAAAAAAACAGGATAGGGAAAATTATTCTCAATAATAAAAAAAACTTCTAGGGGAATCACCATCCCTGACCTCAAGCTGTACTACAGAAAAATAGTGATAAGAACTGCATGGTGTTGGCACAGTGACAGGTAGGTAGATGAATGGAATACAACTGAAGTCCCAGAAATGAATCCACACACCTATGATCACTTGATCTTTGATAAAGGAGCTAAAACCATCCAGTGGAAAAAAGACAGCATTTTCAACAAATGGTGCTGGCTCAACTGGTGATTAGCATGTAGAAGAATGCAAATTGATCCATTCTTATCTCCCTGTATAAAGCTCAAGTCCAAGTGGATCAGGGACCTCCACATCAAACCAGATACACTGAAACTAATAGAAAAGAAAATGGGGAAGAGCCTCGAGCACATGGGCACAAGGGAAACTTTCCTGAACAGAACACCAATGACTTATGCTCTAAGATCAAGAATTGACAAATGGGAATTCATAATATTGAAAAGCTTCTGCTCCTCAGGAAGTAATCATATCTGTTTCCTTGTAGCTGTTTCCATTTCCTCTCCTCAAGTTTTTTTCTCATGGGATTTCTAATAGGACTATTACACTTTTCATTACTCTCCTAAGACAGTTTTAACATGTTTTAGTTCATTAGGACTGACACCACCAGAGATTGTGTGGATTAAATAACAGATATTTATTCCCTCATAGTTCTGAGATCTGGAAGTATGAGATCAAATAGGAATAAAATAGAATTTCCAAAATGTTCTACTCTCTGAAAACTGTCTTCTGGGATCTTGTCTCTCTACAGATATCTGTCACTGTCTAGATTTTCTCTTTTTGTGCAGACATTAGTCATTGAGTCAGGGATTAATCTAATTGATTATTTTAACTTAACACTATTTCCAAATAGCCTATTTACAAATACAGTCAATTGAATTGTGAATGGGCTGAGTGTTAGAACCGCAATATGCAAACTCTAAGGTGAACTTTCAGCCTGGAATGCATGCTTTCCAATAAACTCCATGTTGCTAAAAATGTAACAGTTAATTTTCAGTGATTATTTGAGTGCATCCATCAGTCATCTTGAATTCTGCTGATAACTATGACTTCTCTGAAACTTTCTTCATGTTGGCCTTGCTGCTATCTCTTTTTCTGGACTCTCTTGCCAGTTCTTCCTCATTGTGACTGCTAAAGTTTAGAGTATCCCTGCACTTAGACCTCAGAGCTTATGTGCACACTCATTTTTTTAGGTGATGTCATGAAACTCCAAATTTTAAGTAACATCCATTAAGTGCTTAATTCAACTATGCATACATTACTCTAAAACTATGTCGAAAGTAAAGTAATATGCCAGATTTAGTGTGTACAGACTTCTTTCTCCTCAGGCCTCCATTATGATGGACGGCCTAAGAATCATAATAAATATTTGCTAAGTGTGTAATTGATTGCAATTACAACCAGCACAGTTGATCTTTCATGCAAGACATTGTCTCACTTGTTATTTAGAGCATGATGTTTTTGTTTGCATTGCTATAGTTAAGATAAGAGAAGAGAATACTATCTTTCTTCTTTTGCAGCTAAATTGCTTATATGAATTCTCTGGTTATGTAGGGAGCCGCAGCTGCCACCCTATATATTTTGAACACCTGGTCTTCAGCCAGAGCAGAGAGCATTGTGATAATCAAGCCCTTAGTTGGAAAAGCTGAGTGCCTCCAGTTTGTGATGCAAGCTGGCATGATTTCCCGCAGCCTATTATGCTTTGCCACGTAGCCGATGCTGATTGAGACCAGGGAAAGTATTTAACCCGCGAGGGCTGGGAGCTAAGGAGAAGCTAGCTAAGAGAGAAGAAAAGATGAATGAATGATTTTGTAGTACAAGGTTCCTGAATAAACTGCTTGGAGAAGGATTCATGGTCGCCTCCTTATTTCCGCTGGTCGGTAAGGCGGCGACATGGTTAGAGGCGGCGACATGGTTAAACCTAGAATATAGTCTTCTGCATAAAAATTTGAAAGTTGAATCTCTGATATTTTCATTTCATAAAGTTAGTTTCTGCCAAGGTGAAGTGCATAACCTCAATGTGGTTGTTGCATTATTGATGGTAGAAGCAATCCTTAACTCCCCTTAGTCTGAACTTTATCAAGGTCTACCTAAAGGTGTAATGTTAGTATTAAATTCTAGTTCTTGTATTTTCTATAATTTTCAGTTTTCCAGCTGATTGTGTACATGCTCCCAGAGTTACAGGAATGCATCCACTCAATATGTTGGAGACAACAAATTAGTGCTGCGAATTCTTATTTGAAGCATGAGATAGAGAGCAAATAAAACTTGACTCTTTTTGGACGATGCAAATGACAAGCAGAATTAGGAAGGGCAAGGAAGCTGTTCCATGGTGCTGTACCTGGGCCACCTTGCCTTCCAGTTACTACTAGATCTTCTTTTCAGTGGCAAGCTTTTTTGAAGTCTACCTGAAAAAGATAAATTCCGACTGCTAGTGTGGCTGGTAAAAAAGGTTACTAAATATAAATATCTAGAAATTAAAAGCTAAGTAATTGTACAGTTTGACCACCAGATTCCACATTGTTTTCCTACTGTTGTCATAACAAAGCACAAAATGACAAATCAATTACCTCACAGTTCATGTCTGCGAAAGTCCATTTCACCACCATACATATCATATTCACATGTCTGGCCATTAGGGTGTGGACATTTGAAGGTCCGTGTCTTATCACAACAGTATGGGCTACCTGGTGTCATGCTGTCAGCTTGGGGAGGGGTCATGTTTTTGTTGTTGTTGTTTTTGTTGTTGTTGTTGTTGTTGTTCCACTGTTCTAAGCACTCATTGGTAATGCACAGTCGTATCACTGAAGATATTGGGAATCATACTCACCACAATGTCATACATGATACATATGAATTTATGAACATTGTTCCTTTCATCTGGTTGCAGTGCATTTATTTCAATGAAGTGTAGCAGGATACAAGTTTCTCCATAAAAAAAAAAAAAAAAAAAAAAAAAAAACAAAAACAAAAAAAAAACTAACAATTTGGGTATCCATATTTTGGCATCCTTTCTTCTTAGAATGATACAGGATTATCATCTTATTCATAAATCATATCTGTTTACACTTAGTCTATCAGAGAGCCATGGTATTCATTGTTGCAGCTAACAACCAGGTCTGTTTTATTGTGCTTTGAAGTTTGCTTAAGTGCTGCATAAAATGAGTGTTTGTAGGTCTCGTGACTCAGCAACCAAAATACTATATTTCTCTCTTACCTTCTATTTCTCTGCTTGACATTAGCCCACAGTCCCAAGCTTCTCAGTGGCCTAAAGTACAGGGATAAACTCTGCATACAAAATAGTACTTCAGAGTTAGTTCAAGCCTAAGTTATTAAACATCTTACAACAATATGAGCTTCTGTGTCCTTGCATGTGTATGGGTGTGTTTCCTCTGATTTCCCCACAAGGGCCGTAGCTCTCCACAGTATCACATGTAATTTAGAATTAATACAGGATGAAAAGAAGGGCCTGTGCATTACTGTCAAAGAGGAATAGTTCCATAGAGCATCTCAACAGATCTCTCTCTAGACTCTATGCCCAGAATCGATTTTCATGCCCAGACTCAATATGCAAAGGGGATATTAAACTAAGTCTGGAATTTAAAACCTCTCCAGTAAGAGGCTATTCCGCCAAGAATCAAGTGAAGTAAACAAGTTTGGAGGAAGGCAAATAAAAGTCTGTGTGGTTTTATGGCATCATATAAATGTGCCAAACTTTATCTCTTACTCAGCCACTGGCCGTTTGCACAGTTTCTAGTCCATAGGTATTATGAGAAATTTTGAAAGAGACTTGTAAACATCTCCTTTGTCACAAACACATAAGAATTTCTCTATAACATACACCCAAGAAGTAATGTCTTACCAGTAGGGACAAATTGTTCTTCAATGTAGCACAATTAATGTACATTTATCCATAAGTGTATACAGTTTTCTGTTATCCAATAGTTTCCAACTCAAGTTAATATTACCAAAACTATATTTGTGTCTGAGATGAGGACATTAAAAAGTATACTTTTGTGAGATAATTGGTTATTACTGTTTGCCTTCTGTTAATTGAATGTTCTTAATTTTTCCATTCTCAATATTTTACAAAGTAAATATGCACACAAACACATATATATCAAAAAAGAGATCAGTTTTCTAACGGAATAGAGAGAGAAAGTGAGCAAGAAAAGATGTGGATTTGGTTTGTGGAGAGGTGTGGAAGATCTAGGAGGAGTTGACGAGGTGAAACTATAATCAGAATATATCATATGAACAAAATCTATTTTCAATAATTAAAAAGATTAGTGCCTAGGACTGCATGTGTCTAGTTTGACAATAATAAAACCTCATAACTGAGCAATATTTTTCATACAAAATTTACAATTAGGAGCAATTAGGTAGTTTTGGATGGAACTAGGTTATATCCTTGGGAGCCAGGAGTGAAAGATACAAAACTTTTAAGTGTGCACATTATATTGTCCCTGAGAAAAGAATAGAAACATCTAGGAAACAAGTTAGTGGGCCTGTGCTCTATCTAGGAAGAAAGAGCTGGGAGGAGCAAGCAGCCTGCTCATCCTACACTCCATCCCATAAATTTGGAAAGGCTGGAAAGCTCAATGACCAGAGGCACCAGCCACCAAGTTGACAAACTAAATGTGATCCCCAAGATCCCCATGATGAAAAGAGGGAATCCTGATTCCCACAAGTTGTCCTCTGACCTCTCTATAACTAGGTTGTAGCAAGCATGTTATAAACACAGACACAGACATATGTGTACACACACATACATACACACAAAATGAGTGAATAAATAAATAAATAAATAAATAAGTAAATAAAGGCAGTGGAATGTTCTGTTTGTTTTGTGGGGCTTTTGGTTTTTGAGGGGGTGGTGGTTTTGTGGATTTTTGTTGTTTTATTTTAATAATTGAGAATGCCACATGGATGGAAGAACCTATGCAGAAAGCTGGGCCCTGTCCACTTGTCACCATTGGCTAATAAGCAACAATTCTCAGGGTTATGGAAAAAGGATATGGATAGCTGCTAGAGGAGGGTAGAAGAGGGCAGACCGCGCTCCAGTGCTGAGTGAAGAGATGTGGCCATACCACAGAAGAAACAGTCTTTGAAGTTCTAACCCTCATTCACCTTGTGCATCTCAGTCAAATTCTTCCAAAGGGAATACTGAGGGCACTTAATTTCCATGACCACAGAAAGAAGGCCCTGTGAGGGACAGCAGCATCAGGTGTTCCTTCAGCTGTAGGCTGGATATATACAGCACCTTGGACAGAGATCCTTTTCTCCTAAAACTTTTGAATATATTATGTGTCTTGAGGGCTGTGGCATGATATTGCAATTGAACAATTCCTGAGACAGAGTCTTGAAACATCACAGTGTTTGTAAGATCACTGTATGCAGGAAGAAGCGTGCTTCAAAGACCAGGATGCAAAGCAAATGCCATTGCTGCCATTGTAAATTTCTGTAAAGACATTTCACATTTTATCTCCCTGTCCCATTGTGTGCAGAGCCAACATTTCAGTCAATCCATTCCTTAATTACAGGCTATTGTTTAATTATTTTATTTCCTGCTTTTTGCATTTTTACTAAAATTCCAAAGCAGATGTTTTCTAATTGCAATCCTATGTGTTAGTAGAATGTTAAAAATTACATATTGTTTTTCTTTGTGCCACTGAGTTCAGTGGGGTTTGAAGGTTTATGCTTAACTATTGAACATTTCATGTTAGATTACCCCTGCTTTCCCAATCTTGAAAAATTAAATGTCCATCCAGGCTTGGATTTCATAGAGTCAACAGTTTTCACTTTGTTTCTCTCACTAGCTACCAATTACTAGAATCTGTCTGTCACTTTTGAAACCACTAATTAAATAGTTGGTGCTTATTTAAATAAATAGTGACCCATGTTAAGAGAAAATGTATTTCTTCTCTAGTCTTCTTGCATATCTGTGAAAGAATACCTTACACCTTTAGAAGTGATGTGTTGTAATATTGGCGAAATGGTTCTCTTCCAAATCATCTGGGAAAAGTGACATAAGAACTTAGCCATGGATGGATAAACAGAAGCAATATTAATGAAACAAGAACAGTTTCCAAAACATTGAAAAGTATGTAGTAAAAGCATTGGAATTAGCAAAAGAGTAGTGGAGAAGCAAATATATTTCATCTCCATTGGGAGATCAAGAAAGACTGTGTGGTGGTTTTGCTACAATTTGTTATCTCTGAGTTGGGAGATTCAGTACATACTTTTGAGATTGAACTTCAACAGATGGGGCCAGAAGGCCTGAGCTTTAGGAATGATGGGTGGATTTCCAAGCAGAGACTTCCATTACCTTTTTTATTTTCCCTCACAATTCAGCTGCAATGCTCACACCCCCAACCAAAGTGCCTGAAAAGGGGGATTCCAAGGCTGGCATTCGTATATCATTTGACATAATGGATACATTGCTGAGGACATTAATGCACAGTAAAGGATTCATCTTTTCTAGTTCTCAAATTATTAATTTGTACATTTTTAGAGACATTGTTAAAAGAAGATGGAAAGCTACCCAAAGAGCACCTTGAGCAGATAAAGAGGTGAAGAAGCAAAAACAACATGCATATATAATGGATTTCTCTGTATGAAAATAATCAAATGATCTTAGGATCAAGAACCCACACCCAAGCAAGATTTTCATGCATCCCTGTGTGAATTTAACTCGACAAGCAAAGCATAGACAAATCCTGTCGATAGGGAAATGTCTATGTCAAATGTGAGTGAAGAGGATTTGCATCTGCAAAGAGGTGCTCGCATATACGGAGCGCGGTAAGAGCACATGCCTGTTACATATTTGGAAAGTGGTATAGAGCTGCTGAATCTTTGGCCAGAAAGACACTTCAGAGTAGAAGCATGGTGCCAACCCAAGTCACCATCTTCTCCATCATCATGTATGTGCTTGAGTCCTTAGTAATAATTGTGCAAAGTTGCACAACGGTTGCAGTGCTGTTCAGAGAGTGGATGCACTTTCAAAGACTGTCAGCGGTGGAAATGATTCTCATCAGCCTGGGCATTTCACATTTCTGTCTACAGTGGACATCGATGCTGTACAACTTTGGTACCTATTCTAGGCCTGTCCTTTTATTTTGGAAGGTATCGGTCGTCTGGGAGTTCATGAACGTTTTGACATTCTGGTTAACAAGTTTGCTTGCTGTCCTCTACTGTGTCAAGGTCTCTTCCTTCACTCACCCCATCTTCCTCTGGCTGAGGTTGAAAATTTTGAAACTGGTTCTCTGGTTGATACTGGGTGCTCTGATAGCTTCTTGTTTATCCATCATCCCTTCTGTTGTTAAATATCACATCCAGATGGAATTAGTCACCCTAGATGATTTACCCAGAAACAGTTCTTTGATTCTAAGACTACAGACATTTGAATGGTATTTTTCTCATCCTTTTAAAATGATTGGGTTTTGTGTTCCTTTCCTCGTGTTCCTGGCTTCTATCATCTTACTCACAGTCTCACTGGTCCAGCACTGGGGGCAGATGAAACACTACAGCAGCAGCAACTCCAGCCTGAAAGCTCAGTGCACTGTTCTGAGATCTCTTGCTACCTTCTTCATCTTCTTCACATCCTATTTTCTAACTATAGTCGTCTCCTTTATTGGCACTGTATTTGATAAGAAATCATGGTTCTGGGTCTGTGAAGCTGTCATCTATGGTTTAGTCTGTATTCACTTTACTTCACTGATGATGAGCAACCCTGTATTGAAAAAAGCACTGAAGCTGCAGTTCTGGAGCCCAGAGCCTTCCTGAGGCAGGAAATATAGTAAAGCCCCTGGGGTAAGGAGATTTTGCATTGGCACAGTCCTTATAGTGGAATGCAAACTTGAACACAAACTTCATTCCCTTTCATGTCCACAGATGGCTGCATCTATACATCATCACCAATCTTGCCTGTATTCTGACCCATTCCCTTCCTGTCCTATTCATAGTCCCGAGGTTGGTTTTGATTTTTCTCATGATCATACCAACTCTGCTTAGCTTTAGCCACCACTGCAATTTAAAACATGGGGTGTTCTATATATTACAGTCAAAGTCATTCTCACAATTGTTGATTGCTTCACAAATTCATATAAATCCTCCTTCCTGTCAGGAATCTATTGTCTGTGGACTTAATGCTCACCATACTAAGCCATTAATTCCTCTTTCTAACTTGAGTTTAAGAAGGAAAATGTATTACTATTGCCCACATCCTATTCTGCTGATTCTGGACTTTTATTCAGTGATTTACACACACACACACACATACACACACACACACACACACACACACACACATATACACACACACACACACACACACACACATATACACACACACTTGCCTCTCTCCAAATACTGTCCCTTGATTCCTTTATAAGTCTAGTAGAAAATTAACTCTTCTTTATTCCATTGACAAAGACATTGTATTCTTCCCCAGAATATCATTTGCCCACTCTAGTCTCATCCATGATATCCTTAAATATCAATGATTTCAATGGGTAAAAACTGACAAGTCGTTGCCTTGATTCTTGATTAAATTGTGCTGTAACTCAGAGCAAACATTCTGGAACACTTCCTATATTAATTTGTAACTACTTCTTTTAAAATTTGTTTATTTATTGCCCCATATAACACAGAGAGCTAAGAATCCATCTCAACAACAGAGTAGTGATGTCAACCTACATTTTCTGTACCTTATTTTCCTGTGCTTGTAACAACCCAAAATTCTCCCAGTTGGGTAAGAATATAGGGACCACAGAAAAATCCATTTTGAAATCACCCAGAAGACATCATTGTTCAATATCTATTGCTTTAAACTTCCTCTAACAAGTATCAGATCTTTGCCTTTACCTCACCATGACATATTTTCTCTTCATATTCTTCTTTTCACTGACTCGCTAACAACCAAATATCTCATTAATAACTAACTCTGGGTACTTATTTCTCAGCCTTAATCTATTCCAGACACTTTCAACATATTTCTGCTAAACAAAGAAATATCCCTTTCTGTGTTCTAGTGACAAGGTAGGGAACACAACTTTCCAACTTTTATACATGGTGGCCATATTTGGTGAGCTGAACTTCTGACTCTTTCTTTAGAAGACTGAGACTACTCCTGAAAGCAAACCGTCCGATGGAGACTTGGATATGGGTAACTCGTTGCCAGTTGTGAAAGCAAATTTTGGTGCCTGAAGAGAAATGGATATTCTTTTTCTCTTGAGTGTGTCACTCTGACATATTTTCCATGTTGAATCCATGTTGATACTGAGAGTATGATTGTTAAGTCAGTAAAGCCTAAAAGACTACTTCCAAAACTTCCATTCAACTTTTCACAGCAGTATCCCTGATATTGCATAGGAAAGAAAAAACATCCTGCCCCACTTGAAGAATGACATGTTCCATGCAGTGTGGTTATCTCCTGGGTTACACTAGCTCAACTGCAGCTGAAGGTGGGATGGAAAATGGTATACTTAGTAATGTCTGCTGAGTAGTCTCACCTGAAGGGATTCTGAGCAGAATAAATCTTAACAATGTTGCCAAGGTCTCCTAGGAGTGGCTTGTAAGCTTGTAAGGAGTTAGGTTGTAAGAAAGAGTTTGGGATCCTTTCAGGGTGAGTTGAGCAAGAGCCAGGGAAACTTGGATTATACCTTTGTTATTTGTGTCTATATTCAGAAGGGTCTTTGCATGTTCCAAAATCTCAGATAGCTAGAAGGAAGGACTGTTCTCTTTACAAGTATATAAATAGAGAATGAGCTAAAGAACCCCCTCGCCCCCACTGTCACACACACGGATACTATTCCAGAAACTAGGGAGTATTTTTAGTGTTCCCACTATTTTTCTTTGAAAAAAGTGCAGTGGAAAACTTATCCATGACATACATGAGGTTGGAGTGTTAAAAACAGCTGAAGGTTGAGGAAGTCTAAAAAAAAAAAGTAGAAACAGAAATGATGCTTGTCCTATATATCTGTGACACCCACAAGTTCCCAAGGAAATCTTCCATCCATTATCTCATTTCAAGCTGGAAGGACAAGTCAAGATCACCCAAGCAATGCTGGAAAACAGACCTAAGAATGTTAAATCCATACTGATGATTATCTCTCACTCTAAAACCAATGAAAATGGAAAGCAAGCAGAGGGATGCTTTTTAAGAGACCAAAGGGTTCCAATCTAGAAAAAAGGAAAAGATTAAAAGGGAGATGCTACAGAAAAACAATAGAGAGAATGTGTCCAAGAACAAGGAAAAACACATGGCACTAAGGGGCTCATGTGTTTCTGTTGTTCAGTCTTCAATACTGTATTGTATGTTAGGCTCACTATGCTTTAGCAGTGAGTGTGTTGTGTTTACTGGAATTGAAAAAGGTATGTTTATAGGTTTGGGGAACAAATGTTTAGAAGCCCATTGGTAGAGTCAGTGAAATTAAGAAAAACCCTGTGAGTACTGCAGGCTGGCACCTGCGAAAATCATTCACTATGTAAGCGTCAAATTATTAGCAACTTGAAAGTAGATCTTTGCCCTTTATACAGTGCCCCCATGATCTTGGTGAATGACTTATAGTACTGTGTGGACTGGCAACAATGGTGAATTCCTAATAACACTTATCATAGAGTCTACTCATAATTAGACTCACCCAGATTTTATTTGCTAGATAAAAACCTTTCTCCTTTACCCACACTCCTACTAAGTTGGGTGCATGGGTTCAGAAACTCCCATTGTCTCCTTTGACTCCTCCTGGTAGTCAAGAGAGTCCCTCACCTTCTCTGAAACACCTGCCAAGTCTTAACTCCCAATAATCTACAATGTAAACCTCAATGTTTGCATGAGGTTATGTATCTTCTCACTATTTTCTGAATGTCAATACCCATGCACAGGATATTTGCATAGGCTGCCTCCAAGCCTGGGAAATGCTCTCTTCACATTTGCTAAATTTCACCTTTCCAATTGAGTGTGCCCTTTTAAAAGGCACTGCCTTTCTAGGCCTACCACTATTGCTGCTTATGCATGAATTTCAAATCTACCACAGGCTTTTGCCCCTCAGAATTATTCCTCTTTCTACTATGTGATGTGGTATCAATGAGAGCTTTGTCACATTGTCAAATTCTACCTTTATTTTAAAATGTTCCTTTGTAGTAGTTTTCTGTGCACAGAAATTAAATTGCAATAAGATAGATAACAACTCTGAATTCTAGAATTTAGAATTAAATAAATATCATGTAATATTATGACTTATTATACTATCAATCTACTGTACCCTACTGAGAAGGCAAAGACAGATAGCAGTGTGATCAGCACATGCTCTTTCACAAAATGAAGTTGTGCATGTTGCTGATGATGCCCATGGTAGATCTATCAGAATATCTCTGACCATTTTTGCTTTTGAGAAGCTCCGGTAGGGGCTGGGATGTTTCATAGCAGGTCCACATAAAAACGTGTTAAGAGGAAAAGCTGCCTCTCTCTTTCTTCCCAGGAAATAGTAAAAGTAGAAAAGGCCCTTGTGTTCTAAAGAACAGGAAATAGTTTCAACTACTTCCTGTACAGAGGGCACCTAAACACACCACCAAGCAAGACACCCCTTTACTTTCTCCTACTTCCTTCAATTTGATGATCATTTGAAAATAAAAGAAAGAAAAAAATATGGTAGACCAATTAGAAACAATCTCATCTATCTCCCTTGCAAGCTCTCACCTTAATCAGACCAAAATAGGTGAAAGAAAATTTAATTGGGTATGAGAATAATGTTTAGGTTGATAATCTTAAAAACCTTAGCCTAAAACATTTTCATAGATCCACAAAATGTGTAATATTATCTGCTGCTGAGAAAGGCTAGTTATAGAAAAATATTTAGAATCAGAAAATTTTGAGGGTTCTTTTTTGAGTTTGACCTAATCATGAAGTTTGTTATAAGAAGTATAAAAGTTGGTAATCTATAGAAGGTCTTGATATTTTTGTCCCCTAAGGTTAAGTGCCAAGTACTCTGCATTATATTTAGATCCTGCTTACATTTATTTATAATATACTTATATTATATTTAGATCCTACTTAAAATTATTTCAAGATAATATCTCTTTTCAGGAGCTAAGCCAAGGGCTGCCTTAGTTCTCTGTCACCAGAGTCACCATGGCTCATATATCAGAATCCTGATGGAGCATCATGAACTCTCAGGCAATAGAATCTTTCTACCCCTAGTAGAAAACTCTTAAGCTAGGGTTTTATTCTCATGCCATTCTGATGCTCATGTTTAAATTGTGTGTGATTTTTCATATGTAGTTGCATTTCTATTGTAAATTATGGTATTTTCAAATGTTTGTTACTTTAAAAGGAGACAGAGAGAGACAAACCAGGTGGGGTGGGGGAAGATAGACAAAGAGGCCTGATACCTTCAAAAAAGATGCTATTGAAAGTATTTTAGCAATAAAAGATTGATAATATAATTGTAACTGTTAAGCAGTTTTTAAATATTTTACAATTTCACTTTTGTTTCAGAAATGTATATTAAGAGAGAATCTGAGGAAAAATTTTCTCATAGACTGAGAAGAATATACACAATTAATAAGGTATAACACATTTCAGTAATTCAAAATAAAAACAAAAGCGTCTAAACAGGAAAAGATATGCATTGTAGGCTTTCTCCATGGAGTTACTACTAAGACCCAGGACTTGTTTATCATTTGCTTGCCAAATCCCCCAAACTCAGCTTAATACATCTCTGATACAGTTGCCTCTATTTTAATAAAACTTCCAAAATTGGTCCTGAGTGTGAATTGGCTAGCTTTAATGGCAATCGTTGGATAAAGAATTTCAAAGACAAGTTTTGCTAAGTTGATATTTTTGATTATATGTATATTAAACTGTCAGGCTATCCATAGATTGGATCATACACATTCTTTAGGGATCCATTCTTTAAATTTGACTTTAAATGTGGATTCTTTTTCACAATAAATAAGTAAATGAGCATTTATTTTAAAACTATGTTAGACGGAACTGAATTACAGCCAAGGTAGTCAAAATGACTGAGAATAATCACTTACATATTTACAAGGGAAAGTGACTCTTCAGATTTAAGTTTAAAATTAGAAGAAAGATAAATTTCACAAGCTTTCACTCCTAGGGCTAAAGATAGGCTGTGTAGGTAGTTATTTCTGAGCACGTTGGCACATTACCACCAACAGTACTTGAGGGTTTGAATGAGGCTCACTCAAAGAACTTGGAAAGAAGGTGGTCTTCTGATATGAATCAAGAAATCTGCTTTCCTCCCTACTTCTTCCGTAAATGCAACAATCTAAGAATTATCGACAAGATGGATGACTCAAGGGTTCTTCAGTCAAATTCAGGATTTCTATCAAAGCACAGTTTATGCTACACCGAAAAAGAAGTGGGTAGGTCTTAAAAAGAAAAGGGGAAATTAAAAATTTTCACAGCCAAACCAAAAGGTGGTACACATTTAAGCTAGGTCTATATTTGGTCAGTTACACCTGGAGGAGGAGAATTATTTGTTCTGCTCATTTGAACTCCTTCAAGTCTTATCAACAATTCCTCTATCTGTTAAACTCAGGTACCCTCTATTTCCCCAGGTTTTACTTTGTTCACACATTCACTTCCTCTGCTGATTGTTACTTTGGTCACACGCTAGATCCTGCTTAAAATTATTCCAAGATAATAATTTCTTCTCGGGAACTAAACCAAGGACCCCTTTCAGATTACCTTGGTTTTCTATCACCATAGTCACCATGGTTCATACATCTGAATTCTGATGGAGGCTGTATCCAGGCACATAAGTAGCATCAGTAGCCATGAGTGAAAAATTCTGTATCCTATAATGAGTAAATACAAGATAAATAGCATAAGGTGAAAGGAGGCACTGTCAAATTTTGTGCCCAGGCTTAGGATATTGGATTGATGTTTGTTCCTCGTGCTGATTGATCTAACATCTTTTTTTTTTTTAAATCATAATCAGAATATCTCAACAACAAAATGAAGAACATGAAAGGCAGTACCACTCACTATACCCCTGTGGGATAGCTCATGCTGATGCTTAATAAACATTCATAGTGTTACATGGGATTATTGTCTGCCCTCTTCACTCGCAATGAATTTTCTTGATACATACTTCAGATCACATGGCTTGAATTTAAGTAGAAACTTCCCTGCACCCTTTCATCCTGAAATGTGTCCACTCTGGCTTTATCTCATTCTCGTTTTCTTCAGTTTCCCTTCCTCAACCTGACCTCACTAGGTAAGTAATAAGAATAGTCATTTTCTTCCTAAGATGTAGAAGCTGAGCGTAAAACGTAACAGAGCATGCCTGTCTCATTGACAGTTTATTTGGGGAATAATCTTGGCAGTGGTTTAAACTGATACTTTTTGTTGTCTGGATCACTGTTCTTAGTTAGAGGCAGTAAAATCCTTTCTCCCTGATTTGGTGAGGGGGTAATTGCAACAATTCTTTGGATTGCATATAAGGTTTCATGGAATTCTAGGAAATTAGACTAGACAGAAGCAAGGTATCCAAAAGGAATAATGAACCACACCTCAGGTTGCTATAGCATCTCTGCTTACCATCCCACATCCATGATGTTATGGACCAGAAGGCACAGTTCACATGGCAGCTGCTCAGAAGCATCTAATTCTTCTATCTTGAGATTAAATATCATTCATATTGCCTCTATCCCATATTGTTTTCTTCCTGACTCTGTAGCTCTGATGGGTACCTTTACTTGGCTTAAGCTGGGTCACACATACCCTCTGCTGCTTAAAGCTGTTCTGTGGTTTAGGCAGTGTCCTAATTAGCTTTCTGGGATCCAATGAAGGGTCACAGTATTGAAACAAAAGGGCTATAGACGAGGATCCAGATAAATCTTTTCCCAGTTTTCTTATTCAAATACATGCAGTCTATAATTTAAATGCCCAGGTACTACACATATCTATCATTGTTGTTCAATAATAACAGGTTTATAACACTAACATACCTGAAGTGGCTATGAAAATAAATCATGAAAATTCTCAAACAATTTATAAGTCTTGAAAAACATAAAGAAGACAATGATAATGTCTAGGGTAGTCACATATGACTACCCTAGAAATTATTATAATCAAGGTCCTAAAGTCTACTAATTTCAAGGCTGTGACTCAAATATGTATCAAGATGGCAGGCTTGACACTACAGACCATCCTACCACCCTACCATTGTTTAAATTTAACGGTGAGGAAGAAGAAAGCATCACCTATATGTAGTAAATGGACTTGTTTTCCTGCCACGAACCACTTCACTAATTCAGTACATTTATTTCCAAGCTCTTGTTAGTATTAGCTGCTAAAAGCTCATGGGCATCCCCGTCCTGGAGAGATTTGGCAATGAACAATTTCAACTGGAAGATTACTCTCAGCCAACAGTACTTCTGTCTACAAACAATGGTGATAATATGAAAGAATGTAGAAGCCCAGCTTCTTTGTACCAAGATAACTCTGTGGTACAATCCCTACTCAGAGCAGAAATCTATTGAATCTGACACTGTTCTCCAGTTAAGACCATGTCCTCATCTAACATTTGTCTCTTTGCTCCACCCGGTATCCTTCATTCATTTTCTCCAGACAATATTCTTTTGACAGAATCCCTTTGAAAGATCTGCTCAAAAATCTCTTGTTTTAAGAGAATAGAAACAAAAGACATTACCCCATCTTAGTTACACTGTAATAGAAAGCAAATGGAGAAGCACAAAGGAAAAGATGTTTATTTGTTCCTTTTCAGGAAGGGAAGCTAACTCCCAACTCTTCTGCTGAGAACTGATTTAGTGGTTATTCTAGAACAGTGGTTCTCAACCTGTGGATTGCCACCCCTGGGGTCATGTATATCAGGTAATTACATTGCAATTAATAACAGTAGTAAAATTACAGTTATGAAGTATTAAAAAAAATAATTGTGTGACTGGAGTCACCACAACATAAGGAACTGTATTAAAGGGCCACACCACTGGGAAGGATGAGAAACACCATGCTAGAGAGTTTAGTATGAAAAGTGGAGGAAATATTATTCAGCAGTAGAGAATCCCAGGAGAGTCGTCATCAGATCTACCTCCTCTGGGTGCTATCATACTTGACAGCATAAGAATGACACCTTGCAGCTCTCCATCTTCATCCTGACAATCATTCTACCCACAGCAAGAATACTAAAGAAACCCAGTCTGTGGACATTCTAGTGGATATCTGGCCTTTCAAAATTCTCAAGTTTTAGGGCATGTCTGAAAAACCATCACAAACTGGAATAGTATCAAAAGCATATTGATCATATGGAGTAGGATGCCTTGAATAGGAACTTAGAGAAAAAGACACTAGGGAAAACGGAAAGGAATCCAAATGAATATCAGCATTAGTTAACAGTGATAGGTCAATGTATCTATAGTAGTGACATAGTCATGAATTTCAGTGCATAGTGGTGGAAAATGTTGCTGCTTTTGTGTTTTATTTGCATTTCTTCTATCAACGCAACTGATTTTAAAATGTAAAGCATATTTTTAAAAAGTGTCCTTAATTTTTGCAATACATGGGAAATTTTATTTGTCTCTGGAGAATAAGGTTTTTCCCCCCAGTATTTAGTAATTGTTGGTTAATGTCAGACATCTTATGTGGAATAGCGAGGTGGATGTAGGGTTAAACCTGGTGAAGGAAGAAGTGAGACAGAGAGCCAGGAGCCATAGGTTCCTGAAATTCCTTAAAGAGTCTTGATCCATTGTACACAGTGTATGATCTGACATGGCTCCCAGTATACCACACAAAGGACCCAAGGCCAAGGCAGTGGCTTCTTTTTCCATGAGGGATCGGACTCTCCCTTACAGGCTTATGGAGTCAGATTCTGCTAAACAACACATGTTGCATCCCGATTTGCACTTGAAGACATAATAGGCTAAAATGTTATATACAAGCTCACGTTATAAATGATAATTTAGATCTGCACTCTGATGTTGCTCTCTGGAGTCTGAATCTCAGGCATTGTGAGCTCTGTCTCCACTTTCACTCCACATTCTTGTCCCTGCTCCCACAGAAGAGTAGAAGATGGAATAACGGTTTGATGCCATTTCTTCCATCTGGGTGACACCCTTTCCTCTTCTGCTGCACCCTAAGTGGCCACTTCTCAGGACCCTTCTTCCCAGGGAGGAGTTTGCTCCCTTCTGTTTAAGAGACTTTCCTGTTGCCCTGAGTACGTGGCTCTCTGAATGAGTTCAGGAATGTTGTGACCTCTTTTCATTTATTAAAGTCACTTTCTCTGAGAAACAAAAGTGCATTCCACATACTAGGAGCAAGCATCTATATCGCTGTGGCTTTTCATTTCTTCAGTTCTGTGTATCTGCATTATCTAAGCCTCTAGCACATGAAGTAGAGAGGAAAAAAAATAGAAGGAAGTGATTAGACTAAGATATTTTAGAAGATGAGTTTCTGAGTGTGTGAAAACTCACAGAATCTTAATCTCAGAAGAAATATCAAAAGACATCTATCTTAGTCTTAAGATCTTCAAACCCTGTCCTCTTTTGCTTAAATTAAGTCTCAGTCCTCATATTCCTTCCTAGGGACATATTTTCATCTAAATCAGTGTGGCTTCTGCAGTGTCCCACCAATTAAGAGACGTTGAGTGTTGTTGTTATTGTTGTTGTTGTTGCTTGGTTTGGTTTCCTGGAATCATGAAAATCACATAAGTAGTTTTTCTTCATTGAAAAAATAAAAACAATGATACTGGGAATGTTTTCATATTATGTACCCCTTTTTTATGCTTGTTAAAACACCATATGTAGACAGGAAAATTGAATGGCATATTTACTGTTCAAGCATAAATACTGAAATTCAGGTTCCCCAAACCTGTGTAAAACCTGGATCACAAAGGTGGCTGACTGTAATCCCAGCCCCGAGGAGACAGAGGCAGTGGATCCTCGGAGAAGTAGGCTAGGTAAACTAGCTGGAATTGATGAGCTCCAGATTCAATGAAAGACTCTGCCTCAATAAAAATCACGTAGACAATAATTAAAAAGACACCCATTATCAACTTCAGGATTCCATAAAAATGTGCAACCACCTAAGGGTGAATACACACACATACACATACAATAATAATAATAATAATAATAATAATAATAATAATAATAATAATAATAATAATAATAATGAAACACTATATGGAATCACCCCTTTCCCTAGTTTGAATGTATCTCAACTACCCCCAAAATTTCTAACAAATAGTTAAGTTTTCATCTGTATATGTATAGAGGGAAATCTATTCTACACCAAATTATATAGACAACTTAGAAATTCTTACAGATATTGAATATCAATGGATTAGTTGTAGTCACAGGAAGAAATAAAAAGAAAGGCTCAGACATTAGACCTAAACAACTTTTATAAGGAGAAGGTTAAAAGATGGACTACATCAAACAGAAGTAGCCCTCTAAGGGTTCAGGATACCTAAGTCAAAGAGTCCAAGCACCAAAGAGACAAAGAGTTTAAACAAGTATAAATCATATACCACCCCTTTCTTACCAGAGGCAAACATCCCTGTAAGAGGAAATAAAAAGCAACTGCAGCCAGAGTTCTATAGAGCAAAGCCCACTTTGCTTCTGTAGTTCTTAAACACCAAAGAGGAAAAAGCAAGACCGAAGATGATTTCCACTGGCGGCAAAACCTAGCCTGGCCACAGTACTGGCTAGACTTCCCTTCCAAGAATTATTTGACTTTCAATTTGGAAAAAGAAAAAAAGACACATACAAAGGGATATCTTTTCCCTTTGTTTTGGTTTGGTTTATTTGCCTTATTGACAAGGGTCACCTGAGTGAGGGCTGTTGAATGTGAAGTAAGTGCACTTGCCCTGAGCCATCTTCTTAACATCAAATGACATCAAGTTAAGTGCTTTAACTATTTCTGTTAGAATAATGTCTTCAAGAAAATTAATCAGGGATAAGGGTTTTCCTTTAAAAACAAATCGTTCTAACATATATAAAATTAAATGAGAAGAAACAAGTGAATGTACTCCTGAATACATGACTGATGTACAGTGGTCTGCCTCCTCCAAATCTTTTGAGATATATCTCAAGTTACTTTTAGTTTGAGATTCCCTTTTATACGTCACTGGAACTGTATTTTCCATATATATATATATATATATATATATATATATATATACACACATACACATATATGTATATACATATATACACATACATATATGTATGTATATATATACATATATGTATACATATGTGTATATATATATATATATGGAGAGAGAGAGAGAGAGAGAGAGAGAGAGAGAGAACATTGTATTATAGGAAAAACAAAAAACAAAGAGGTTTGATTTTAATTGAGAAAATAATAAAAATACCCCAAACCAACTCTGAATAATCTAACCCATTCTTTTTATTTTATTGATTGGTTAGAAGTAGTATTCTCCAGTGTTTACCTCTAGATTATCTGAGTCAAAAATGATAATTCCAGTTTCATAATAATTCAGGTAGAACCCAAGATGCCATGATTTTTAAATTTCCACATGATTTGAACAACGAAGTAGTAGAGTGTGGTAAGCAAGAGTCACAAATCTTTTTATGGAAAAGGTAAATACTACTTCTTACAGTCTTCTCAGGACACTAGAATCAAGTGTTAGGATATAAAAGCAGCCATCAAAAGTGTCTAATAATAATGACTGTATTCTATTGAAATGTTGCAGAACTCCAGCAGAATTCCTCATTCACTCCATTGGCTGCACTCTAGCAACTCCTTCCCTAAAGTGTGATATTTATGTTCTTGTTGACCTGCCACTTTTCTGCTGAAAACATCAAGACCAAGGCAACTTGTAGAATAAGGAGTTTATTTTGGCTCATGTTACAGAGGGTTAAACATCCTATTTGCAGGGCAGTGGCAACAGGTAGTCATGGTGACTAGAGCAGAATGCTGAGAACTCACATCTTACACACAAGCACAAAGCAGAGAGAGTCACCTGAGAGTAGGATGCTAAAGCTCTCAAAGCATGTGTCTAGTGATGTACTTCCTCCAGCAAGGCCATTCCTCCCAAACCTTCCCAAGCAACCTCCAGCTGAGGACCAGGTATTCAAATGCCTGAGACAATGAGGAACATTTCTCATGCAAATCACTGCCATACTAAACTTTCCTAAAAGGGAAATCAAAGAAAAGCTGCACCAGATAGTAGTACTATTGAAGGCTTGGAAGAAATGAAGGAGGAGCTGTAAATTTGTCCTAATGACTTAGAATGCTGTATGTGCTGTAGCTATCCAGAAAAGACGGATCTTGATCATGATGCACTCAGAAGTAACTTCGTTATCTTTTTAATTAAAAAGCAACCACTGTCAGCATTCTGTGAACAAACCCATTGCCCATCTTTCAGTAAGCAAATAACAGGAGACAGGAAAAACTCAATTTAAAGCATCTCACTTCCAAAGGAGCTAAGTTATAGAACTAGCCTATGCATGTAGAAGCAGAGGGTTGAATAAAGAAAATGTATATTTATATAACTGAATTGATTTTAGCCCTAAAGAAGAATGGAATAATGTCATTTGTACAAAAGAGGGTTCAGCTGGAAATAATCATAGTAAGGTAATTAAGACAATAACTAAAAGAATGTTACATACTGTTTCTTCCATTGTATTACCAGGATTTATATTAATATCAAAAAATCATGTATGTATCTGACATGAAAAGAAGAGTGAAACTATAGGAGAATGAAGGGAAGAACTGAGGGGGGAAGAACAGAAATGAGAGAGCTATTGCAATGTGGGATATGCTCACCATACAATTGGTATTATATAAAATACTTTCATATAGCCCAATACCATATACAATGTACATATCAATAGAAATTTTAAAATATAAAAATTAAAATTTAGAAATATAAATTAGGAAGCACATAAAGTTAATATTATGTTTTATTTATTGAAATGAAAACAAAGCAATTTCCTATTTTGTTTTAGAAGATAAGAACGAAACCTTGCCTCTCTTCCCTGTACTGAATTATCAACAAACAGAAATAGAGTCCCTTGCTACACAGAAAAACCCTGTCTAAAAAAAAAA
>NW_022196903.1:19027730-19156127 GCF_008632895.1 Mastomys coucha | reverse complement strand
AGAAATAGAGCCTCTCTGTATTTGGTAAAATTAAAGTACAGTTACATGACTCTTTAAATGTAGGTAGATAGGAAGTTGAGAATGTTCAGTCAGTAAAGTTCTTATTGTACAAGCATGAGGTCCTTAGTTCAGATTGCCAGCAGCCATGTAAAAGCTTATGGGACAGCATATGCCTGTAGCCCTAGCTCTTTGGATTATGTAGAGACAGAGACTGGAAGATCCCTTACTCTTGCTAGCAGTTGGCATAGTCAACTGGTTCATCAAGATACTTTGTATCAATAAAGAGAAGAGGTACAGAGGCAGTTACTGGATATCTACCTCTGACCTAGAAACATGTATATACACACACACACAAAATGCATGAACACTTATACACACACATTCACACACACACACACACACACACACACACACACATACACACACACAATATATATATATAGAAAAGATTCAGAAATGTAATGAAAATTCAACTAAGGTAGGACTGAATGTCAAGAAATAACCATGTTTTAGCAAAAGCTCATGAAATTCAGAATGCAGTATGTTTTAAAATCAACACATAATCAGTGAAGCTGGAGCTACCATTAAATGACTCCATAATAAATATTCCTAAATATCTGATTACTTTCAATTTAAAAATCTAAGTCCAAAGAAGCTTGTGCATTAAGTAATAAAATTTTCAAGCCCAGAGTATTATGCCTGTTTCTCTCCTACACACATCTTTCTATAAATGTGATATCCAGATAGAATCTTGAGTACTCAACAGTGAAAGGCCATTTATAGAAACTAATATCAAACATAGTCAGAAACACAAAATTAAAATAAAATTTATACAGATGAAGAGAATATTACAGCAAAGTTCTCAATAGAGAAGATTATGATTATGATCAAATACATTTCCAAAACCTCAAATTAAACCCCCAAAATATGCTCTATCAGATAAAATCAAAGCTGGTTCACACTTGTACTTCTAGCGCTAGGGAAATGGAGCAGAGGATGAAGAGTTCAAGCCTAGCTTTGGCTGCATAGCAAGTTTGGGGCCAGGCTATGCTACACAAGACCCTTTAAAATGAATATAAATAAAATAAAAATATATAAAAAGTCATATAGTAAGATGAAAATTAACCTGAATATGAAAGAAAACAATTAAGCTACCATATTTATGACAGAAGCAGCTCTTGGTATGTCTGAAGAAAGCTACAGTGTACTCATATAAATAAAATAAATATTTTTTGAAAATGAAAAGCAAAAGATATATTAAAGTATAATTCTTGGGGAAAATAGGAATAAACTCAACAGCATTGATTGTTTTAACAAATTGAAAAACTAACACTAAAGAAAAGTTTTCTCATTTTGGAACATAAAACAAAATGTAACTATGTGCTATAAATCAAGAGAAGCAAACACTTAAAATTAAATGAGTAATAAGGATTATAGTTAAAGAAGAAAAATGTCTTTTGTAGTAATCTATAATTCATTTGGTATAATATTAAGTAGATGAAATTGTTAATAAAACTTTAGAATAACTAAACAGTACAAAATAGAGATGATTGTTTTATGTCTAAGGCTGTACACAAAAAGCAAATAAAACCTTTCTAAGTTCTTGCATCATTTATGAAAACTGATTACAGGGCCAAGGGAGATTGTTTACTGAGTAAAGTGCTTGTCCCACAAGCATAAGGACTGGGGTCTGTCTCCCTAATACTCAGATGAAAAACAGGTAGGTGTGACCACATGCCTCTACTTCTAGTGCTTTAGAAGCAGAGATGAGAATAGTCAGAGACAGGGAAAATTTAACCAGATAGATAGATTAGCCTATGAACAAGCCCTGCGCCAAAACAGAAGACTCTAACTTAATACATAAGGTGGGGAGGGATCAAGAAAGATACACAAACATCAACTTCTGAACTCAACACATGTACACTCACAAGTGTATGCACAAATACATTCACATGCATACCACTTCCGCATAGCCCTCAAAGATACAAACTAGGCAATCATAAAACTGCAAATTTCAAAAACAAAGAGCAAACCTGCCATTCTATTACAAAGTATCAGTAGCCAAAAAGAAAGGAGCACCGCCAAATGATCGAGCAATTCTCACTGCGTTTAACAACTCTTCATTGCAAAAAAGAAAGGCAAAGTAAAATTCCACAGACATAGAGAAAAAATGATAATTATAAAGTGTTAAAATGCAGATTTCAGAGTATGGTTAAGGTTTACAGAGGATATCAAGAATTTAAATATGTATAATAAGAAACATGAACAGCATTAATATAGAGTACTACTGTTGTGGTTTAAATGAAGCTGGCCGCCATTGGCTTATATATTTGAATGCTCTGTACCCAGTTGGTGAAACTCTTTGGGAAGGATTAGGAGGTGTGGCCCTGTTCAAGGGGTGCCATTAGGGCTGGGCTTTGGAGTTTCAAAACCCTAAGCCATACTCAGTTACCTCTTTGTGCTTCCTGTTTATGGATTAAGATGTAAGCTCTGAACTGCCTGCCTACCTAATGTCATGTTTCCCATCTTGAACCATGAGCCCCAAATTAAATATTTTCCTCCACAAGTCATGGTATCTTATCATAGCAATAGGAAAATATCTAAGATACCTGTTTTTAAATAAAATTGCAGAAATTATCACCAATTCAGTAAAATATTCAAAGTACAATCAAACTACCGATCTTTAGAGATGTGGTTAAAATTAAAGCATAATAAAGAGATTTTTCTGTGAAACTTTACTAATACTAGAAAGACCACATGGACTAATCTTCATAGAAAATTTAAAAAGATATGAGAGCAGTATAAGAAAAATAGAAGAGATTAGAAAATGGTAGGTAGGATCAAAATATATACCCATTCATGTACAAAACTCTCCAAGAATAGAAAAGTAATTGCTTAATGTAAAAGAAATAGAAAATCAGTTACTAATCTTCCAAATACAAATAGCTTATACAAGAAAATCTACCATTTTTTTTTTAATACATCAAAGGAGAAGTACAGAAAACTAGAAAGAAATGGAAGTATTAGTGGATGATTTCACTGTAAAACTCTGACATATGATAAGGGAACCAAATATAGCCACTGAGTAAAAAATATACAGGCACATAGACATGTTGCAAATAAGTAACGGAAAACTTAAGGGCAAAACATCACATATATAATCAGAGCAGCAAAGCTCTACATCACCAGAATAACTGACAGAAAGTGTGTTCTGTAAGTATGACTCACCCTCAGTTACTCCCAAAGTGCAGGAAAAAAAATCCCTGGATAAATGAAAAGGTATTTCTCAATCCAGGAACAAATGACTCATATATATTTGAATCAATATAGTAATTTTTTCATAAAAATATGCTCAACACTTTTTAAAAACTAGATAAGTATGTTATCAATTTATGTGGTAAATTAATATGCAATAATATTATTTTTTAATTCTAAGGAGGGTAAGGAAGGTCCTAAAAGGAGATAATGGTCTAGATTAAAAAAAAAATAAATCACATGACTAGGGAGATAGTGTAGTGGTCAAACAGTTACCTGATATGTGTAGAGCTGTGAGTTCAATATTTGGCACAGAAAATAAATTCCCTATAAACCAGAATAATATAGTCTAAATGTCACAGGAAATGAACAATGAGCTAGAAGATCATTTACAATTTTTATATTTATTATATTTTTATTCACTTTACATCCCAATCCCAGACCCCCTCCCTCCTCTCTTCTCAGTACTTCACTCTCAAATACCCCCATTAACCCCTTCCCTTCTTCTCAGAGAAGGGGAAGCCTCCCTTGAGTACCACCCTACCCTGGGACATCCAGTTGCAGTAGGAGTTGGGTCTCTCTCACTGAGGCACAAACAGGCAGTCTAGTCAGGGAAGTGGATCCATTGGCAGGGAACAGAGACCAAGACAGCCTCTACCCAGCTTGTTAGGGGACCTACATGAAGGCAAAGCTATTCGTAGGAGGCCTAGGTCCAGCTCCTGCATACTCACTGATTGGTGGTCCAGGCTCTGTGAGCCCTCATGGTCCCAAGTTAGTTGACTCTCTTGGTCTTCTTACAGTGTTCTTAACCCCTCTGACTTGCTAGCTTCTATCCCCAACTCTTCAGCAAGTGTCCCTGGGCTCCACCTGATAATGGCTGTGGGTCTCTGCACATTCACTGCTAGATGAAGCCTCTCAGGAGACATCTCTTGTGACTAGCTGGAGGCCTGGGACAGGAGAGAATAAGGAAAGTCTATGAGCATGAACATAGCTGAGACTCTTACCAGAGGAATATATAGAGATTGAGTGGCCACATGCTGTAGCCAGGCAGGACTTTCAGGGGAGGAAGAGTGACATCAATCTACCCACAAAACAATCAACCAAACTTTGCCTTGACTACTTGATGTTCATGGATAAAAATGGAGCAGAGACTGAGGGAACAGCCAGCCAATCCATCCATCCATGTGAGAAAGCCAACCGCTCACACTATCAATGATATTTTGCTATAAGAAGATCACTTAAACTTAAATATATATATATATATATGGTTGAATTATTTTTATGTATCTGAAAAAAAATTAAGAGTACAATTTTTAAATTATCCATAAATAAACAGATTGCTTATGGGAGGAAAATTTAAAATTAAGGCTTTGGCTATTTACCATTTTCATTATATATTTTGTTTCCTTTCAGTTTTGTGCTATCATTATTTTCAACCTTAAGCTTCAAAAAAGAAACCTAAAATTTAAATTATGCATGCTCATTGTGGAAAATTCTGAAAATTTTAAAAACTTTAAAAATTAAAACAAAATTAATTGCTCTGCTATTACCCCAGAGTCACAGTGCTGTAAAGTTTCCATTTGCTTCTCTTTGTTCTCTTCATGTTGTGCACTTCATTAAGCAACATTTTTTCTATGTAAATGATTCAGAGGCAGGAAGAGAAGGTCATTGGGAACATACAGCTGTACATACAGAAAAATGGGTAGCGCTGAGAGGAGAGAGGAAAAGGAAGCTCTAGCGGGGGACTTGAGGAAAAGTTGGAAATTTTGATATTTTTATTTACTAACTACAACTACTGAATATTTCTAACACATAAATCAGTGACTGAACAGAGAGCCTGATTTGATTATTACATACTATATAAATGTATCAAATTATCATAATGTACACCTCACAGATATAAAATAATATTTTGACAGTATGTGCTAATTCATCTGTGGTCACAATATATAATTATTATAACATATAATGTAACAAATAGAACCTTTTTACAATTCTGGCTTATTGTGAGGCTCACAGAAGGTAGAGTAAAAATGAACTGAAGAAGGAAAGGGAATAGTCGTGAGACAGGTTGGTGCTGACTACATTAGCCTCATGCAGACATCAAGAATGCAGGGAATGATTAGAACTTTTTTAAAAGTTATGCTCTCCAGGACTTTCTAGAGGTTCTACCTACCCCCAGGCTCTCAGGACTCAATGGGGATGACCTTAGCCAAATTGCTTAGTAGAGGAGAGATGGAACCTGAAGAGACACCACCAGCACTTGAGATAGGGTTCCCTGGGGAGCGATGGGGATACCAACCTACCTTCAATTTTTTTGACTCCAAATTGTTCCTGTCTAAAAGAAATGCAGGGACAAAAATGGAGCAGAGACTGAAGGAATGGCCAACCAGTGACTGGCCAACTGGGGATCCATCCCATGGGCAGGCACCAAACCCTGACATTATTACTGATGCAGTGTTGTGATTGCAGACAGGAGTCTATCATGGCTATCCACTGAGAGGGTTATCCAGCAGCTGACTAAGACAGATGCAGATACTTAGAGCCAAACACCGGACTGAGGTCAGGATCCCTATGGAAGAGTTGGGGGGAAGATTGAAGGAACTGAAGAAGATGGCAACCCCATTGGAAGACAAACAGTGTTAAATAAGCTGTACTTCTGGGAGCTCCCAGAAACTAAGCCACCAACCAGTATGCATGGGCCAGTTCAAGGCACTTAGCACGTATGTAGCAGAGGATTGCTTTGTTTGCCCTCAGTGGGAGAAGATGCACCTAATCCACTAAAGACTTGATGCACCATAGAAGGGGGATGCTGGGTGGGGGTGGGGGTGGGGGTGGGCGGCACCCTTTCAGAGGGGATGAGGAGGGGGAAGGGTGTGAAGAATTTTGGGAGGGGGTACCAAGAGGGTGGGCAACATTTAGGACGTAAATAAAATAATTAATTAAAAACAGAATAAATAAAAAAATGAATGAAAGAGAAAAAAAGTTATGTTTCCATAGTCATTACTCTTTAAAACTGGCTTTCTATGAAACTGAACCATAGGAAGTTTTGTGGAGTTTTTCTTTTTTAATGTTGCATGTGAGTAGGTGGTCAACACAGGTTTTCCTTGGGAAACAGCCATATAACTTAACTTTAAAGAGAGTATCATAGAAATATGAATGACCTCCCCTTTCTCATAGTTAAAAATAACTTTCTAAACTATCAGGCTAAACCCTAACTGGATGGATGGTGGTCACCAGGCAATTCTACCTTCTTAGGGAAATACAGGGTGAAGCCCCTGCTCAGCAATACTCAAGGGTACGTACCCTGTGATATTAGAGAAGAGCAGCATCCAAATGCCCTTCTGCTCTAGTCAACAAGCTGCAAGCCTCCCTAGTCAAACTCTGAGCCACTCAGATATTGTCACATCTACTACTAGATGTGTAGACATCTAGTAGTATTCCCTCAGAATCAGAAGAGTTAGCAGGCCCACACCAGGCTGGAGCATGCCAAGGACTCATCTCTTCAGTAGGTTTTCCTTAGCCTTATCCCATATCCCATGGTCACAATATCCAACTTTCTGATCAATCCAACCTCAACATACTGCCTGGAATCCCTGGGTAGGTTGTTAAGCCTTAACTATTGGTACCTTTGACTTCTCTGAGTAAGTTATAGAGGGCCAATGAGAAATTGTTGGAGTGTTCTCACTTTTTGGCTGTCTTTTAAGTTAATGAAAATGCTAGAAGGATAAACAAGGCCCTTCTTTTATCTCAAACATTTTTGTTTTGCATACTTTAATAGAAAAAAAGCAAACTTAATTACTCTAATTACATTTTAATAAGATAACTCACATAAAAATTTGTTATAACTCAGTGCTTCTTTTTAGTTGATTTAGAAAATAACTGAAGATTAGTGTTCTGCTGACAAATTACAGTATTCCCCATTAACACTGTACCAGTGCCTCTTGGCCTAATGTTTCAGCTTATGCCTTTTACGTTGTTATGTGGGGCAAAGGTGCACTTAATTTTATGCTTTGAAATTTTTATTTCATGACAAATACAAAGTTTTAGAGTTTGGGGTACTTTGTATTTTCCACAAGTAGTATTATGAACATTTTCTGGGCCATTAAAATAATGGTGATTCTTTATGATTGCTATTGTAAGAAATGGAACTAGCCTTGTAACCTCTCCTACACCTATTATAATCAATCAGGTTTAAGGACAAAGGCCACAATGTCCACTGTGGGGATTAAGAAACTTGACTTTACTGGTTGAAGAGATAAGTCAGTCAGTAAAGAACTTGCCCTAAAGTCAAACAGATCTAGGTTCAAATCTCTCACATTCCTGTAGACTCAAGGTTGGGAAAACAGAAGCAGGCTGAATCCTGTGCCTTGCTGGCCTGAACAGCTATGTGTAAATGGTATTTTTAAATGTTATTGAAGAACTCTATTGCTCTGTGCTGCTGTCCTGAGCAGACCTTAGGTGCAAGCTCTGCAGCCAGTCCCACAACACCCAGAAGAGTCTCCACTCCCAGGTGCTCTGACACTCTCAGGATCAGAGGTGAGGAGGACCCAACATCTGTCCCAACACCAGGAGTATCTTGGACCAGTGGGACCAGGCCACAGGAACTCTGCCAGCAGAGTGGCTCAGGTTCCTTCTGGTCTCTCTGGGCTTTTGTCCTGAGCAAACCTTGGGCCCAGGCTCCACAGCCAGTCCCATAACACCCAGAGGAAGCTGCTGCACTCCCAGGTGCTCTAACAAGCCCAGGGTCACAAGATCCCAGAATCACAGGATCACAGAGGCAGCTTGACTCTGGGGAGTTCTGATACAACCAGGATCACAGGAAGGACCGGCTCAAGTCAGATTTAGCAAGGGCAGGTAGCACTAGAGATAACCAGATGGCGGGGGTGGGGGAAAGCAAGCATAAGAAAATAAACAACACAAACCAAGATCACTTGCCATCATCAGAACCCAATTCTCCCACCATAGCAACTCCTGGACACACCATCACACAGGAAAAGCAAGTTTCAGATCTAAAATCAGTTATCATGATGGTGATACAGGACTTCAAGAAAGACATAAATAGCACCCTCAAAGAAATACAGAAGAACACGGGTAAACAGCTAGAAGCTCTTAAAGAGGAAACACAAAAATAAAGAACTACAGGAAAATACAATCAAACAGGTGAAGGAAATGAGCAAAACCATCCAGAATCTAAAAATGGAAATAGAAACAATAAAGAAATCAGAAAGAGAGACAACCCTGGAGATACAAAAGCTAGGAAAGAAATTAAAAGTCATAGATGCAAGCATCACCAACAGAATACAAGAGATAGAAGAGAGAATCTCAGGGCCAGAAGATACCATAGAAAACATTGACACAACAGTCAAAGAAAATGCAAAAAGCAAAAAGCTCCTAACCCAAAACATCCAGGAAATCCTGGACTCAATGAGAAGACCAAACCTAAGCATAATAGGTATAGAAGAGAGTGAAGATTCTCAATGTAATGGGCCAGCAAATATCTTCAACAAAATTATAGAAGAAAACTTCCCTAGCCTAAAGAAAGAGATGCCCATGAACATACAAGAAGCCTACAGAACCCCAAATAGACTGGACCAGAGAAGAAATTCCTCCTGACACATAATAATGAAAACACCAAATGCACTAACAAAGAACGAATTTTAAAATTTTAAATTTTAAGGGAAAAAGGTCAAGTAACCTATAAAAGCAGGCCTATCTGAATTACACCAGACTTCTCACCAGAGACTAAGAAAGCTAGAAGATCCTGGGCAAATGCCAGCCCAGGCTACTATACCCAGCAAAACTCTCAATTACCATAGATGGAGAAAACAAGATATTCCATGACAAAACAAAATTTATACAATCTTTCCACAAATCCAGCTCTACAAAGGATAATAGATGGAAAACATCAACATAAGGAGCAAAACTACAACCTAAAAGAAGCAAGAAAGTAATCTTTCAACAAATCCACACAAATCTAATTCTACCTCTTACAACATAACCTAATTGATTGAAATCCAAAAATATGAGGAATTAGAAATTTGTTGATTGTCATCCAATGGTCTCTCTAATTTGGAAATTGGACAAATAGGTCCAATATTGTACAATCTATATATACTTTCAGCTTGTTTGTAACAGTGTCTTGCTGTGTACAACATAAGGGTCTTGAAATCTTGTTTCTCTTATTTCAGCCTCTCTATTAGTAGTATTGTTTATTTCATGTTTTGACACTATACTATGGTTTTCAGAACAGCTTATATATTTCAAAAGTATTTATATACCCAAGGGAGACATAGACAATTAACTTGGGAGGTGGCTTGTAGGAAAGAGAACAACAAAGAGTATGACTGAATGCTTTGCTTGATGTTTGTAACTCTTGTATCAAGTTGGAAGAAGAGGACTTTATAAGTTACTTTCTCTGAGATGAATGCCCTTCCAAATTATCACAGCCAATGAACCAGATTCTTACCCTCACCTAATGTCTGTGCCACCCTCCAAGCAGAACCATTGTTCATTGAAACAGTTGGTGAATGACTTTATAGTCATCTTAATACCTACACCATTTCTTAAATGAATGTAACCTGTTCTCTGTGGCCTGAGAATAAAGTCACTCACTCAAGTCAAATAATTTTGACTATAGCAGGAAGTCTCTATCCAAAAATCGTGCCTACAATTCATTCCTCGGCGCAGCAGAACTGTCAACTCTCAGCTTAGCTACAATGGAGGTAAAATCTTTTGGTGATTTGAGGGTCATTGAAGTACAGGCTTATTACAGTGAAGTCTAATATCTAAAAATTGTTCTTATTTTGGGCTTGTGCTGCAGTAAGAGCCAGGATTTTAAACTCTACTAAGTACAAAACAAACAAACAAAAAAGACTTTATATATTTATGTTCATTTAAGAAAATACTAGTAGTGATGTTTTATTTTGAAATATACAGTTAATATCTTTGGAGTTAAATTTAAAATTTATATTGAGAAAAACACATGTATTTTCAGTATTGCTGTAGACAAGCATCTACGTAAGATTGTTAAAATGATTGTTGTTTTATATCAAACAACTTTTATAATACTCATTTTTATAAATATAAATATAAATATAAATTTTAAGGTATATGACAAAAAAGATATTGTAGGTATTGAAGAGGGGGTCTCTGGGAGGAGTTGGTACAAAAGGGAAACAAGAATGTGATTTAATTCGATTTACTTAAAATATGTTTTTAAATGTTAACAAATTCAGATAAATTGAAATCATGTCATTTTTCTCACCATAATGCAATAAAAGTTAAAAAACAAAAAAAAAACCCAAAAAACAAAAAAGAGAACTCTATTAGGTATTAATATGATCTGGCCAGCCCCTCAATAATTGAGGCAGAGTCTTATGGACTTTTTAAGCTACCTTTAGCGTAATTACTGGGTGAATTACCCATAATCTATTTTTCTATATGATAGACTGTTAATTCTTCAGTTGCACTCCCCAAGTACTTGCTGTTTGAGTGTTGTCTGGGTTATTTCTGCTCTGTCAGTCTGTCCTAAGAGGGTATTTCACTCAGCTACATGCTCCTGGTTCATCATATCTATTCTCCTCCTATGCTCTTTGTCTTCTTTCTTCTTTTCCTTTCTACTTCTTCCTCCTCTTTCTCTCCTTATGGTCCCTACTTTTGACCCCTCGGCCCTGTTACTGAATCTCTCCTACCTCTAGCTGTAATTGAGTGTAGTCAGTTTTATTTAACCAAAATTAGGGAGCTAGATTTATACAGCACACTTGGTAAATGTGATGATCTGATCTTGGGGCTGCCAGATCTTGGGAGCCAATATTTATCATTTGAATACAGCATCAAACCAAATCCCAACCTCTGTGGGCTCAATAAGAGCACTCATCTCAAAAAATAAGCTGAAAACAGATTGAAGAAGATACACAATGTTGTGCTCCGAGAGAGAGAGAGAGAGAGAGAGAGAGAGAGAGACAGAGAGAGAGAGAGAGAGACAGAGAGAGACAGAGAGACAGAGAGACAGAGAGACAGAGAGACAGAGAGAGACAGAGACAGAGACAGACAGAGACAGACAGAGACACAGAGACAGAGACAGAGACAGAGACAGAGACAGAGACAGAGACAGACAGAGAGAGCAAGCTAGCTCAATGGGGGAAGAAGAAACAACTACTCTGGGCTAGTAAACAGAGAACAGAGGCAGACTTGTCTTGATTGCTCAGGGACTCCTGCAGAGAGGCCAGTGTTTAGGGTAGTTGTAGATTCCAGTTGAAAACCACACTTCCTGGAGTTCTTTTTTTTTCTAGAATAAACTTTAGAAAGCAACCTTGTCAATATGAAAATAGAAGACCTGCTTGCCTGCCATTCACCTTCATTGTCTGAGAGCTACAGTGGTAAGGTATGCCTGCCCCGAGGAAAACTCTAAGACTAGTGTGTAGTAGAAGAAACATCATCCAGTCCTGGGAAACATGAGGTTGTCCTTTCCTCTGAAAGAGAGAAAACCCCAAATGAAAGCTACATAGCAATTGTCTTAGTGATGGTTTCTGTTGATGTGATAAAACACCATGGCCAAAAGTAGCTAGAGGAAGAAAGAGTTTATTGCCCCATACATTTTATCAGTGAAGGGAAGTCTGATCAGGAACTCAGGCAAAGAAGAAGCCTGGAGGCAGGAACTAATCCAGAGACCATGGAGAAGTATGGTTTACTCTATACTCCTTGAGGCTTGCTCAGCTTCCATCCTTATACTACCCTGAACCACACTGTGGGATTGGCCCTGCCATATCAGTCATCCATCAATCTAGAAAACACCAAAGGGGGCTGGCAAGATGGCTCAGGGGGTAAGAGCACTCACTGCTCTCCCGAAGGTCCTGAGTTCGGATCCCTGCAACCACATGGTGGCTCACAACCATCTGTAATGAGATCTGACGCCCTCTTCTGGTGCATCTGAAGACAGATACAGCAAATTATGCTGGAGGGAGCCCGAGCGAGCAGGGCCAGCAGAGGTCCTGAGTTCAATTCTCAGCAGCCACACACATGATGGCTCATGATGCACAGCTACAGTGTACTCATGCACATAAAATAAATAAAATAAATCTTTAAAAAAAAGAAAGAAAATACCAAACGCTTACTTACATATCAATATTGTAGGAACATTTTCTCATTTGTGGCTCTCTTTTCATAAATTAATCAATTGTGTCATGTTGACATAAAAACTAGCAAAGATGGGCTGGAAAGGCTCAGTGATTAAGAGAACTGATGGCTCTTCCAGAGGTCCTTAGTTCAATTCTCAGCAACCATATGATGGCTCACAACCATCAGATGGGATGCCCTCTTCTGGTGTGTCTGAAGAGAGCAACAGTGCATCATATACATAAAATAAATAAATAGACAATAATGTAACAAACTAATGACTTCCCAGAAATAATCTTACTCATTATTCATTGGTAACAAACCCATAAAATACCATAAATTCTTTTTTTTTTTTTTGAGACAGGGTTTCTCTGTGTCAAACTCAGAAGTCCGCCTGCCTCTGCCTCCCAAGTGCTGGGATTAAAAGTGTGTGCCACCACCTCCCTACCCATATATTCTTATATTTGATATTTTGATCATTATATAGAGTCAGAAAACAATTCCATTACCACTTTCATTTCTATACCAATGTGTCTCCAGAAAGATTAAATAAGTTTATAATCTCATAAGGAGTAAATGAAAATGCCACTTTACTAATCTTTCCCCAACTAAAAATCAGATTTTTTTCAGTGTAGTTATCTATTTTGACAAAGAAAATACAGCATCTTACCAATATTTAATTTGTATTTTCACTATTGATGTGAAATGCATATATTATTTTAAAAACTATTTGTATTACTGATTCTGAAGAGTTCTGGATTAGTCACATTTCTTGTTGCTGGAACAAAATACCTGGCAAAAGCAACTTCAGGAAGGGTTTTCTTTGGCTTCCAGTTTCAGGGCACAGAACATCACAGCAGGGAAGTCATTCTGGTAGAAGTTTGAGGGAGCTAGGCACCCATCTGTCCTCCATAAGCTGAGAGCAGTTAAGTCTACTTTCTCAGCTCCCCCTCCACTTTGTATCCTGTGCAGGATGGATTGTGCCATCCATTTAGGGTAAAAATCTCCTACCTCAATTAGTCTAAACTAGAAACTCACTCACAGACATACCCAGAAGTTAGGTTCCAGGATGATTCTAAATCCCATGAGGTTGACAATCAAGATTAAACCCAACTTTATGCTTGTCAACCTATCACTCAAATGCTCACTTTTAAACCTTTATCTCTCATTCCTTGTTAACATAAACTTATGGCTATGTCATAAGGCAAAATGTATTTATTACTATAAAAACCCAATACTTTTAAAAAAATAATTTAAACTGTTTAAAAGTTGAAAGTCCAAGCTTCATGTAAGGCCAAGACATTCTCTTGACTATGAGCTCCTGAAAAACAAAAACAAATGCCAAATTTCCAGTGTACAGCAGCACAGAATAAACATTCCCATACCAAAAGAGAGATGGAGGCATAGCCAGGAAAACTCTGTCCAAACAAGACTGAAACACAACAGAGCAAACATCAAGTTCTTCATTTCTTCGTCCATATGGGTAGTCATATGGACTCCAAAGGGCTTGGGGAGGCTGCCTGCTTGAGTTCTACTGACCAGAGCAGATGCAGTCCTTCTCTTGTCCTGAGCTCCTCTCTATACATGCAGCTTTCCTCAGTAGGCATCCCATGATCCTGTATCCCATGGTTCTGGCATATTCAATGTCCTGAGGTCTCTATTGAAACTCAGGTTTCACCTTAACAACTTCATACAATGACATATTAGAGCCTCCATGTAATATATCTGAATCTACCTTACATTGTCTGGACTTAGCATCTCTCTGGAGCTATGGCACAAGATTCTGTGAACACCTTGTCTTATTTACTTTTGTATTGCTGTGACACAACACCATAACCAAGGCAAGTTATGAAATTAAAAATGTTTAATTTGGGGTTCACAGTTCTAGGAGTTTTTATCCATGACCATCATGGCAGGGTGTGTGACAGCAGATAGGCTGGCAAACACTGGAACATAGCTGAAAGCTTATGTTTTTCAAGCAGTAGAAGCCAGAGAGAGCTAACTTCCTGAGAAGAATGGCTTTGGCTTTTGAAACTTCAAAACACAAGTGATACATTTTCTCCAACAAGGCCATAGCTCTTTTTCCTTCCTGTCTTAGTTAGGGTTTCTATCATTGTAAAGAGACCATGACCACAGCAACTCTTATAAAGGAAAGAATTTAGCTGAGGCTGGCTTACAGTTCAGGGCTTTAGTACATTGTCATCATAGCAGAAAGCATGGCAACACACAGGTAGACATGGTGCTGGAGAGATAGCTGAGGGTTCTACATTCAGATCAGTAGGTAGTAGGAAGAGAAAATGACATTGAATCTGACTTGAGCCTCTGAAAACTTCACAGCCCACCCCCTGTGACACACTTCCTTTAAGACCACATCTTCTCCAACAAGGCCACACCATCAATAATGTCACTCCTTAGGAGTCTGGGGGGTGGGGCATTTTCACGCAAACCACTACATTTCCTAAACAGTTCCATCAACTGGGAACAGAACATTCTAATAAGTGAGCCCATGGATTGATTCTCATTTAAACCACCAAATCTCTTTCTTCATAGCTCATTGTTCTTGACTACAAAACATGTACTTCATGGATAACTCTTCCAAGCTCTTCTGCCAGCTCTTTATGGTGCCTTGGCACCTTTAATCATGGCCACATGGCCTTTACAAGCTCTATGGACTGAATCTGCAAAATTAACTTTTAGGCAGTTGTACTTAATTGGTGAATGACTACTCCTGTGCTCTCAAATTGGACTTGATTCTCACAAATGAGTTTGCATTTTTATAAGACTGAACTTTTGATGAGTTTAGTCTCACCCCAGGAAACTTTGCTATTGCTTCTCTTTAATCATTAATATTTTCTCCTCTGTACTAATTTTAAGTACAGGTTTAAATGTGTTCTTGCTCTTCAACAAGCTGTACATTTTTAGATCCTTCCTTCTCATTTGCTCTTTTTCACTGCCAGCTTGGAAAGTGCAGCAGTCTGAACACTATTGTGCCTTGAAATTTTCTCCACCAAACATTCATTACTTCCAAATTCATCCTTACTAAAGTTCTCAAGACACAGGCAGAATGCAGCCAGATTCTTTGGCAGACCATAACCTAGAAGGCCTTTAGCTCATTTTCCTATAGAGCCTCTGTTTTTCTCAGAAACATCAGGAGCTTGGCCTCCAAGGTCTACTATTTCTCTCAGTCTGGCCTTCCAAACTCTCAGTGGAGCATCACATTAAGCTAGCAAATAAAATTAGCCTATATTGTAGCATTTCTCTAGCCCAGAATTCCAAACTCTTCTACTTTTCCACCACAGTCTAGTTCCCAAAGCCAAAGGATCACATGGTCAGATTTATCATAGTAACAGCCCTGCTTCTCAGTACCAATTTTCTGTATTAATTGTTTTTCTCATTACTGGGATGAAATAAGTGGCAAAAAAAGCTTAAGGTAAGAAGATTTGTTCTGGACACAGTCCCAGGGTCCAGTCAATCTGGCTGGGGCATCCTGGAGTAGGTGCTTGAGGTAGCTAGTCACCTTGTGTCTCAGGATGCCACTCGGACTCCTTCTACTGTCCATTCAGTCTCAGCCAATGGAAGAAGCTTTAAGGAGGTTCTTGCTTTCTCTATTAATCGGGTCTTGACACTCTTCCCAGACATTCTCGGAGGTTGTTTCTAAGGTGATTCTAAATCCCAACAACTGTCTAACTATCATGGATTTTTTTCCTGTCTTTATCATCCCCATCCTCCAGGTACATGTACTCACGCATGTGAGCATGCTACACATGCTCTCACTATCTAGACACCACAATATCTGTAACTTAACCTTTGCCTCCTTACTAGTCTAATGTTTGCACTGAGAAGGGTTTGATTTATCATAATAGAAACAATTAGGGGACAGAAAATTGTGGACAAAATGTTGGGAATAGTAAGATGCGAATTAAATATTTGTCTAAGAAATGGAGTCATGTATAAATCTTGATCTTTATGATCTTGAAAGACTGATGACAAGGTTCTGTTGGTTTAAAGTTTGAAAACTAGGGAAGATATCTGAATCTTCTAAGTTTTCGATACTATACAAAGTAAACAGGCAGTACCATAAATTAGGATACCTGCAATAAGAACTCAGATAATTGTTGATGAATCTAGCATTAGAACTTATATCTGTATATATTATTAAGATACTATTCTTCTTTTGCATATAGCTTTAATGGTTTATCAACCCTACTGTATGTAACAAAAGACCGGTGTCTTCAGAATTTCTATTTCCTGATCTTCATCACTTCAATATGAAGACCAAACAGTCACCACTGTTAGAATATAACCTTGTTATATTTAGCTTGCACTAGATATAGAGCTATGTTCTGTTTATGCTAATTGATCTGTTAATGCAAAGTATCTGAAGAGAAGTAAATGAAATAGTTAGCAGTAATGATTGTCATAGAGCTCTAGAATGCAAATACAAAACAGTTCTAGTGGCCCAATTTCTATTCCCAAACAACAATAGCCATTCCTCTCCTCCTGAAACATCCCAATATATTGCAGACTTCTGTGAGAGCTAAAAGAACTTTAAGAGATGTGTTTAAAAAATGTCTCTAAACTCTAAGTTTGACTTGCCCAAGGACTGATAACTTCCTGGAATGCTGGAATGTTTATGGGAGACAAGCTATCTCTTGAGTTTTCACTTTTATAAACAAGGTTGGTTGTCCCAACTCCACTGAATGTGCTTGGTCACAGATAGGTCGGAGATATGCAGCCAGGAAGTATATCAGCGTGTATGCTTCCCTCCAATTAGAGAAATGAGGGAATTATGTAGCTTTATGGAGTTTGCCTTTATAAGCACCTGACTAACATAATATTCTGATATTATCTGGATCCCAGGTATAGCCATGGTCATTGTCCTGGCCAGTATTTAATATAGCTTACTTCAAATTTGGCTCAAAAATTATATTAATGGTTTTATTCCTCACCAGTGGGATTAATTCTTCCTCAATGCTGTTGATTTTCTAGTCCTTACTTAGCCAGATGGATACTAGTAGGTAGCCATTGAGGGTGTTTAGGTTTTAAATTAGCATATGAAAAGGCGGAGCCTTTTGTGAGTCTACTTCCTGGGAAGCTCCTTTTTTTTTCTTTTTTTTAATTCCGTATTTTCTTTATTTAAATGTCATATGATTTCTCCTTTCCCAGTTTCCCCTACAAAAAATAAAAAAAACAAAAAAACAACAAAAAGAACAAACCCCTGTTCCCTCCCCCCTCCCCCTGCTTCCCACCCCACCTTCTCCCGCTTACTGGCCTGGCATTCCCCTACACTGGGCACAGAACCTTCACAGGGCCGAGGGCCTCTCCTCCCATTGATGATCAACTTGGCCATCCTCTGCTATACATATGTTGCCAGAGCAATCAGTCCTACCATGTGTACTCTTTGGTTGGTGGTTTAGTCCCTGGGAACTCTGAGGGTACTAGTTAGTTCATATTGTTGTTCATCCTAAGGGGCTGGGAAGCTCTCATTCTCTTCTGTTGTCTTTTACTTTGTCAGCTAGGAACTGGAAGAGGGTGGGTTGGTGAGCAGGGGGAGGAGGGAGGGAACAGGGTGTTTTTTTGTTTTTGTTTTTGTTTTCGGAGGGGAAACTGGGAAAGGAGACAGCATTTGAAATGTAAATAAAGAAAATATCTAATAAAATAAAAGAAGAAAAAAAAGAAGAAAAGAATAAAGTCTACATTCTACCATTGACCCTTGAGGAAATTGACATTCTAAATTTCCCACAGTGTCTCATAGTACTGTCTCCTCCCTTTAAGAGTTAACAAGCAGGGCCTGTCAAACACCTAGACCAGAGTTCAGCTCTCATTCTTCTTTCCCCCACTGCCACAGGAAATCTTATTTGCCTAAAGACTTGCTAAGGAGAAGAGAGAGCTAATTATCCCCTTAATGAGATAGTACACTTATTTTTCCCAGAAGTCCTTCCCTTGGGGCCGATGCTTTCAGGGCTTCTATTAGGCAGCACTGTATAGCCACTGTGAACTCAGGAAAACATAACTTCTCCTTTTCCTTCTATGCTTTTCCTTTGGACACTGAACAAAAGCATGTTTTCCCAGACATTGTGATTTTTTCTTTTATGCTCATTCTCTGAAGCCTTGCTCCCTCTCTCATTTAGGAGCTTGTTGACATCTACTGCAAAAGGTATGCCTTTCTTCTTCCTCTCCTCCATCTCCCTCCTCTTCTCTGAGTATCTCCTGATTTTTCATTTTGCCTGTGATTGAAAATGAGGACATGACTTCTCCTAAGAATGGATGAAGAGGAGGCTTTGATTGTAAATATGAGGGATAGCATAGCCAGATGCATCTGGAAGGTTCCAGATAGAACTGGGCCATGAGAAGAGAGGGCTAGGGAGGGGTGTGGAGGGGAGTGGAGGCATCCTGGTTACCCATTTGTCTGAGGTTTCTTTGAGACATGGCAGCTTCCTCTGTTTATTTCAACCGAACTCTGATCAACTGTCATTGAGCTTTCTTCTGTGTAAGTTCTTAAATTCTTTTATGGAAGAGATTAAGGATTCAAAATGTGTAACTCTATGTTTCCTTAGTAACACAATGATAGAATTTTTTTTTTGCTGTGCATGTGTGCTCATGTTTCATTTCTATTTGGTATAATAAACATCCTAAGGGGGAAAAATAGGCCAGAAAGGGTTTACTTTAGCTTATAATTTCTGATTACAGCCCATCTTAGTAAGAAAGGAAAGGTAAGAACTTAAAGCAGCTAATCATATCACACTCAATATCAAGGACAGAAAGAAATCAATGCATATGTGCTCATTTGTATTCAGTCTCCTTTCTACACACAAACAGTCCTGGACCCAAGCCCAGGGAATAATGCTACCTACAAAGGGTCTCCTCACATTAGTTAATGTAATCAAGACAATGTGCCTAAGACATACCAGTGGGCCAATTTAATCTATATGGTCCCTCACTGAAACTTTCTTACTAGGTGATTCTACATTGGGTCCTAGTTGAAAATGAAAACAAATTATATCCAGTGTCTAGCATCAACTTGGGAAAATAGCAGTTACTATTCAATGTGGAACAGTGTATACATACAAAGTACTTGTATGTGACCACTTCAAATGCCATGATATAACCAACCCACACACTTGATTTCTTTGAATTAGGTACTGTTTTGGTTTGAATAGGAATGGCCCCCATAGACTCATGCATCTGAATGCTTGGCCTACAGGGACTGGCACTATTAGGAGGTGTAGCCTTGGTGGAGTAGATGTGGCCTTGTAGGGGCAGGCTTTAAGGTCTCCTATGCTACAATGATACAATCTCCCTCTGCTGCCCAAGGATCAAAATGTAGGGTAGGGCTCTCAGCTCTTCCAGCACCATGTCTGCCTACATGCTACCATGCGCTCCCAACATGATACTAATAGACTAAACCTCTGAAACAGTAAGCCAGCCCCAATTAAATTCTTTCCTTTATAGGAGTTGTCATGGTCATGGTTTCTCTTAACAGCAATGAAACCCCATCTAAGACTTTGCTTTAAGTAGCAGGGCCAGATTAATGTCATAAAGCACCACATTGTGATTGACTTAGTGAATCTATAATAGAGGCAATTTGTGCCATAGCATCACAGTGCCAAGAAGAGTCATTGTAGTAGCAAGTATCACATATTTGAGGTTGAAAAAATATACACTGTAAATGAACATCCTTATGCATACATGCAATAAGCTTAAAGCAGAATGTTCTGATTAAAACTTCATACCCAAAGTCACTGTTTTCCTCTTGAAATCACATTGTCATTATATGGAGAATAAATCATAAAAGCAAAGTTTAAAAGGAGAATAAACAAAACCAACATTTGGGGAGCTGGGAGGCAACATGCTGATACAGCCTTCTGGGAAAGCTGAATCCTAAGTTAGCAATATGCAAAGCCAGGCAGCCCACCATTTGACAGGAGACTTTGATGGAGAATGCTGAAGGACTGGGGTCAGTCCTGCCTGCAGTCTGTGGCATCTAGACAATGCCTGAATGAAGGACTCTGGTGTGACCGAGATAGATAATCGTGGGAAAACTGCCTTTCATCAAGACCCACTGTGAAGAGCCTCCTCAGTTCATAGCTGTCAGGCAAGAAATATAGTAGTGCTTTCTGGGACGTTTTGACTATCAGACAAACGGGCTCAGACAGATCTTCCTGCAGTGAATCTCAAATTTCATAGGCTCCATACTTCACACAGAGCTTCCAGTCTACCTTCTACCTAGCCTTGTATCCTAGACTACACCTGGAAGTATTTTCAGACATTTGACCACAATCTCCAGGTATTTGAACAAAGCTCTACCAGGAGATGAAAAGAAAGAAGTCACATGAAATATCAACAGGAAATATCAGAAAACAAAACATTAAAAAGTTCTTTGTGGTGGACAATCTACTGATGAATCAGAGTTCTTGGTGCCCATAAACCATTCCATGTTCCAGGGAACTATGCAAACTGATCAGTGGACCAGCTGGGGTGTCAAAACATGTGTATCACTCTAGTGCCTTTGAGTCTTGTCCTTTTAGACCCCAGAAGCTGCCCAGGCAACTTATGGCATCATGTGAAATAAGAAACTGAATTGTGCCTTTAAATCACTCAATTTGACAAATATTTGTTTTAAGATTACATAAAAGTCACAGTATTCTCACTTTTTAAAACTATATCTTAGTAACTGCCACTTCTCAACAGATGATGCCTAAGCAGGAAAAGTTTGAAAAGGCAAAACAATCATGTTCCTTATAGCCATGTGAGCTGATAACAAAAGGACTTATTAAAGCTGGAAGTAATAATTTTTCTAACGTACTTTACAGGACTGTTGTTCTTTTTTAAAGTCTTACACATGCATAAGTTGGATAAAAACTAAAACTATACTTTGAGGTATAAAAGCCAAAGGAAAAAGCTTAAGAAGAAAATGTATTCACCTGCTCATAATGGTATTGTTCTCTGAATGGTAGGTTGCAAATAACTTTCATTTTTCCTGTTGGGCATTTCTCCATTTCCCATGGGTTTGATAATGAACACATAGTACTCACATAATCTGAAGGAGTTGAGGGAGAGCTTGGGGAAATAGCAAAAAAAAAAAAAAAAAAAAAAAAAAGTAAAACCAGAAGAAAGAAAGGTTTCCTAAGCAAGTCTAATTCTCAGGCTCCCCCAGGCCTGCATTCTTTCCCATTATCCTCAAGTGTCTCCCTGTGTTCACTTCTCTCCTCAGTCATACCTGATGGGACTATGACGGTGGTATTCTTTTCACATCCTTGCTGCTTCCTAAACACAGACTTCTCAGGAAATATACTGGCCTGTACAGTTCAGCCTGCTTTGATTTCTAGCAACCTTCTGCATACCTCTATGACCTTATGCCTCTTCCTGACTCCTAAGGCCACCAGGCTCTGCCTACCAGATCTATTCTCTTTCTCAATCAAGACATATCAAGCTCAGATTCTCAATGCTCAGGATTTTAAAAGTAGGTAAACTAGGATCTTAATATATTATGTAGAATTAAGAATCCACTCTTTTCCAGCTATCTACTTTACTGTCTATGCTCATGTTAGCCAAAGGAGTGAAAGAAGATTCATTGTCTGTGGTTAAGGGAAGGTGTCACAAAGAACACCATCGTCGAGTTCCCTGCAATGCCACAGGCTTTCCTTGTTGTGGGCTACAGGTAGGTCTAGCTGGGGCTCTTAATCTCCAGGATCCTAAGAACTGACACAGCTAATCATTTAAGGAGGCAAAAGTTGGGAAATGCATAAAATATTGGGAGACCACTAGTTCTTTCCGTTTCCAGAGAGAGGATAATTTCACAAATAAAGCCTCGTGGAAGCAAAAGCAGAGAAGACAGGGAGGAAAGGTCAGGCAAAGATTTGCTTTCTGCTGAGACATAAATATTTTATATGAGAAAGCTGAGATGAGTTTTGGATGTTTGGGTTTTATTCTCCAGCTAGAATTTGCTTTTTCAAAGTGTAACAGGGGTATTATTAATGCAACAGCATTTGCTAATACCACACATCCTTCAACTAGCATGGTTTGCTTCTTTAGACACAACAGTGACACACAGAGTTCACCACTAATATTTCACCCATATGCTTTATAAATCACTTCCCATATTTGTCTTCTTAGTGTAACAAAAGATTCCTTAGTTGTCGGTCTCCATCTACTTTGGGGAAGGATTCAGTGGGCAAAGGAGTGAAAAAAATGATTATAAGCTGAGGTCAAGGTCATGAATAAAGAACGAATTCCCATCTGAAAACCTCTCTTTCGGTCAATTGCTTGGTTAAACAACTCTAAGAGCATGAGGGGGTTCTTGTAGTTACCTGATTCACAGCTTGTATTTATAGACAGTGCAAGGTCTTGATGTTTAAACACTAGAAATAATTCAGTCTCTCCCTCAGGAAATAACACCCACTTCTTTTGTGCCAAGGGATTATGAAAGGGTCTTCAGTGTTAAAAAAACAATCACCACAGGACAGGGAGGAGGGAAGGAGGGGGAAGACAGAAAAGCTATTCATTTAGACTGGATAAACACACTCTGAACCACAAGAAAAATTTTTAAAAATAGGAACAAATTAAGGTAATACTTGCAGCTTCCTCTGACTGTGGGAATACAATTATTAGCTATCCAATTGAGTTGCACCCCAAAAGAAATGTTAAGTTCTATTTGCTATTTGTTAGAATTGTGTGTTTGTGTGTGTGTTTAAGGTAGTAAGATAATTGAACACTGCATGATCTTTGAGGGCACAGGAGGGCCAGGTGAAGAGATCTGGGTTTGGGAGAAGGTGGTCCTACTTTGGGACTATTTGAGACTAGGAGTGTTCTGTCTTTAATAATATTCCTAATTGAGATTGTACATTGGCAGTGTATACTCTCAGTTCTATGAAATAATGATGCTGTGCAGCACTGCAGGGAACAAAAAATAAAAATAAATGGGAAGGAAATGGGAGAGTGAAGGGGAGAGAGAGGCAGGAGGAAATCAAAGAAATAAAAAAAAAAAGCAAATGTAAAGACAATGACAATGGTAAATGACAAGCCACAAAGAGCAGGGATGAGGCCAGGAGGTTAGTCATGGCATGTATTCTCACTGTGGGCATTCAGGCTTGAGACTGATGCACATAGCAATGACCATCAAGAGAGATTGGTCACACTCTTTCAGCACAGAAAGAAGGGGCTAGTATTACCATGAACATAAAATAAATTGGAAGAGTATAAATTGTGCTGTTGAAATATATGATCCACAGTTTTAGTTTAAAATCAAAATTATGAGAATGTTTTAAGTGTTCATTTACTGTGTGTTTGTGTGCATGTTTCCAATGTTAGCAAATGACACACCAATAACATGCTATAACCACAGTAAGTACATTGCTCTATAAAATGTTCCTTCCCACTTGCAACTCTTAATAATTTAGTTTAATATATAGCACTACTTCAGATAAATGGCTTCAGAACAATTACTTAAATAATGAAAAACTCATTAATTATAAAGGCTGGAAAGTAGGCTAGAAGGGAAACATGTGAGGTTACTTCTTTTTCACATGTTCTTATGTTGTATGCTAAAATCCTCTAAGTTTCAGAAAATATAAAATTTGCAACTTTGGAAGATAGAAAACACAGAACTCTAAAAACACCAAACATTTATTTCAACCCAAGAGAATGCCACATCACCAGGTTTCACAGTTTTGAAAGGAAAATTGTATGATTTTGCCTCACAAGTTGTGATTATTATATATCTAACTACCATGTTTGGTGACATTATTAAAGAATAAAGTTTTAGAAAACCAGAACTATGTTTTGTAAGTCTTTTGTTAAATAAAGTATGTTAAATAAAATACATACAGGCTATCCATTAACTTAATCTCTATTATGAAAAGGCAAACTAATCCAATGTTTGAAAATAGTACATTTAAATAGGTCTAAAATATAATCACTGAGTCAAATGACTGAACTTTATTCAAGACCAGGTGCTAGCAACTAAAATTGATTAAATACAACAAATAAAAAACAGCAAAGACAACACCCAAAAGCATAGAAGATCATAAACCACATTTACTTTCACATCCGCTTTAACATTTGAACAGAATAACGAGATACCAAGACTGTTGGAAAGGCTGAAATATTAATGGAACAATCTGGAAAACGTGAGCAGAGAGACAAGAATAGGACCTCAAAGGGCAAGAGAAGAGCTGCCATGGACTTTGAAAGAAGAGCAAGGTCACAGCCTTCCCCTCACCCCCAAGCTTCTCCTGAGTACAACCTCAACTGTGCATCCTTCCGAGCTCCACCCACCACCCAGGGAGACAGGGCCCTTCCCTGAGACCAAACATAAGAAAGGCTTCATAATTGCTAATTGTGTCTTCTCTGAGTACAAATTCTCTCTGCTCCTTCTTCAATTACAATTGGAAGAGTTCTTTAACTGTCAACATTTTCAATCATTGTTATTTCTATTGTTTTCTTCTGAATCAATTGCATTCTGATCACACTATTCAAAGATGGTGAATTTTTTTCTTTGTAAGTCCTTTTGAAGATGACAAAGCACAATGGAATTGCAAGGTCTCCTACTCCTAAAAGCCAGTTACATAAGCAACAATTTTAAAGTGATACATCTTTTGTAACCAAAGAGAAAAGGAAACTTCTAGGGCTTTTATATAGAAAAATCTTATACATAGAAATCCTAAGTGTTACTGAAGGGGAAAAGTATGACTAAATTCTAAGAATTCTCCCTAATACTGTCACTGTAGAGAGAGATCTATTGTAAAGCAGCTAGGCAGAATGAGGAAAGCCGAGGACAAGGGCTTCAGTAACAGCAATAGATATACTACAGGCATTCAAAGGCTTAGTAGAGACAGAAAATGTTAAAGAGGCCAATGCTCAGGGCTCAATTGCAAAGTAGACAAAAATCTAAATCCCGAAGCCATCACTGCATCTTTAATACATAATAAGATAATACAGCACTTGAAGAATAAGACTACTGAGACATTAACAAAATATTAAAAGAACTTGACACTGAAGTCCTGTGAAGGAGGTTGTTATAGTTCCTCACACAGAAAGGAGGGCAAATACACACCCTGTGTTCAAAGACAAAGCAGTCTTAGGTAAATGTGCCAAAATTCAACCAACCAACTTATGCTAAACCTCTGAACCAGGTATGGTCATGTGAGCATATACCACCAGCCTTTGGTAGGCTGAGGCAGGAGGATCAGCTGGTTAGGATCAGTCTCTAATCAGCTGGTTAGAGACCAGCCTGAGCTACATGTCAAGACTATGCAATGAAATTGCCCACTTTATTCTGGAGCAAGATAGAGATTGATGGAGAGAAAATGCAAGTAATAATCATGTTAGGAGACAGGAGGACATGCATAAAGAATGCAAAATCAGATAACCTCCAAAGAAGAAACTATACAAGATATACTGAGCCATAAAGAATAGACTATGAACAAGAAGTCATGGAACATAACCCCCAAAGAAAAGATGATAAAACATTTCTATAAATGGCTTCTTAAAACATGAAAATCAGTATACCATTATTTCAGAGCCAATTAAAAGTATTTGAGTCTGAACTGACTGAAACCCGTTTTAATGAAAATGCATTAATATGTACATTAAAAACTGAGATAATGGCAATGAACAAAGAAGAAGGGGATTAAAATAATTAGCTAAGACATAGTTTATATGTTGGGCAGTGGTAAACCAACTTAAGTATTAACTAGAAGAATAGTTTCTGGGATAAAGAGGCAAATTCTTAGTTGTGGTAGGCAAGCTGAAAACTGTAAGAAAACCCACAGCAACAAAAACAAGCATAAAAGAACAGAAAAGTCAAGTGTATTATTATATACATGTGCAATATATAAAGTAACAGACCTCAGTGAAGGTTTATTTATACATTTATTTATTTGTTTTGATACAAGGTGCCACTGTGTAGCCCTTGCTGGCTTGGAAATCAACATATGGAGCAAACTGGCCTTGAACACACACAGATCAGTCTGCCCCGCCTTTGAAGTGCTGAGATTAAGGGCATGCAGCACATACCACCCAGGCGATTCTTTTATTTATCTATTTTAAAGTTATCTGACTATTACATGGAATAACATTCACTTAGCAGCAAAATGTTAAAATAATTCTTGCTGGACATTTTTCTGAACTTTTTTTGTTTTGTTTTTTCTGTGTTGACCGAATATTTCAGACTTATCTATCTTCTAAAAAGCACCATGTTTGAAAGCTGGCCAATAGCATTATCATCTAGAGCAGCCTCAGTCCTGTAATTTCAATAGTGTGGCTTATGATGTTGAAGTGGTCAAACCACATAGTTGATTTATTTTAAGTCAACACTAGTGGCTGTGGAATGTCCAGCACATAACCACTATCTCTCTTTCACCAACAAGAAGATCAGTTGAGTGGGACTGCTGCCCTCTAAAGCTGGAGACAGCAAGGAACAGATTCCTACAGGAGCCTCCTCAGGTGTGGGCAAACCAATTCCTTTACAAACCATTAACTATGCCACAGAGGCTATTTCAGTCACAGAATGTTGTATTGGTCTAGTGCTAAGGTATAGAGCAATTAAAAACTTAGCCCTTCAAAACCACTGCTTTTATTCTATGTCACAAGTTCACTGCCAGGGGCTCACTCATTTGGGGAAGTGTTCTCTGCTAAGGTTATATTTGGTTTACAACTGATCCCCAACAAAACAGATGTATGGGGTCAAGATGGGTGTATACACATAATCTGATGCAGTGGCCAGGACATCCAGAGAACTGGCTCCTCTGTGAACACATGATTAGTGTTTGGCTAGAGGAGAGTTGCTAGACAGAACCTTATGAGAGGAGAGGAGAAGTCAGTACAGTGAAACTATCTAAGTGGCAATGATATTGCACCTTGTTTGTTCTAAAGGAACCCCATAAACACCCTAAGAACTTTTTTTAACCTAGTCTCAGAAGTCCTCTTGCTAAAGCTAAGGAGCACACAAAAAGGCTATCCTGGATCAACAGGAGTTTTTCTCTTTAATTGGGGAAGAGCTAAGAATTTGCCACCGTTTTAAATCTATGATAGGTATTTACTTGTGCAGCATCACTAAATACTAACTAAAGCTCATGCCTCATTACTATTCTGATGCACTTCAGAATACAGCTGCTGCTAATGACTTAGAAATAAACTGTGGAACTTACTTGACTGAGTTCTGTCCTAATGATTAAGTAAGTCAATGATGGTGAACAAATGACTTGAACTCTCCTTATCCCCACCTTCCCACTTGTAACCTGGCTGTCGCATTCCCATTTTGGGAAACATCCATCATTTGTCTTGAAGTGATAAGATTTTCACCTGGAGAGATGGGGACCTGAAGTACAGAAGCAGGTTTTAGGAGGGACACTCTCCTTCCAACAGGCATGCTGTGTGTAAATGGAATGGGTTTGTGCTGCACTGCCAACTTGAAGATCCCCTCAGAGAGATAACTGAGCTTAGATAGTCTCCAGTTCTGTTGCAGGTCTGCACTTCTCAGTGGTCACCTGAAACTTTCTATCATAAAATGTTGGCTCAGTTTAGGGGGATACACTCAAAATAGTGCATTAACCCATAAAAGTTTATTTCTTAATTTGTTGATAATAATGCCCAACAAGGGTCAGCAAAGGGAGGATTTGCTCTACAAAGCCATTCAGAGGACTGATAGGGACATTATCTAGTCCCAGCATTGCCTGGGAACTCATCACCATCATCTGAATCCCCCAAAACTACTGTGTTGGCAGAGAAAGAAAGGACCCCAGAGAGATCACTCCTGTTGCCCTTCAGGAACTCTAAGGGGAGGAGGTGGATAACCCCATTCAACATTCTGTTAGCCAGAGTCTGGTTACACCAGGATGAGTGTTTAGACCTGTCAGCAAGCCAGGTACAAAAGGAAATAGATTGTGGTGAATGTGCAGCTGTCTAGCACATTATCTGTTCTATAAAGCTGGAAAATGTCATGTGTTTTCACAAGTCCAGATGAATTTGAGAATGAAAACAGAGAAAAAATATTTTTAATTTCCTTTGTGGGGGATGTGTAATACTAAGTGCTAAATGGAGAACCTGAACAAACAAAGCTTCCATTTATTTGGTTTTAAAAGAAACAAAACAAAACAAAAGCCCTTGTGCGTGTGAGTACAGACCTTTCATAAATTAGAAGAAACATCCTTATCGTGGACTGCAGGTATCAAAATGCCCAGAACATATAAGGAGCCAGTTAATGACTAATTTATACCAATTCAATTAACCACCCTTCCTGACAGCCCAGTCAGTGATCAAGAGAAGCACTGGGAGGAAGCCCCTATACCATTTGCCCACGCCATGTTTTTTTTTTTCCCCAGGAAGCACTCACATCGTGCCTGGGCTTTTGTAGGCACCACATTGACATGCCTTTTTAACAGAAGCATTGTGTTCTTGCAGTTTCTAAACAAGAATTACTCAAAGGCTTGGGGAGTGTACTGTAATCAGAAGCCATTCAAACTAAGCAAACCTGTATTTGCTTTGGTAATGACCCATTCACTCTTCATCTCCATCTTCATTGATGCTTATTATTCTTGCATCTAAGGTTAAATATCCATTCAAGCTTAACCAGTTTGCTCCTGATATTCATTTCACTTATAACACAATGATGTGAGTTTACTCTCAAGATCACAAATTGGTTAGCTTTGTAAAAATTTATTTCATGTCTAGTTAAGAAAAAATGGAATGAAAAACATTGTAAAATGCATCAAAGGATGCTCACAGTAAAGGAGTTGACTGTTTTTCCATCTGCTTTCAGAGATGGAACACAGGAACAGCAAAGTCGATACTCACAAAACTGGCAGGACCACAACTGGCCCCCTACTCCACCTCCAACATTTTCTCTGATCAATAATATCTCTTATTAATGGAGGAAAAAAATCAAACAGCAGCATTTCCTACAGAACGTGATGGGAAATCCTGACTGGTTTTAAGTTTCAAGAAGTATTGTGCAAAATTTAATCACAATTAAGATAGAGATTTTTTCCCCTTTAATTACCTCTCCAATGACAACACCATAAAGAAAGTCTTACTCTCTTTTAGTATGTTTCTGCTTTCAGTGCATTTATTTTTGTAACTGGGGTCTGTCTACTTGAAGCCATAGCAAATTTTTAAAGGAATTATGTAAACTCAACTTAAAGGAACTATTGAATAAGTAATGTTACAAGTAGACATGGCTATACCAAGAATTCTGAAGGTAGAACAAAGCTGAAGAGGCGTGAGAAGTGATGTGTGAGGAAAGGATGCACTATAGGCCTATCCATTATATGGCTGTTCTTGCCATGAACAGCACTGAGAGTGAAGTGGCACCATCAGGAGTCACTTCCTGGTGCTAAACTTCCTTGTTTCTTTTTGGTCCTGCTCCTCAATTTCAAACTAAAGAAGAGTTATTTATGTGTATGAATCCATATTTAACTGGCTAGAATATATGTTACATTGCTGTGACTTGTGAACAAATTGGAAAGTAGTTTAAATATGTGTATTAACTTTTCATTATTGTAGTAAATAAATAAATGAAGAATAATAGGCCAAAAAAGAAAGTGATAATAACAGTAAGTAAATATAACAGGATTGGAATGAATCAACCTGATGTATGTGTTATACATGTAATATATTACATATTAGGTATAAAATATATCATACATTATAATTTATATATCATATACACAATGCATATAACACATCAGATATATATCATATTTATTATATTTTATATTGTATGTGCTATATATTATATAGTGTATGTTTATATTATACATCATACAGTATGTATTATATGTAATACATCATATATTATACATTGTATATTATGTATAATACATAAAGGAAGTCTCACTCTTCTTGTGTGTATAGTATATGGTATGAAGTATGTGGTATGTGGTATGTAGTATAGTATATAGTTATAGTATATGGTACAAAATACATCACACATCACCTATTGCATATTCCACACCCCACATCACATCACATATCATTTACCTTATGTAATATATCATATATCACATATCACATGTTGTATGTCATATATTATATATCATATGTAAATATATATTTGAATATATGTGAAGTCATGGTCTATTACCTATGGGAAAGGCCTCTTATCAATATGGGAAGTGCCTGCTTCGGAAAGTAGAACCTTCCACTAATGGAAGGACAAAAAGACAAAAGAAAAGAAAAGATCCTGGTTAGAGTCTCATTATTCTCTTAAAAATATGCCCTGATGAGCATAGAATAGCCCATGTCCCACACCTCATAAAGGTTCCACTACCTGCCAAAGTATTATTTTGGTGAGTAAGCCTTTAACTTGTGGGCTTCTGGAAGACCATCCAGACGCAAGTTATGGAAGTGTGGTAGTATTTATTTCTTTATCCTATAACAGTCTAGGTGGTCCAAGAAGTTTGTATGACTCTTGTTGCTCCTCTCACATCACTGGTGTAACTATAGCCTAACAGATTCATTAGCATGCTGTCTTGCATGTCTACATGCAAGGGGAGGGGGCAATCCTAAAGGAACATGTTTCTTTCAATTTAAAGTATGCTATCATTTGGTAAAGACTCACTTTTTTAATGATCACATTCAAATAAGAGTAGCCAATTGTCACATCATTTATCAAAATTCTCCCTTGCTATAGGATGAGAGTGGATTCTGATGGATGAATTATGAAGGATTGGTTTGTTTAAAGATCCAAGGATGGCACAGAAAAGATAAAATTGTTTTAGGTATAATTTCTTTACTACAGCATGTAATAGCACTTTGCTGTTCTATTGCATAATAAATAGAATGCAAACTTCTTAGGTTTGTAGTGTTCATATTCCTTCACAGTTGTCTACCCTATAAGAGTGTCTCATTATATTGAACAGATATTTTGAAATGACAGCATGTTTGAGATGCTTCTTTAAAAACTGTATATGAGACTGTACTGATCTGAGCAAATCTGATAGATAGTTAAACAGGTGGGAAAATGAGCAATTAAGAGCAGTATTTAGACTTCATGTCTTGGAGAGCTTAGTAGACGCTAAAACCTAGAAAGATATTCACATCTACATAGCTCTGCTTAATGACCAGCCAGTCACAGAAGGTAAGCTTGAAGCTCCCAAGGAAGAGGCTGACACTGACAAATGAAAATGAGGTTAAATAGAGCCATTATAAAAATCCCTCTGGTAATGCTTCAGAAGAACAGAAGTTAGAGCCAGATGTTACTGGGGCCCGGCTCATCCAATGAAAGTCTACTCAGTCATCAAGATAGTTCTTTACTGAGATTCTTAGCAGCTGTTTAAGGTATTGGGATTGAAAGAAGGCCTGGCTGGTCTTTTCGAAAGCCAGACTGTTTTGTAGGATGCCTCCAGGCCATCTAACCTGAGTTCTTGAGTCATGAGAAGCTTCTGAAATCTATTTTGAACACATCTTATGTTGTATTCATGGGGATGTAATAAACTTACAACATTACTTTCAATATCTCAGGGACAAAGTAGCATGTGACAAGCAGAGAGTGGGATAACACCCAGAGATTAACGTAGATCTCATTCCGATGTAAAAATGAAAGTGTTAACCTAGTAACTACTAAAACAGAGTGACATGATTATAATGAGTCAAGCTTCATCAGAATTCATTAATTTCAGGGCAGGACAAGTTCTTATTTAAATGAATCTTACTAAAAACCATATTGATCCAAATCATAGAATAGTATTTTTTTAAAAAATATGAAGACTTGTTTTCAGGAGCTCATGCTGAAGCCAAGCATGCTGGTGCACACCTTTCACTCCATCCCTTAGGAGGCAGATGGATCTCTGTAAGTCTAAAGCCAGTCTGATCTACAGGGTGGGTTCCAGGACAGCCAAGACTTTGTAGAGAGATGTTTAAAAGATGCTGGGCATGAGGAATCAGCTGAATCATTGTGGGGTATAACTGTAAACAAAGTTACAGAGCCTTAGCTTTCATTCTACCCAGGGTGTTCAGCTATTTAAGATTCTTGTTGGTGTTTTCCCACCAGACAGTCCCATCCTGTCTCCTTGTGATCTCTTCCCTCTACTCCCACCCTAGCCTTTAACCTCCCACATTCTGGTCCTATTCTCAGAGATCATCTTATAAGCAATGGTGATGGTGAATTTGTATTCTACATTTGAAAGGAAAACCTGACTGTTAACAGATGGCTGCCACTTGTGTTTTCATATCCACCCTCTGTCCTCAGCAGTATCCTGATGTGGGGAGTGATATATATATATGTATATATATATATATATATATATATACATGTGTGTGTGTGTGTATGTTTATGTTCCTGAAATTAAAATATGTGCTCAAGGTTACACTTGGTGCTCCAACTTGCATTCTATTTATCAACTGTGTCACTTTAATTCAGCCGATCCTGTAAGGATGTGAGGCTGAGCTCTGACTCGGATTGAAGCACAAGACCACTTTGCAATAGGGATAAAAAATGGATACACTCCCCCTTGTCCCTTTATGTGCTTGCCTGCTTGATTTGGCATGTTGATGCATTCTTCTGTAGGTTTACATTTTTTTTTTTTTGCCCTGATAAAATACTTTAGATTGTATGGTCATTCTCTAGAGACCCCAGATCCTTCTCTTACACTGGTATGCTATAGAAGAATTCACTCTCCACTCAATTTTGATCATTTCAGTGGAGAGAGCAACTAGCTTTCTTCTTGCCATTGGAAGCCAAGTGTCCATACATGACCAAGCTCTAGCTAGCAATAGAGAATAGGGCTGTTGGTTTGCTTATAAGCTTCTGGACTTGTAGGGGATTTATACCCTCATGAACCTATCACAATATGAAAACATTATTAAGTTAAAAAAGTATTGAATACCACTAATCATACCAGATATTGTATTTAATCCAGGCTACTTTAAGCGTACTCAGAAACCTCATATAGGCATGGTATTTATGCATATTTATGATACATACAAATTGTCACTGTTAAATAATCTCAGCAGGAGAGCTTGTGACCACCTGGACTCACAGATAACTTATTTTATAGAGGTCAGTCACCTCTGCCTCTATCTACACCATCCTTTGCCATGTGTCCCTGCACAGGGAGTTATGTTAATAGGGAAGACGGTTTAAATCTTACTTAGTATCATGGATTTTATTCACTACGTTTATATTTCTTTTAAGCACTCAGTTTTCTTTAGGATGATGATGATCATTATTATTATTTTATTTGTCTCTCATACAATACATCCCAACAAGTGTTCCATTTTCTAACAGCAAAAATTAACACTCGATTACACAAAGGAAGTTTTTTATTCTCTTAGAAAAGACACTTTATCCATGCATTTGCCTTCCATACCTGTGGTTATCTGGACTAAATCACCATCATTGGATTTATACAAAACTACCCATCATTAGGCTCTTCCAACCTGCGCTGCTTCTCAGCAAGGAACTCAGTTCAAAGAGCACTCCCCCCCCCCCCGGTGGGTTTATTCTAGTAGAAGCTTCTATATATATAATATAGAAATAATGACGTTTTGAGGATTAAATTGCAGTGCCTGCTGGGTGGCAATATACTGTGGAGATGACTGCCATCTTCCATGTGGGTTGTGTGCTTTCAATTGGCAACTTATATATGACAGCAATTTTCTGTTAACCATGATTGCCAAGCCCAGAAGTTACTGGGTGAATATATTTGTGTGTGCGTGTGTACGTGTGTGCGTGTGTGCGTGTGTGCATGTGTGTGCGCGCGCGCGTGTGCGCGTGCACCCGTGCGCACACGCACCTGCACATGGGTGTGGCAGAGGGGTATGCCCATGACATGCAAAGACCAGCGAGGATGTCATGCTCTATCACTTTCGACTTATTTCCTTACAATAAGAAATCTCACTGAACCTGGAGCTAAGCTGGCAAATGGAAGCACCAGAGAGCTATGTAGCCGTCCCCAACTCTCATAGTACATGGGGTACGGGTACATGTGTGACCACAGCTTTATAAATGGGTTCTGGGACTTTGAACTCACATCCTTATGCTTGTGCTGCAAGAGCAAGAACTCTTACCCACAGAGCTATCTTTCCAGCCTCAAGTTTTCTCTAGACTCAAGTTTGATCAATACTGAAAATAATCTCTCAAGTGATTACCTATCCATATTGACAAATTCCCCAACTCTCTGCCTATATGTTCCAGGCTTATCTAAGAATTTTCAGATGTGTGCTTTTTTTGAAATGGCTAGAGTACTTCAATTCTAAAGTTTGTCCCTTGAGATTTCTTGCCTTAACCCCAGAAGAGACAGCAGGTATGATGAAATACTAGATCTTTTAATATATCATACTACTATATGATACTGTATAGTAAAGGAGACATTGCGGTGTGATTATGGTTACTAATTAGCTGACTGTAGGTTAGTAATGGGTTGACCTTAAGACGTAGAGATTTCTCCAGATCTTCCTGGTAGGCATACTCTAATCATAACATCCCTTTAGTAGTATCAGAAGAAAGCAGAAAAGGGGCAGAGTTATGAAGCCCAAGAAAGATCTGACATTTCATTTCTAGCTAACATTTAGAAGGACCGCAGTACAAAGAAAGGAAGTTAAGTGCTGAAAGAGATCTCCTGTCCAAAACAAAGAAGAAGTCAGTGAACTCTGTTCTACAGCTACAACACTCGTAGTTATACCAACAACCTGAATGAGGTTATAAACAGATTTTTCTGCTAGGCTTTCAGATTAAAAAAAATCATACCTTGTCCAACACCTTGATTTTTTGACCTTATAAGACATTGAACAGAGAATCTACTTATGCTGTGCTTTGTCTCCATAACTATAGAACTACGGACTGATTGATGGACAGCAGTATAGGCTTCTAAACTGATAATGACTTGTTAAAAACAAAAATGTAAAACTAACATAAAAACTATTACCACCTCCAATACCCAGAACAGAAGGAGCAGGTACTAAAGGGTCAAACTAGTTTTCTATTTTCTCCATACATGATACAGACTTTTCTTCTACCATTAATAGTCTTGTCTTTTTACCATTATTATTAGAAACAATCTATCTTTCCTGCTGCACACAATCTTGGCCACTAGAATGATAAAGGATGTGGCACTCCCAGAACACTGATGCCATCCCTAAGGAACACCTGGATTCCTAAAATTACCATTAATGTGTCCCAGCTAAAGACTAGGTTGATTATTTCCAGGGTCTAATATAGCATATAGATAACCTATGAGGGCATCTCATTTCCTTTATAGTAGTCTAGCCAAAAAAAAAAAAAAGTACAGAATATTCATTATTTACCACATTTCGATTTTGTTTAAGATGAATGGAAGGCTTTGAGTCCAATCCTTCCAAAATTCATTTGAAGTTCAAACTCTCAGTGCCTTAGAATGTAATCATATTTGAAAATATTGTCTTACAGAGATAATCAAGTTAAATTGATGCTCTCAGATTTGAAGCTGATGTTTCACAAATGGAGAAAATTAAACACAGATATAAGTATGGAGCATGGAGCAAAGATATGTAGAAACACGGGAGAAGACAGCTACCTTGACAGGGAGAAAGACTGGGAACAGACCCTCTGCTCAAAGTTTTCAGAAAACACACACACACACAGGCACCTTGACTATTTACATCTAGTGTCCAGAACCATGAGGCGAGGAATGTGTGTGTGTGTGTGTGTGTGTGTGTGTGTGTGTGTGTGTGTGTGTGTATGCACATGCAATTTAGTTGTACTTTATTAAGGTGGTCCTTGCAAACTCATAGACTGAGTCTGTACTTTCCACAGACTTCCCTACTGCCTTGTGTCTTATGTTACCCATCTGGATCACTGACGATAGTTGAATCCATAAACCACAGAACTGAATTTAAATTAGAAGTCCTGATCTACCCTGATATCTCATGAGCTGTCATGATATGAACCATGATAACGCTACCAGTTCATCCTGGTTTGCATACATAAGATCAGGTTTTGTACTGAACATTCTACAACCTAGTGATTGGGCTTAGGGATATTAAAGTACTTTCTGTTCTGTGGTCTCCAGCCATAAAAGCTGAACTGAAAATGTATTAATCAGAACAGTTTTAATAATGTCAAACTCACAGAATATATGTGCCATTTTCTTTGTCCGTAGGAAACACATTCGCTCCTAATAATTTTCCCACCTCATCTTAAATGTCTTATTCTCTGAAGTCATGGTTTCTGAGAGTAAGGGTCTACTTCCACCTGTTATTGATACTTCTTCCCAGAGTAAGGAGTGAGTATTGTGTTACATCAATGCATCAATACAGTTTTCTGAAAGTATTCCTTCCAGGGCAAGTAAAGATGGCTCCAAGCAGCCATACACATAAACAGATTAACTGACATTTCTTGTTTTTACATTGCTTTGTTTGGAAAATGTTTTAAAAATTAATACACTAAACTGTATGTATTTATGGAGCACTGTGTGATGACTTATATATCAGGGTAAGTATACTTATGTCCTCAAAAACAAGTTGAGACTTTTCTCTCTGTTCCTCTCACACATATAATCGCATAAGTGTTTAAAGCTTTTCTGGGTTCCCTGCTATTTGGAAAATCCTGAGGGCAGAAACGACCATCTGTATCTTTCTCCATAAGCTTGAGAACAATTCCTAACAAATGCAATAGACTTTCATTGAATGGGACTAATGCTTTTATAGCTAAAATACACAAAAACAATATGGAAACAACACTAAACTGATACAGTAAATTAAACTGGAAGGAAAAATTATGGAGAGAGGGAAACAAACAAACAAACAAACAAACCCTGAAGGCTGTCCAGAGGGACAGTGACTTTTCAAAATTGTCATCAGGGATAAAGAAAGGGAGAATAAAAAGAGAGTTAAAGATGGTAGGCCAGTCTGGGTTTCTTCATTTTGATTTGCTTTCTGAGTTTCATAAGTTTCATTTTAATTGCATTTGGAGCAAGCAGAGCTGCACTTTCTCATAGAGCCATGCATTTTGGATGAGTGAATATGTAACTATAAATTCTATCATGACTTTGATACTAAATTACTCTGTGCATGCTGTAACCTCAATTATGAAACATATGTTTCCATATTCTGGCTCAAAATCAAGGTACATGTACATTAACAGCCTTCAAAGACAAATAAATATATATAAATGCCAAGTTTAAACATGAAAATCAGGTTTCAGGTTTGGAAGACAGGAAAAGGTTTAAGAAGTGCTATTTTCTCTTTCCCATTGAGTGCAATGAAAGTAAATAAAATCCGAGAAGCTTCCTGTGCACATGAAACACATACATCTTAGACGTTTCCCTGCTATTTTCCCATTCTTTTTGCAATCTAAATACTTTATGTAGCCTTTACACAGTTCAATTTTGTTTATTAATTTCACTCACCCTGGTTAAGATTCTTTGAATCTCAACAATAATGCTGCATTCTCACAGGCTGCAGATAAGCACCAAAATTCCCTTATCACACTTTAGAGAGAGAAAGAGAGAAGTTTAAAATTCTAAAGAAATGTTCCATGAACATGCTCAGTACACGATGCTCAAGTGTCAGTTTTAGAAATCTTTCTCTCTTTTTTTTTTTTTTTTTTCATATCTATCTTGGGATGCTGGTTTTACAGTTTCCTGTTTTAATATTAAAAGAGAGCAAAAGTAAATGTAACCAGTCATTGGAGACTTGGAAATTTTTTCTTTTAATATAAAATGAAAATTGGTTTGTTTGTGTCTCTTGCTGGGACTGAATAGCAATTACTAGCTGACTTTTCACGCTAATTCTCTGCTAAATTCTCTGAAGTTGCAAGGAAAACAACAAGCAGGAAGAGATGACGTTGGGTTATTTTTAAAGATGTTCTGGCAGAAACATGCAGGGACCAATCTTAGCAGCCGCGTTACTGGTCATGGGCCCATAGGTCCATCCCTTCTGGAGCTAAAATGGCATCAAGTTCCTCAAAAACTAAAATGACAGCTGGGTACTTCAAACTAAAGTCTAGCACTATACTCTTAATAGCAGTTTCAAGCTGAAGAGAACATCTAATACAAAATTCCCCAGTTCAGCTCAAAGTTTTCTTTTTTGTTATTCTGAAGATTACTTTAACAATTCTTTGAGCATTTCATATAATGTATTTTGATCATATCGTCCCCTTCTAATCCTCCCCCAAATCCGAATCCACCCCATCTCCTTACCCTAAACTATATCCTCTGTCTAGCTCTTTCTTCTTTTATTACTTTTATTTCTTTTTCTTTTTTTATATACAAATACTTTTTCTTTCTTTTTTTGCTTGTTTTTCAAGACAGGGTTTCTTTGTGTAACCCTGGCTGTCCTGGAACTCACTCTGTAGACCAGGCTAGCCTTGAACTCTGAAATCCACCTGCCTCTGCCTCCCAAGTGTTGGGATTAAAGGTGTGTGCCACCACTGCCCGTATTTCTTTTTCTCTTAAATATTCTCCATGAAGTATAATTTGTGCTGTCCATATAATCCTGGGTGTGGGGTCCTCTACTAGAGTATAATCAGTCTACCAAGGATCACATCCTTAAGCAAAACTGACTCTTCCTCTCCAAGAAGCATCAACTATCAATAGTGTCTTAGTTCGGGTAGAAGCACATGAACCCCTTTCTCCTCCATACTACGATGTTGACTGTCTTGATCTTATGCGAGTCTATACAGGTATCCACAGTCGCTGTGAGTTCCTAAATGCAATGACCCTGCTCTGTCCAGAGGATATCGTTTTGTTCTAGGCTAGCTTCTACAACTTCTCCATCTCCTCTTCCATTGACAGTTTTGAATATATGGGTGGTGGTATGATATAGATATCCTAATTGTAACTGAACACTCCATTGACCCTTACTCTCTGGACCATAGCCAAATATAAGTTATAAGTTACAAAGAATCGCTTCTGATGAAGCTAAGAGTTACACAAGTAGAAAGGTACAAATTTAGAGGGCAGTTCAATACTATGTCTCTTTATAGAATAATAGTGGCAGGTTCACCACTGGAGCCTACAAATCATAGATTCTTATAACCAGATTTATAGTACCAAAATGTTTCCTCCTGTGGAATGGGCCTTAGATCCAATCAGATAGTGGTTAGTTACCCAATAACATTCATAATTCTTATTCTATTTAATTATTTATTCTGTGGAAGGTGGTGTGTGTGTGTGTATGTGTGTGCATGTGTGTGTGTGTGTGTGTGTGTGTGTGTGTGTGTGTGTGTGTGTGTGAATATGTGGCATGTGTGCCATTCAGGCATCTGATGGTTAGAGAAAAAATTGCAAGACTCATTTCTGATTCTGTCTTTGTGCCATGTAGGATTAAACCCAGGTGGTCAGGTTTGGCAACAAGTGCCTTAGCACTTTCAGTCATCTATCTGGCCCTAGGATAAGTTTTGTACCATGTTATATCAGTGGAAATAGGCATGTTTTACATCCATGATTCCAAGTTTCTTTATATAGGGAACCTGTCCATGTCAGGATCTTGGATGGCCATTGTTTGATTATCTGCACCTAGAATAAACTTAAGATTTCAAAGCATACACTCATTTATTTAGACATGCTCTGAATCTTTTTCTTTTCTTTTAATTGATTGATTGGTTGGTTGATTGATTGATGGATGGATGGATGGATGGATGGATGGATGGATGGATGAATGGATGGTTTGACTGATAGAGGGTCTTCTTACCATAGTGAGTTCTAGCCTGCAACTCACTATGTAGCCCAAGCTAGCCTCAAATTCTTATGATCAACCTGCTTCAAGCTCCCTAGTTCTGGAATTACAAATGTCTGGCCCCCTACCCTGATTGAGTTGTGTTTTGTAAATTCCTCTCTGGTTATCTTTTGGTGGAAGGTACTGTCTAAATAATAAAACCCAAGTTCTAAAATATGAGTTCCTGAGATTAGCTTGTGATAATTATTTAAAATGGAGATTTAAATCCATAGTTTCTAGATATTTTGATTGAATAGATAAGAAAGAAAACCAGTAACTATACTTTGAAAAACTACCTTCTATGTTACAATGAAGTGGTAAGGATTGTGCGCTGAGAATGGTAGGACAGAGAAAAAAACTTAAATTGATACTTTCTTACTGGGGTCTGTGTTGTTCAGAATGACTTGAAACTGTGCAGAACACTAATTAACCATGCAATCTTGCGCAAATGTCTTTTAAAGTCTATTTCTGTGCATGATGAAGAATCCATAAAATGATAAAATAATTAATAGGAGATAAAAGATAGTTTTAGATGTTATATATCGCACACATACAGAAAGAAAGAGAGAAAGAGAAACAAAGAAAGAAAGAGAGAAAGAAAGAAAGAAAGAAAGAAAGGAGAGAAGGAAGGAGAGAGGGAGGAAAGGAAGGAAGGAAGGGAGAAAGGGGGAGAGAAAGAGAGGGAAAGAAAAAGGAAGGAAGGAAGGAAGGAAGGAAGGAAGGAAGGAAGGAAGGTAGGAAGGAAGGAAGGAAGCACAAGGCAGCTATAACTCACAGCCACTCACCCCTGCACTGTCAGATTCTATTAGAATGGAATCCATTAAAAGACTCAACTCAGCTGGATTTGGAAGCCTGATGAGATTGTAGCCCAGTGGCAGATGGTATCAGGGAGACTGGAGCAGGAAAGAAGAGTTTGTGTATTGGGAGAGAGCACAGGACCATCATTACCCAAAGAGAAACTAATTCCTGTCGTCTAACCTCTTGGACACTCTCTGTCTTAGGTAAGATGATGCTTTAGATCTTCAGTGCTCATCTGCCCTGTCCATGAACTTGAGATAATAATGTTTGTTTTACAGGACTTCTATGAAGCGTCAATGAGTTAACGGTGGTAAAAGGTTTAAGACAGTGCCTAACACACACTAAACTCTGTGTAGCTTTTTAAAATTAACTATAGGAGGCCCAGAATACTCTAAGAAAGATGGGCTTAAATGATAACAGTGGTAAATTAAACAGATGGCCAAACCCCTTCTTCTCTTTCAATTTCGAAGCTTATACAGTTGCTCTGCCGTTCAAGGCAACAGGGAACAGTAGGATGGTCCTCTATGCAAGAGGGTCCTTCACACACTGGCTGATTTCAAATGATGGGAAACAGTTGAGAATGGAAAGCCCTTCAGGGAAAAATGTATCCCAATCTAATTTCACAAAATAATGGTAGGAAGGAGACAATCAATGTTACCCCAAAGTAACTCCCAATCAAAGTGCTTCAAAGTCTTGTAAGTCATCCTTAGGTCCACAGCCTGAACCATCACGGACAGCCAAGAGAGAGCCTTACAGCTACTTATTATTACACTGTGATGCTAAAATCAGAAGTTAGGGAAAGCTCCAATCTGTTAAATCAATAAAATTTAGACTATTGGAGAATTTATTTTGAATGTTAACTTTTTATAGCCCACTTAATCTTAAACTTGGTTAATTCTCTCTCTCTTTCTCTCTCTTTCTTTGGGGGATTAAAATGATGGCATTATATATGCTAGGCAAGCACTCTGTCACTTAGACAGACCAACCCTGCCTTTAATTTGGAGATAGAGGTCTCACTAAGTAATAGACTCTGTCTTAGTTCCTGTTCTACTGCTGTGATGAGACACCACGACCCAGGTAACTTATAAAGGAAAACACTTGGCTGAGGGCTTGTCTTGAAGCCACCAGTGAACCGGCCTATCAGAAATATCATCAAAAACAAAGGGAAAGCCACACACAAAACACATATTAAATGTATTGTAGATAGAGGTAGCTTGTGCTCCCCCCCTTGATTACTCATATTTCCCAGCATTTCCATAATTAATTAGAAAATAAGGGGAAGCTCAGAGTTAGAGGGCAACTAAAAGCATAGGATTTGGGGGAAGTACTTGATAAATGGTCTTCCTCTGCTAGTCTCAGGACAGATAGGCTAAATAATCTTTATCTCCCACCAGCTGGAAACCCCATTACCAGGACTTCCCAGACTCCAAGTTATTCTAGTAAAAAATCCCAATTCCTGTAGGAAATGCCATCGCCATTCACAATGCAAGCAGAATTTTTCCTCTTCAAGTAGTTACAGACTTTGTTTTACACATCACACATTAATACCTATGAATCTTTTGTTGTTTTCCACAAAACAAAATTGGAATACTTCTAACAGAAAATAATCAGTGTTTTGGGTTGATACTTTCTTACACAGTATAGTATTTTTTTTTTTCAAAATCACTTAAAACACCTTTGTTTGATGTCCTTGGGAAATGGCAGTCATAAGTTACCTAAAATCATGCAGTGTGCAGTTTAAAAGGAGAATCCAAAGAGTAAACTATTTAAATTAAATATTTTCAATGAGCTCCCTGTAGTTGCATAGGCTTAAGTTGTTTACCTTGTATTCCTGAATTAACTTAAATATGAACTGATGGTTGCATTTTATGTTGTATGAAATTTTACTCATACCTGTTTTTGCAGTCTACATTTAAAAATTGTCCAGTTCCCTCCTAAGTTCTCATCTCCACAGATCCACCTATGCCATGTGAACTACGGAACAAATACAAGCGCCCAAAGTGTTTCTTATATGAAAAAACATTATATTCTTTAAATATTTGCTGGAAATTTTCTGTAGAAAGTAAAAGCACGTCTCTTAGAATAAATAGAATTGAATCTATTTTCACCAAAGAACAGGCCTTAATAAAACTAGTTCATATGCATAGTTCAATGAGCTTTGAGTAGATAAACTTTAAACTAATTTGAATCCACTGCTTACTATTTTTGAATGCTGGTTACTAAAAACATTTCATGTTAGCATTTGACCAAAGCTTTATCGGTTAAAAGGGATTCTTGGCAAATGAGTGAATATTTATTTCACTAATAATTTTTTAAAAAATAAGATTGAGGAGAGAAGGACTTCAGTGGCACTTACAAAGTTATTATATGTTTTACTTTACAAGTTGATGAGTTGAAGAATCAAACTTAATAACCTGAAATAGCAGTTGATATCCTCTCTCCCACTATTGTAATTTACTCAGATAAGAAGCAATTCCATAAACATGAGACTATTTGCCAAGTGAGAAAAGTCGATCAGCCAGCTGAAAAACTTCATACCTAAAACTTACTTTTAAAATTCACTTAATGGGACTGGACAGAGAAGTCAGCAGGAGCACCTGTTGCTCTACAGGAGGCACAAGTTCAGTCCCCTGCAACCTTACCAAGCAGCTTACAACCCCCTGGAACAACAGCTCCAGGGGATCAGACACCCTCTTCTAGGTTTTGAGGGCGCAGCACCCATGTGCATTTAAACTCACACAGACACATACATATACGTAAATAAAAGCAAAGCATTTTTAAAAGTCTCTAAAGTAACTATGTGATTGTTTACTTTCAAATTTGTCATTTGTTTAGATTGTATTAAAACCAAGAAAGAAGCAAACAAAGCAAATAGTCCCTTAGACTGATGGATGGGAGGTAACTAGCACGTTTTCTGCCAACAGAGTAATAAGAGCACAGAGTTTCTGGCAATTAAAAATACATACTAATTATCATGAAATATATATTAATTTTGTAAACAGTTCCTCTCTTCAAAATGTGCTCAGGGCAAGTAATTAATGGAATATGAAAAAAATGGCTTCAACACAGAAGACTAAAATTCATTTTAGACTATAAAAATGTTGTTTCATAAATTATTGAGTTGCCATTAAAATGATGTTCTTCAGTTGGACATGGTGGTGCATACCTATATACTAGAACTTGGAAAGGAACAACAGGAGGATTAGGTTCAAGCGCTGTCACAATTATCTATTGTGTACACCAGCTTGGGCTATATGTGAGAGCCTGTTGACAAAGATGTATATATCTGAATATATCAAAAATATCTATTGAAATGTAAGTTTTGTTTAAAATAAGCTAAGGGGAAAATTTAATTTTGTTAAAAAAAACAACAAAATTTAATATTCTTGTTTAAGAATAAAGAAATGCCTCTGTATTTGCCAGGCTCTGGCAGGGCCTCTCAGGGGACAGCTATATCAGGCTCCTTTCAGCAGGCACTTCTTGCCATCTACAATATTGTCTGGATTTGGTGACTGTATATGGATGGATCCCCAGGTGGGGCAGTCTCTGGATGGCCTTTCCTTCAGTCTCTGCTCCACACTTTGTCTCCGTATTTGCTCCCATGAGTATTTTGTTCCCTTGTCTAAGAAGGACCGAGGCACTCACACTTTGGTCTTCCTTCTTTTTGAGCTTCACGTGGTCTATGAATCGTATCTTGGGTATTCTGAACTTTTGAGCTCACAGCCAACCATTGGACTGAGCACAGGGTCCTCAGTGGAGAAGGTAGAGAAAGGATTGAAGGAGCTGAAGGGGTTTGCAACCCCACAGGAGGAACAACAATATCAACCAACCAGACCCCCTACCCTTAGAGCTTCCACGAACTAAACCACCAACCGAAGAGTATACATGGAGGGACCCATGGCTCCAGCAGCATATATAGCAGAGGATGGCCTTGTCAGGTATTAATGGGAGAAGAGGCCCTTGGTCTTGTGAAGGCTTGATGTCCCAGTGTAGGGGAATTCAAGAGTGGGTAGGTGGGAGTGGGTAGGTGGGTGGGGAAATACTGTCATAGAAGCAGGGTGAGGGGGAATGGAATAAGTGGTTTCTGGAGGGGAAACCAGGAAAGGGGATAACATTTGAAATGTAAATAAAGAAAATATCCAATAAGAAAAAGAAATCCAAAGAAAGAGAAAGAGAGAGGTAGTTTTGAACGAGATGCAGCAGTGTGGTGGTATCATGTTTATTTGTTTTTTTACAAATCTGAGTATCTGTGGTTTACTGTAGTTTGGTGCAGTGAGCAAACACTTAAAGTTTGTTACAGTAATCCAATAATTATCATGTAAATGGAGACTGACTTAGAGTTAGTCTCTAAAAATATTACCTTAAGCTTAGATCCCTTCACGTGGGAGAAACAAACAAAACCTGGGATTTATATTATAAACATGTAAGTCACGTACCATACAAAAATCCCTCTCCTTACACCAGATAGGCAGAGCCCCACACCTGTGGTTATAGAGGTTTAGGTAGGTGGGATCAGGTACAGGCATTTGTATACACAAGACCACTAGGATTTCTTCCTGTGTACAACTAGAATTCCACCTGACTACTGAACATCATGTGAACCCAAACAATTCCAGGAACATAAGGTGATCCCACAGAAAGGTGAGAGGAAATTGACTTACTTTGATAAATAGAAAGGGAAGAGAGGAGGGGAAGATGAGACCATTTGTTCTAAAGGAGAATACTTTTGAAGACTAATCAGGAGTCCAGCGGCTGGGATTTAAATATGTCACCAAAAGTTTATATATTGCAAACCAAATTCCCAAATGCAATAGTGTTGAGCCATGAGAACTTTAAGTGTTGATGAGGACAAGAATATCCTGTCTTTTAGGCGGTTAATGTAAGTTTTGCAGTGGTAAGAGTTTAGGATTTCTCTATTCTCCCTTTCCTTGAAAGATGGCTTTTGTCATGTTATACTACAGCAAAAAGGGCCTCCCTAGATGCAGCCCCTCATCCTTGGACTTTCCAGTCTCAAGAATTATAAGCCAAATAATTTTCTGTTCATTGCATAACAGACTTAGTCTGGCATGGTGGCATAAAGCAGAATAAGACAGGATAACTTTCTGGTCTGTTTCTGCTTAATAATTTTCTGTCATATATTCACAGATAAGAAGCATAAATTAAGAAATATTCTGCTATGAAAACATGTTGTTTCAACTAGTTAAATTAGAAGTATTAGAAGAATTTATAGAGGTCCTAGAGGATCAAAAACTCACAAAGAGAAATGCCCAGCCATTGAAGTATTAACTACAAGTATATGGCTGCTCCTTTAAGACTTCAAGAACAAAGAAGAGAGTCAGAGAAAAGGAGAAGCTAGTACTTGGAGGAGAGACTCCCTGGATGATGCTATAATTCATTCATGAGCTTAGAGGAAGAGCATCAGGGAGCTGGGATTCAAATGTCTCAAAGTATAATATCAGACAGCTCATGCTGTCTTTAACAAGGCAAAGGAAGGTGACTAGAGGGGTTTTGAAGAAACAAGTAGTAGCTGGAACCAATTGCTATCATTGCCCACTGCAATTTCCAGGGCAAAAATTACATTGACCAGGTGATGTTGTTACAGGAAGAAAAACAGGAAAAGAGTATGTCTCTTCATGACTTCTGACCTTTTGTTCTTCTTGTAGACAGTACTTTTGTCAAAGTTTAACAAAGACAACTGGCAGAACAGAAACATGGTTTCAGAATCCTAGTCCTCCTGGAACAAGGAAGAACATAAAAGATTAGGTATAAAGAGCAGAAAAATGGCTAATAATCAGCACATATGATAAAGGAAAATTCTATTTTAGTCATTACTTTTATCTTATGTCAAACACATAATGTAAAAATATTTGTAAAGTGAATGAATTTCATGATAATGAAACAATATTTAAAAACCTCTAAATAGATTGCTTAACAAATTCAAGGGAATTTTTGCTATTTTGGCAGACTAAATTGAACTTAAAAAAATCTTTTAATTATTTCTTTTAATCTTAAGTTTAATGAACTGTGAATTTAGATGCAATTATATGCTTTAGTTGAACTAAAATGGAAAAGAGAGTGTTAATGTATATATTTTTTTAAAACCTGGGACACTATGAAAATTCCAAACCTAAGAATAATGAGAATAGAGGAAAGAGAAGAAACCCAGTTCAATGGCTCAGAAAATATTTTCAATAAAATCATGGAAGAAAATTTCCCTAACCTAAAAGAGTAGATGCCTATAAACATACAAGAAACATACAGAAAAGAAAGCTCCCCTCCACATAACAATCAAAGCACTAAACATACAGAAAAAGGAAAAATATTAAAAGCTAAAAGGAAAAAGGCAAAACAACATATAATGGCAGACTTATTAGAATTATACCTGACTTCTCAATGGAAACTCTCAAAGCCAGGTCATAGACAGATGTGCTGCTGCAGACTCTAAGCAACCACATATTCCAGTCCAGACTACCATACTCAGCAAAAACTTTCCATCACCATTGATAGAGAAAATAAGATATTCCCTAATAAATCCAAACTTAGACAATATCTATAAACCCTATCCTACAGAAGATGCTAGAAGGAAAACTCAAATCTAAATAGGATAACTACCCATGAAAATATAGGTAATTAGAAATGTCACACTATCAAAATAATGTACACACATACACACACACACACTCACACACACACACACACACATACAAGCATACAATCACTCATGTACCACCACCACCACCACCACCACTAGAAATTAACAAGAATCAACAGCCATTAGTCATTGAAATCTTTCAAACATTTTGAATTTTGACAGTGTTTATATGTTAACATCATCTCTGTACTGCACTTATATCAATTAATGTATTTTATTTCTTTATTAATTTTGACAATAGCAATTACATAATACTACAGACTTACAGTTTTGAAAACAATTCTTGATGCTGTAATAGTAGAAGGTCAAAAAGCCACTAAAACTTGTAAAACATAAATGAATTACAAAAATTGTTTCACATTTTTCCATTAAGTGCTACACTTAATGGATTGCAAATTATTCTTTAAAAAACTTTGAAGAACATTGTAGAATCAATGAATAGTCTGTGAGTTAGAATATGAAAAATTAGAAGTAATTTTCTTCTTTCATAAGCTGATACTATTTTCCTTCCTTAAAGGGATTTGTCAGTTCTGAGCATGAGCTACAAGTGTGTTTCACAGATGGCCATCAAACCTCATATCATCCAAGTATGCATACCCTTTATCCTGCAGCATTACATTGCCTGCATAAAGAGGTAGGTAGACTCCGTCTATCCATCCTTTGATTACTTGCTTTGCAACTTACTTCAACTTATAATTGTAGCCAAACTAAAGCTTTGAGTTCTGTAGTCCAAGATTTTTAAAGTCTTGTTTCTTAGGAGAATGACCCGATGCTTCCATGTAAAGATATTTACCTCACTTAATACATTTTAACAGTTGAGGATGTGAATAATGTTGGTTACCAACTCTTTTTCTAACCATGGACAATAATATGAGTGAAGCACCTTTGATCATTTAGTTCCAGCTGAGTGGCAGATAACTCTGGCTGCCTGAGGATTCCAGTGGAGGTCAACAGAAGTGTCTCTTAGCTGATTCCAGCTTAAATTGCTAAACCACAGAATTATAATAAAATCAATGGTTGCCCTCTCTCTCACTTTTAAGGCCATTTAATTTAGTGTGAGTTGTTACATAGTGACTAATATAACAACGTATGAGCTTCACAAAGGAGTTCTACTAGTAGACTAATGTCACTTTTCATGTCTATGTGGGATGGTGTGACAATTTGCAACACAAAATTTTCCTAAATATATGTCCAAATTTTCTGACAGGTAGTATAAAACAAGAGAGGGGGGATGCAATCATCTGCAGACTCCTAAGAGACAAAAAGGAAGTTTTCATTATGTTAGAATACTTAGGACATACTCTTGCCAGTGGGAGAGTGTGTGCATCAAATTCAAGTGCACAGACACACTCACATTCAAGAAGCACGTCAGAGTGGAAGGCTGTGTGAAATGGGTTGGCACAGTCTTAAGCTTCCTTATCTCAGACAGTAGACAAGGTTTTCACATAGTCTACGTCTTAAGTCAAAGAGAACAGACAGAGCCAGCAGCAAAACTCTCAGGGGCCACATGCTCAAGAAGCAGACGAAACAAGCCTTCTGAAACAAAATGGAAGGCAACCCTCATGAGTCTGTTCCTAGACTGAAGTTATCAGCTCTTCATTTTTATCCAATAAAATAAAGAACAAGACCTTCCTGGGGAAAATTATATCAAATACAGCAATTACAATAATTCCATATCTGATGCTTGCCATAAAATAGGAGACATAAAAAGATTTAGTGCAGCATGAGAATAATAAAACAGATATTGTAAACAATAAATGAGGATGTACAGATAAGTCTAGTATTGGAGTTACAATATTAAAAGATTTTTAGAGGAATTATTTAGTAAAACAAACAAAGTTTTGGTAATTTTAAAAAATTATTTGAAAGCTAAAATAATATTTTAACACAATAAAACAGAATCAGTCATTAAGAATCTGTCATATGGAAATATGCATGTATATTCTTTACACATACATACATACATACGTACATACATACATACATACATACATACATACATATATACATGCTAAGGATGTGGCTAAGTCATAAAATGCACAGCAATCAATAGGATTCAAATTTGAAACCACAGCACTCACTTGAAAAATTGGATGCCTGTAATTCCAGGTCATCAGAGACACAGAGGTCCATGAACCAGTCTAGATAATGAGCAAGCTCTGGGTTTAGTCAGAGACCCTATCTAAAAAGCTAAGTTGGAAAAAGATTGAGAAAGATATCCAGGTTTAACTTTACCCTCTACATGGATGCACACATGATGTGCAAAAACATTCACTCCCAGCTGGCTAGATCATGGGATATATGTAACAGAATGTCAGGCGTACCAGTTACTATAATACAACAGGGAGCATTTGATCAAAAGCACAAAAAGAAAAAAAATTGAAAAGAGCAGAGTGCACCACAAAAAAACGTAGTGGGGATTAAGAGAATCTGAGTAGTTAGAGTTTCCGAAAGAGACCAGAGGAAGGATGGAAGTAATATGTGAAAATATAATAGCAAAGAATTTTCCAAAATGATAAAAATCATATCTGAAGGTTAAAAATACATTACCAAAACAATACAAGATAATGTAAAGCAAACATCAAATATAAGCACATAACAATTAAAATGTTAAAAACAAATGATAGGGGAGGAAATATAAAACAGGTACCAAAATATTTTTTTTTCTCCAAGAGATCAAGAATGACAGCAGAAACATTGAAAGCTAAAAAGCAATGAAATATTGTATTAAAACTCCTGGAAAAGACAATCAAGTTAAGTTTTCGAAACCAAAACAAGATAAGGTTTCTATAATGGAAAACTTATTTTAAATGTTTGATACTACTTTAAATACACAAGAGGTTCTTATTAGCAAAAATATTTTGAATAAATTAAATACATAGCCTATTATCTAGAGAAACAATAGAAAACACAAAATATTGTAAAAAAAATCAGGGAACAAACAGAAAACTATATTCTCTCATATGAGTATCTAGAATGTAATTTATATCTAGGGTGTAATATACATACATATGTATATGCACATATATAAAAGATACAATGGTGATGGAGCATGGCATAAAGGGCATTATTTGAAAACTGGGAGAAAGAATAAGCAGAATTCATCATTTTACAAAACAGTAGTATTGTCTCTAGGATGTAAGATCTGCATATATAGAATTTAAATGTATATCAGCAATGACAACATAATCATTGAGTTAGTAAGTAGTTAACATTTATAACTATTTTAACAACAGACACAATTGAAAATGTTCAAAAGGAATTAAAATCTGTAGAAAGAATCAAAGGGAATATATTAGGATAACAAATCACTTATTTGCCACTGAGCATTCACTGAGTGCTGACATATGTCTTTAATTCCAATAGTTAGGAGAAGGAAGGAGATGAGTTCAAGATCAACCTGGTCTATGTAACAAGCTAGTCAGGGCTACATAGTAAGACCCTGTGTCTCAAAAAAAAAAAAAGAAAAAAAAAGAACAAAAGAAGAAGAAAAGGAAGGAGGAGGAAGAGGAAGAGGAGAATGGAATGGAGAAGAAGAGGAAACACAAAGGAATGATTATAGTAGTAAACTGATCCAACAAAATACTTAGAATTTTGTTGTCCAATATTTAAATACTTAAATGTTCTTATAAAACCTATCAGCATGATAAGCATGCGGTCCTCCTGGGATTTAAAATGTAGAAAAATATTAGAAGCAATTTTAAATTATTATATCTGTCAATTAGATGTTATTGAAAAATGACAAATGCAATATATTAAAATTGGTATAAGAAATAACATTAATAACTTCTAAAGTACACTAAAGACACGTATTTCTTTTAAAAAGAAAACCAAGCCAGAAGTAGTAATGCAAGCCCGTACTCCTCGCACTTAGGAAGAGGAAGTAAAATGATTTCCCTGAGCTCAAGGCCAGATTAGACTGCATCATGACACTCTGTATAAAAAACAAATAACAACAATACTAACTAAATAAATTTGGACTGAAAAAAAAGGCTCAGCTAGTAAAGTGCTTGCCATGTTAGTAAAAGGACCTGAGTTTGGCTCACAGCACACCACCTCAGTAAAAGCAGCGCTTGAGGGCATGAACTTGTTATCCCAAGCAGACATTACAGGAGAATATCTGTATTTCTGGGTTTTGTTGATCATCATGGTTCCATGTGTGAGCTCCAAGTTCAGTGTAAGACCATGTCTCAAATAAACAAACAAACAAACAAACAAACAAACAAAAATAAAGTCAGGAGATCATCCCTATCAACCTCTGTTTTCTCACATATGAATATGTACCCACATACGCAAATGTACACTCACATACATGTGTGTACACATACACACAAAATCTGTAAATAATTAATAGAACTGAAGGCTGTACTCTTCAAGAGTATTCATAGTGCAAAGTTGTGAATATATAGGGAAGAAATACTACCAAACTTACAGGAACTCTCAAACAATATGCAGAGTGAATACTTTATGTATCACTTGAGATCACAACAGACATTAAAAGAAATCAATTCTTTCTTACCGTAAAGTTAGGTGATCAATGTATAATGCTACTGACAGGAGTCTGATTGGCAAGTAAGGCCCATCTAAATCCACAGTGAATCTGTGTTTCACTGAGAATAGATTACCTCCATTAATGATGAGGAGCCAAATTCATGATCTTGCCACCAGATGGCTCCCTACAGATGAGAACAGCTGGATTGAGAAATAACCTTGGGCTCCCTCCACAGAGGTAACTGAGAAGGGAGTGGACCTCAACCAGCTAGATCTTGCCAGAAGGCTTTATGAGACTTTTGAAATATGAGAGTTTGGTTCAGATCACAAACACGAATGAGCACAAAATGTCACGGGAGCCCTGATACAATTATAGTGGATGACTTCAGAACCCTGCTGCCATTGTTAGATGGCGCTCAACTGGAAACGAGTTAAGCTATACCATAAATCAAAAGGACTTAACAGTAATCGACAAAATATTCCATCTAAAGAAACAGAATACAGTCTTTTCAGTGAGCTTTGGAATCCTCTGTAAAACGGACACTTTGTAGGGTGACGATACAAGTTTTAAATAAAAAATTATTTCTGAAATCTTATCAGATCACAACAACATAAAATAGAAAGAAAATGTAAGAGAAACTTCAGAAACTACACAAATATTGAAGACTGAATGATACATTTTTGAATGACCATTGGGACTCACTAAAGAAATTAGGAAAGTTTTTGTTTTTGTTTGTTTGTTTGTTTGTTTGTTTGTTTTTTAAATCATGGAATCAGATAAAAATGGAACCACAACTTACCAGAGCCCTTGAGATACAGCTAAGGTCTAAGAAGACAGTTTATGGCTCTGAGTTCTTACATTAATAAAAAGTCAGAGAGAGGGGTTAGAGAGCTGGCGCAGCAGTCACAAGTATAGGCCCTTCCTGCAGAATGCTTTAGTTTTATTTTCAACACCTATAACCAGCTCCAGGGGATCTGGTGCCTTCTTCTGGCCTTTGAGGTCATTCACACTCACAGGCACATGCGTGTACAAGAGCACACACATACACAATTAAAAATAATATACATTCTTTTAAAAACTCAAAGAGATCCTAATATTCATATGGAAACACCAAAGAATTGATAGCCAAAACACACCTGGCTAAAAAGAGCAATGCTGGACTTAGCAGATTATGCCATTTACTTATACTAGAGAGACACTTTGACTAAAACTGCATAGTGCTAGCACAAAAAGAGACACATAGATGAATAAGATACAATAGGATAGCCTAGCCTAGCCTAGTGTCACATTTTTTTTTAGAAAAAGGTGTCAAGATATCCATTGGACAAGAGAATCTATTATTTTTAATTCTCTTTACACACAGCCCCCCTTCTCTCTTCTCATCCTACCCTTACCAATACTTCCCTCCAATGACCCCTCTCCTTCACCTCAGAGCCCCTACTTGGGTACCACCCCACACTGAGATATCTAGTCCCATCAGGATTAGTCACATCCTCTCCCACTGAAGACCAACCAAGCAGTCCAGGTAGGGGAAGGAAATCCAATGGCAGAGAACAGAGTCCAAGACAGCCTCCACTTAATCATCATGCCTGATGGCTAAGGCAGTCATTGGTTGGCTGTTCCCTCAATCTCTGCTTCATCTTTTTCCCTGTACATCTTGTAAGTAGGATACATTTTGGGTTGAAGTTTTTGTGGGTAGGTTGATGTCCCCCTCGTTCCTCTGGAAGTCCTGCCTGGCTATAGGATGTTACCACTTCAGTCTCTCTATATCCCACTGGTAAGAATCTCACGTAGGGGCTCCCTCATAGACTCCCCATATCCTCCCCCTTCCTGGGCCTTCAGCTAGTTCCAGAGATGCCCCCCACCTATTTCCATTCTCACTCTCATCCTTCTCCCACCCTCCTTTCCCACACCTGATAACCATCCTCATTCTCCTCACCTCCTCTCCCACCCAGTTCCCTCTCTCCATCCACCTTAGATAACTATTTTGTTAGCTCTTTTGAGTGAGATTCGTGCATCCTCCCTGGGGCCATCCTTACTACCCTGTTTCTTTTGGTCTGAGGATTGTAGGTAGCATGGTTATCCTGCACTTTATGGTTAATGTCCACTTATAAGTGAGTACATACTACATATGTCTTTTGGGGTCTGGTTTTCCTCACTAAGGATAGTATTCTTATGTTATATCCATTTGCCTACAGATTTTATGATGTCTTTGTTTTTAGTAGCTGAATTGTATTCCACTGTATAAATGAACATTTTCTTTATCTGTTTTCAGTTGAGGGACATCTAGGTTGTTTCCATTTTCTGGCTGGTTCATAAAGCTGTTATGAACATAGTTGAACAAGTGTGTCTGTAGTATAGTGGGACATCTTTTAGATATATGCCCAGGAGTGGTATAACTGGATCCTGGGGAAGAACTATTCCAATTTCTTTTGAGAAATCACCAAACTGATTTTCAAAGTGGTTGTACAAGTTTGCACTGCCACCAGTAATAGAGGAGTGTTCCCCTTGCTCCACATTCTTGCCAGGCTGTGCTGTCTCTTGAGTTTTAATCATAGCCATTCTGATAACTGTCAGATGGAACTTCAGAGTCATTTTGATTTGCATTTACCTGATGACTAAGAGCATGGTTGAACATTTCTTTAACTGCTCATCAGTCATTCAAGATTCCTCTATTGATAATTCTCTGTTTAGAACTGTATCCCATTTATTAATTAGGTCTGTGTTGTTGGTGTTTAATTTCTTAAGTTCTTTATGTATTTTTAGGTATTAGTTCTCTGTTGGATATAAGGTTGGCTAAGGTCTTTTCCCATTCTGTAGGCTGCTGTTACATCCTATTGAGGTACTCTTAGCCTTCCAAGAACTTTTCCATTTCATGAGGTCCCATTTATTAATTTTTCGTCTCTGTGTCTGAGCTATTGGTATTCTGTTCAGGAAAATTGTTTCTGGTGCCAATGAGTTCAAAGCAGTTTTCTACTTTCTCTTCTATTAGATTTAGTCTATCTAGTTTTACATCAAGGTCTTTAATCCACTTGTACTTGAGCTTTGTGCAGGGTGATAGATATGGGTCTATTTCCATTCTTCTGCATGCAGACACCCAGCTAGACTAGCCCATTTGTTTAAGATGTTTTCTTTTATCCACTGTGTGGTTTTTGGCTTTTTTTTTTTTTTGTCAAAAATCAAGTGCACAAAGGTGTGTGGGTTTATGTCTGGGTCAACCTGTGTATTTTTACACCAATACCATGTGGGTTTTATTACTATAGCTCTGTAGTATAGCTAGAAAACAGGATTGTGATACCTCTAGAAGAACTTTTATTGTATGGGATTGTTTTAGCTGTCCTGATTTTTTGTTTGTTTGTTTGTTTCTTCATATGAAGTTGAGAATTGCACTTTCAAGGTCTGCAAAGAATTGTGTTGGAATTTTGATGGGTGTTGCATTCAATCTGTAAGTTGCTTTTAGTAAGATGGCCATTCTTACTGTGTTAATCCTACTAATCCGTAAGCATGAGAGATCTTTCCATCTTCTGATATCTTTCTCAGTTTCTTTCTTCAGAGACCTGACAATCTTGTCATAAGATCTTTCACTTGCTTCGTTACAGTTACACCAAGATATTCTGTATTATTTGTGGCTATTGTAAAGGATGATGTTTCTCTGATTTCTTTCTCGGCCTATTTATTATTTGTGTAAAGGAAGGCTACTGGTTTCTTTGAGTTAATTTTGCTTCCATCCACTTTGCTAAAGGTGTTTATCAGCTATAAGAGTTCTCTGGTAGAATTTTGAGGTTGATTATGCATTCTATCATATCATCTGTGAATGGTGATACTTTCACTTCTTCCTTTCCAAATTGTATCTCCTTTAGTTGTCTTATTGCTTTAGCTAGAACTTTAAGTATTATATTGAACAGACAGAGAGAGAGTGGGCAGCCCTGATTTTATTGGAACTGCTTTAGTTTTTTTTTTTTAATCCCTATATAATGTTGGCTATAGACTTGTTGTATATTGGTTTTATTGTGCTTAGGTATGTGCTTTGTATCCCTGATCTCTCCAAGACTTTTAACATGAAGAGGTGTTGGATTTTTCAGAGGCTTTTTCATCCTATAATGAGATATTCATGTAAATTTTTTCTTTCAGTTTGTTTATATGGATTACATTAATGTATTTTCATATATTGAACCATACCTGCACCCCTGGGTGAACTGAATCCTACTTGACCATGGTGGATGATCCTTTTGATGTGGTCTTAGATTTGGTTGTGAGTATTTTATTGAGAGCTTTTGCATCAAGGTTCATAAGAGAAATTGATCCGAAATCCTCTTCATTATAGTACAGGCAAAATGTGGAATAGAAAAACTGAAACTAGATCCATATCTCTTAAGTTGAACAAAAGTCAATTCAATATACAATTTAAAAAACATAATGAAAATCCTAAAATACTGTAATTGATAGAGAGAAGTAGATTTTAAAAACCTTAATGGTATAGGTATATTATCGAATGTCCTTACATTCTAAAAATGTTCCTAATCACACAGAAAACAAAATTGGGCAAATAGAACTCCAAGTAATTTAAAATTCTGTGTATGGCAAAGGAGACAATCACCAGAGAAAGCAAACACCACTTGTGCATATGCTTTGCTCAGTTTGCTTTCTTACACAATTCGGGACTACCTGCCTAGAGGTGGTACCAACACACACAGTGTTCTGAGCCCACCTGTGTCAATCATTAATAAAGACCATGCCCCACAAACTTACCTAGAGGTAATTAGATAGAGACAATCCGCCAGTGGAGATCCCCACTTTCAGATGACTCTAGTTTGTGTGGAGTTGACAAAAGCTAACTGGCACACCAAGTCTTCTTTTGAGAGCAGATTGATACCTGAAATAAATAAAGACTGTAAAAATTAAATACGTACAAATCATCCAGTCAATACATGGGATAATGAACCAAGCAGATAGTTCTCAAAAGAAGAATCACAGATGATCAAGAAGTGCTTGAAATGGTGTACTACATCTTGTTCCACATTCCATCTGGAGACAGAGGACATAGATGCTGGTGAAGCTACGGGAATGCAGGTAGTACAGCCACAGTGGAAATCATTGTGGAGGTTCCTCAAAAGTTTTTGAATAGAAGAATTTATAATGGCCCAGATGTACCACTCCTTTGTCTATACCCAAAAGCCTCAAAGTCAATTTACCACAGAGGTACTTGCATGCCCATGTTTCTTGGTACACAATGCAGTTTACGTGTGGCCAACAGGTGAACAGACTGAGAAAATGTGGTACATGTATTTGACTAGAGTTGCATTCAACTATACAGAAAAACAGAAATCCTAACATTTTCAGTAATAATGGATGAAACCAGAAATTATGTTGGGCAAACTAAGCCAGACTCAGACAACCAGACAAACATTGCATTTTCTTTCATATTACAAAACCTAAACTTAAAATATTAGCTCTCTTCTGCTCAACAGTTTCATTTGCTGAGCAAGAGCTTTTTATGAGAGAAATAATGGGAGAGCTGGAAGATGGGAAGGAATGTCAAAGGCTGGTGTCTGGACACAACATGATTGGTATACATATTGGGTTCACAGCAGCTGTACTTACCCACATTAGACCTCCACAAGGTCAAGAGGATTAAAAAAATGTTGAGGTTTTGTCTTTTACTGTCTATTCTAACGATAATTGTGGAAACTCATGACCTAGAGTCTGTAAGTAGTCCCTGTGACCCTGCCTCTAGTTAATTGTGATTGGTAAATAAAGATGCCAACAGCCAATAGGTGGGCAGAAGAGACAGAGGCTGGGTTTAGGTTTTTCAGGCTTGGGGCTGGAAAAGTGGACCACAATGGGAGAAAGAATGCACAGGAGAGGAGGAAAGAGAAGCCAACAGGAGATAGCTGAGCCATAACAAACGCAGCCATGTGAGCTGGCCAATTGGAGTTATGAGCAGCCCAGATGGAACATAGTAAGTAATAAGTAATGAACCGGGATTATCAATAGGAAAGTAGATTCTGCCAGCATGGAGGGTAGGTAGGTGCCCAGCTATTGTGCTGCTTAAAGAGTATTTAAAATATAATGGCTGAGTATGCCTTTCATCTGAGAACTTAATAACTAAAGGTGAGGTAGAAACCCCAGGCCAGGATTTTATATAATTTCTACTACAATGTAGGGCGGAAAGGGCTCCAGATCCACATATCCAGCTGAGAGGTAGACATAATGGAAGTAGACATTTATTCAGGGAGGAAGAGTTAGTTTTCCAGCAGCAGCCGTTGGTAGGTTGTCCATGTCCAGTAGATAGGACCATCCTTACTTACGCATGTATAGGCAACGCTAATTGGACTTCTGGGTTACAAATAACAATAACAACCAAACCCAAACAAACAAGCAAACAAAGCATAAAGTTATGAGGGATTTGTGAAATGTATTGGGAGTGCAGGGGAGTTGGAAGGAAAGTGTAGGGAGTTGATCTAACCAATGTATATTGTATACACGTACAAATTAAAAATAATTGTTTATTTCTAAAATCACAAATGCAGTTGGTAGAGGCCTTAGAGGAATTGCAGTACTAGAAACATTTTATGTGATTTGCTTCAGATCTATTTTAAAATAGCAATATTAATTTACCTACTTTTTTTTGTGTGTTACCCTCAGCGATTTTATTTGGAAGCTGATACAGAAGCAATTTGCCAGCTAAAGTTTCTTACTCTAAGAAATGGTGATTGGGGATCATTCCCTATTTAAAGTTGTGGACATAGATCAGTTGAGCTGCCTCCAGAGGTCATTTTAGATGAATTAAGCCCTAAGGGATCCACAAAAGTTTTCCTATACGCATACTAATTTGAGTGTGTTTCACAGTGCCAAAAGCCACATGAGACTCCCCAGCAATAAGCCTGCTAATACAGTGACTCCGTGTAGGCTCAGATAGAGAGAAACTGAATAGGTCAGTAGCTGCAATTCAGCCCCAAGATTTCTTTCTATTCTAAATTTTCACAGCAAAGTGATTTCACGGGTTCAGGTAAATCTCGAGAGGCTGGATAATGATTCACACACCAATTGCAATGTTTCCATTTTAGACATAGCCATTATTCTGGTAATGCCATCGATTGTTTAATTCTGCTAGTTTCCTTAACAGCAAAGGGAAGTTGGAAACCATTCCTATAATTGCAACGAGTACCCCCTTACACAGAAGGCAGTTAATCGGGAATGAAGGTTATGTGTGGCTTTCAGTTAATGAAGTTTCTCAATCAGCAACAGTTCCTGAGTGCCTGTTGGAGCACAGCTCTAACCTAGGTAAATTCTGTTAGGTTGTTGTTGTTTGTTTGTTTATTTGATTTTTTTTTTTATGTAGTCATAAGCAATGCCTAGGGAGAACTTGGGAAACGGGGGGGTTGGGAGGGGGAATGAGTTTGTCTTAAGAGACGAACTTTGAAATTGATTCGTAAACAATCAGTAAGCAAATTTGCCTAGGAGATTGGATGGCTTTCCTGGCTAATTGTAACCGAATTGAATGAAACAGCCATGTATTTAAAGAAAGAGTGTGTTAATGAATAGAAAAGTGAGTTTTAAGGGGTAATGAAGTGAAATGCAGGCATCTAGAGGGAAATTCTGACAAGAAAGCCCAATGCAAATTAGCCATGAAAATGTTTCAACTCTACCGGCAAACAAAAACTAAAAATAAGAGACTTAATTTTCCCTATTGAACATCAGAGAGGAGACCACTCCCTTCTTTTTCCTTAAAGCATTCCCTTCAATGATAACAAATTCCTAATCTTCTTCTGGTCAATCCTTTTAGGAGTTAAATAAGCCCCATGTCAGCTTAATGACTCCCCAATGAACAGCAATCACCAGGGAAGATGGAGATCAGCTTCTTCTGTGGAGGGGTATTAGTTCAGTGCAGACAGGGGATTGGTGACACCAAGTTACAAAGGTATCCTGTGATAAAACTGAGAGCTTCCCTTCCCTCTGATAAGACCAATTAGCTAACACTAATAGTCACCTGGATTCGTAAGTGAAATGAAGTGAACTAGGTGTGATAAATGCTGAGTCTTCCTGGAGGATTTATTCCCCTTGAGCGCCTGTATAGACATGTTACCTACTTAGCTGTAAAAATATCCTTTGTCTTTGCAGTCTCATCAGCACAGTGCCTTTGATGCACATTTCCTCCCTTTTAATAAACCTTTTCAACAATCATTTTCTTTCTCTTCTACATATGATATGGGAACACTGGGTGTCTTTGAGAACAATGGGGCTTTTCTGGGATCTTGGTAAGCTGAGCTTAACGGGGTCCTCTCAAGCCATATAACTTGGAGAAATTATTTCTTCACACCTATATTCTTGGTTTCCTGCCTCTCCTGGGAGGAAGCTGGACAGATTTAGCAAAGAACAAGCTCTTAACTGAATGGCTGGCCCCTCCAGGTGGGCTGACTTATATCTTAGGATGTGATTATCAGTTAGCCAGAAGTTTTCCCTTCAGGGTATCAGGCCTGACCCTCCAGGAGATGTGGACAAGATCCAATAACCACCTAATAGTTTGTTAAGCAGGTCTATGCGCTTGAGTCAGAACTCACGAGAACATGCCCTTTCTTTCTGATACAAGAATTAAGTATTTTTCCAGTGTTGGAAGACTCAAAGCTGGGGCCTCAAACTTGAGTGCTTTAGTCTCCTTTCACCTTTATGGGCACAGAGAAAGTTGTCATCTGCACAGGGTTACACAGAAAGTTGTCATCTGGGAGAACCTGAACCTGAGGATGAGAGAATTTGGTCAAAATCTTCGAAGGGTTGTCCAAATAGGTGGGGCTAACCATAAGCCCTCAGAGCAGCATTAGGCAAGTCAACTGAGTAACCACACCTGAAAGGTATTACGAATCAGGACACAGAAAAATGCAATAGAAGTATCTTTTACATTCTGAAACCAGCAATTCTTTCGTACCTTCAGGAATTTGAGTCAGTAAGGTACATGGATTGGAGATTACAGAACAGATAGGACTATAGGGAACATAATCTTATATCAATGGCACAGAAGTCCTACTCTCCATTCCCCATTGGGTTTCTGAACTTCTAGTCTAGGGGCACTGCAGGGTACATTGCAGAAGTTTTGGGATTTTCCTTAGACTGACCTTGACATAACAATGGAAGACTGAAGGCAAAAACAGAAGCAAGGGAACTCAGGTATGGTGGGTGTAGGCAAACAAAGTGAAAAAACAAGCAGCTAAGGGTCTCCAGTCTGTTCCTGCTGCTGCTGTCGAAGTTTCCTCTCCTCCATCAAGGGCTTGTCTAGCTAGCACCAGGCAACTCATTGCTCCATCCCAGGTGGAATCTATGCTTCTTGAAGACTTTTCCCTGGGCCCCTAAGTATACCCATGGGCCTTACAAACCCCTCAAAGTGGTAGCCCTCTTTGGAAGTTTGCCTGCACTGACTTCTCTAGCTAGGCACAAACTCAGTGTCCTATAGAGCAGGCACACTCCTAGCTCCTGGCCTCGTAAGCAGCTGGAAGAGAAAACAGAAGGAGTTGTGTTCTGAGCTCCCAGAAAAATCTGCCTAAATTTCAAATGCGCCCCGTTACCAAGGAAGATTCAAAGAAGAAAGGAGACAGAAGATGCTCATTCCTGGTGGATGAAAAGGTTGGAAGAGCAAAAGAGTGTGCTGGTCCCTGTACTCAACCTCCTTTGATTCCCTGGCCTGAAGTATCAACATGATCTGGGAACAGGTAAACAGCATGATGTGGAAATAGTAAAGCCTTTCTTGGCTCTAGGTGAGTTTAGCTTGGGGTGACTGGGGTCCCAGAAAATTCCATGTCTACCAAAGCCACCCTGAGTCTTAAGCTTTTGGGTTCCTGCCTCTCAAATTCGAAAAATGAAATTCACAGAGCACAGAGGTTGATTTTACAAAGAAGCTCAGGTTCATGGGTGGGAGTGAAAAGGAAAGACAGAAGACAGAGGTCCTGTTTAGCAAGAGATCCCTGGAGCTGGGATTCAAATTGAGGGCCTTGGAGTTAATCACAATTTACTGACTAGAGGCACCAAGGGGAGATAAAGTGGTTGGTCCAGTTGGCTCATTCACAGGAGTCCATATGCCTCTCAGTTTCAGTGGCATCCCCATATAAAGTTTCCAGAAACATGGTACTCATTCAGGGGAAAAGATTAGAGGAAAATTCAGGCCTCCCTTCTGGCACCCTGATCTCAGGCCAGAGTGAACCCAAAAGCCATTTTGGTTTAAACAGTTCTGACATCTCTGGCCTCTAAGAAGGAAACAATTGCCAACATGGTCAAGACACTTAAAGCATCAGCCAAGGAAAACATGTTCATTTGGGGGTCTGCTACCCTACATTGCGTAGTCAATGTCTATACCCTATTCTCCTTACTTTTATTGGAAGCATTAAGAAGAGGTTTAGCTTCTCATGCTTCCAAAACACAACTCCTAGCTTACTTCAAACTCCTGATCATTAAGAGTCTTCTCTAAATTAGCCACATCCAAATGCATTAAATAGGTGTATATTTTTTATTTGTATTTACTGTGATTCCTGTGCTATCTCTAAGGATAGCTACAGTACTTGAGAGAAATTCAGCAGGTAGGGGGACTCGTTGAACATGAAACTGGAGTTCAGATCCCAGCACCCACAAAACAAACCACATGTCCCTGTAAAAACCAACAATTCTAATTCTGAGGAATCTAAAGCTCTCTTTTGAACTCCATGTTTGAAAAACATGTCAGCACCTACAGGTAGGCTTACACTCAAACAATCACATGCACATAAATAAAGTAAATCTTAAAAAGTCTGCTAACCAGCCTTCTCTTGTGAATTCCTGTACATTTGAATATTGACCTGCAAAACTTCTTCAAATCAAGAATTGATAAGTGTTAAAAATTGAATGATGTTTAAGAAGAAGAAATAGTTTGGTGGGAAACTGCATTTGTTACTCTCTAAAGGACCCAGTGTTGTTTCTGGCACCCACAGGATTGCTCTCATCCATTAGTATGTCCAGTTGCAGGGAAGCTGACACTCTCTTCTGACCTCTGCAGGAACTGCACTTGCGCAGTCTATGAATATAGCCAACCATTGGACTGAGATCAGGGTCCCCAATAAAGGAATTAGAGAAAGGACTGAAGGAGTTGAAGAGGTTTGCAACCACATAAGAAGAACAACAATATCAACCAACCAGACCCCCCAGAACTCCCAGGGACTAAGCCATCAACAAAGGAGTACACATGGCTCCAGCTGCATTTGTAGCAGAGGATAGCCTTTGTCATGCACCAATGGAAGAAAAGGTCCTTGGTCCTATGAAGGCTGGAAAGGTGCCCCAGTGTAGGGGAACAGAGGGCGGGGGTGGAGTGGGGGATGAGAGTGGGTGGGTGGGTGGAGGGACACTCTCATATGGGTGAGTGGAGGAACACCCTCATAGAAGCAGGGAGAGGGAGGATGTGATAGGGTGTTTCCAGGAGGGAGGGAAACCGGGAAAGGGGATTACATCTGAAATGTAAATTAAAAAAATACCTAATAAAAAAAGGGGGAAAAAAAAGAATATATCTACAGGCAAAAATGCAAATGTATAATATAAAATAACTATTTATAAAAAACAAATAATGTTTGTTCAGGTCTTGATCTGTCTTTAGATTAAAGAAAGGTAAGAGCTGGGGGCCTTCACATTTTAGAATTCATCAGAATTATTCAAGGGAGAAAGAAACATTTTCTAAGAGTTAATGCTCTCATCCTAGCAGGATAGACAGTAGTTGGAGAATATCTATTTATTTTAATCTTAGCATTACTTTGTCCATGCAAACATAGCATGAACAGAACATAGAACTTTGAATTGTGTTTTCTTTTGCTGTATCTCTGTTCATATCCTTTGGAGACAGAAGAACCTGGCACCCCTTCAAAGGTGCTTAATATACCTTGAAGTCAGACAGTATCAACCTGGTTACACCTTTTTGAGTTCTGAAGTTTTTTTGTTTTTTTCTTTGGGACCATAGACTATTTTATTATTTTATTTCCTCATCTTTCAATTGTCTGTATTCTAAGACATTCTTCAGTCTGTGAATTCTTGGTATTGATACTAAGTTGAAGGTTGATTATAAAATACATTGGTTGGTAATGTAATCTGGAATAACTAATTTATCAAAATCATTACCTAATTCAACATAAACTAGAAACTGGAGGTGATAATGAATATGTGCTGAGTTCTTACATCTCAACCTTTTGCCATGTTTTACAGCAAAGCAAACAATAGATGAATAGGACAATAATAGCTCTAGGGCTTCTCCTAGCCACAGTCCCCAAAGATTTCAAATGTATAGTCACCTTCACTTATGTCAACAAAGCTGAAACACAGGTACAGGGGAAAAAGACTGCATTTACTAATGGGGAGAATTTAGATTTGTTGGTGTTCCACAGGGTCTTTTATATATTTTTAAAGTGTAAATTAGGCAAGCAAAGGAGACAATGAAAAATAAGGAAGTTTGCTTTTATTTGGTTTGTTTTTTTTTTAATCAATCTATATTTGAAGGCCCAACCTAGACGACGTTGGAGCTTCCAAGTACTGAGCTGTCTGCCCACCTACATGACTTACAGAGACAAAGACTTCACTTTACTTTGCTTCAGACATTTCACTTGGAACTTGAAAAACAAGTGAAGACTCGTTTTCAAATCCAAACAAACTCACCTAATTTTTAGCTACTCTTTAATTGCAATGACTTTTAATACTGGCCTTAATCATTGATTTGTTTTTTATCTTACCATTTTCCGTGCTAATCAAGCAAATTATACATAATTTGGCTGTTATAATTACAATGTGCTATTCACATCATGACATCACAACATGTGATTTATTTCAAAAATATAAAATTTTGTGACTTGAGTAACTCAATAATATTTACTAGGTAACATGTCATTTCATCTCACATTGTTCAGGCGTGTTAAAATATTTCATTCAATCAACAAGACAAGAGAGAAAATTAGAATCAAATTGAAGTCTGATAAATGTGAAGATTCAATGTCATTTGTCAGTGTGCTATGAAAATTAATAGATAAAATTACTGTTTTATCTTAGTATACCTGGGGATTAGTTACAAAGAATCCAAATAATCATATCTAATTACCTCAACTTGTTTCTGTTCTGGTTGAGTGATGTCAGAAAGAAGGTCACTGAAATAAGATGAAGTCTGTCTGCTCTTTATCAGATCAAGGACACATGACTGGTTATGACCAGCTCTACAGGGTGTCATTACACATTCAGGGTGGCCTTGGCTTCAAGGATGTGTTACTCACAAGTCTGTCAGGAGATTGTGTATGTCTTGCAGAAGACAAGATTCTCTCTCAAATAGGATCCCAACCCCCTTCCAGCTACAGCAGTGCCAGGTCTTGGTTCCAGATGCACATTGTAAGATGGCACTCCAAAACCATGACATATCTGATTAGATCAGATCTTTCTCTGAACCCCTGTCCCATGTGACATCAATAAGGATACCAATGTGCATAGCTGTTGTAGTCAAAACATGAGTGCTTCTCCAATGAATTTATGATGAGTTTCCCCAGGGCTGCCTATAATTTTAGTTTCTTTCAAAAACATGACCAGGAGCTTTGACTATCAGGATACACAATAGAAAACAGGAAATTTGCATTGGTGTAAAAAGCAATCTAAAAACAAAATTATGAACACATAATTGTGATGCACTTACCTTGTGAATATTACAGAGTTGTCAATTTAATTGTAATTGTGTAACAAGTTAACACCAACTCAAGAAGAAGAGGTTAATATAAAGTTCTGAAATAGAATATAACATGAAATATATATATAATTAATATAAAGTTCATGTTTGTCATATATTCTTTGATTTACAAAATATTTAAAAGACACAGTCTACTTATAGTAAGTCCCCAAATAGGACAGTTATGAGAATAAGAAGCATTATAGGATGCTTCTTAGAACATACTAATAACATAGGCCTGGGTAAGACCTGAAGTACATAAAACCAATGAAAACTACCCTGTGATCAAGAGGCATTTTAGAAGCTCACTGCAAGAGAAAGAGAATAAAAAAAATAAATAAAATGAAACAACAACAACAACAATAACAAAGACAGCAGTGTGAACTCCAGAAGTAAGAAGAAAGAAAAACATGGGCAGATGAGAAAAGGAGCTCCTAAAGAAGAAAGCACAGCAGGGCATGAAGGGTGATAGAGATAATTTTAAAGATATACAAAAACAGAATAGATGTAGAAAGTTAACAGTGTGGTGTGCCAAATAATGGCCTCCCTTAATTATCTACATTGATAATACTTGGTGTGTGTGTGTGTGTGTGTGTGTGTGTGTGTGTGTGTGGTGTGTAGTATGCGCAGTGTGTGTTTGGTGTCTTATATTATCTGACAAAGAAAGATAAGGTAGCAGAGAGAATTAAAGATGGTGGGGAAATAATTTTAAAATAGGGAGATTTCCCTAGCTTACTTAGGTGGGTTCGGTGGATTAAGAAATGTAGGACAGTGTGGAAGGGGAAATCAGAATCGTGATTCTGAGTGATATGTGAAAAGCATTATATGGCGGAGTAAGATTTTAAAATAGGAGATAAGGGTTATGGATTAAGCAAGCAGCTAAAGCTTCTGCAAAGGAGTGTCACCTTTTGATAACTTGGCTTTAGTTTACTGACACAGAACTATGTTGTTAGTAAGATAAATGTGTGCTTCAAGCTACTTAATTTGTGTAAATTCATTATGGCCACAGCAATAATCCAAATTAGCCATGCTGGAGTCACATATTTACAGTATTTACTGTGAATTCTAAAAGAAGTAGTGTGAACGAATTTTATATACAAATGTTTTACTCATAGGGAGAGTGCATGCTCAATATGTTAACCAATATTTCTTATTTATTTACTGAAAAGAACAGTTGCAGGAAAGTTTGCACAAGTTTACGCAACAGAGATGAAGATTTTGTGAAATCCTAATTTTCTTTGATGTTCCTTGTTTTCTTTGTTTTATGGGTTTCAGCATTGGCAAAACATTGAATGACTCAGCATTAACTTCTCAGATTAATTCTGTACAGTTAGCTCTGCAGCTTATCAATTTATCCAGAGTCCTTAATTGATACGCATCTATCCTTAGTAACTCTGCCTTTCCCAATAAGCTGCTTCCTGAATGTAAGGAGATGTACCATACGCACAGATTGAGGTTCTGCCCTTCAGCCATGATTACATGGATGGAGTCGTTGCATTTCTGTAAGGTAAATGTTGATAGCAGGGAAGATATGTTCAGGAATAAAATAAAAAAGGACTTTGAATCTGCCACTCACACATGGGGGTGGGGAGAGAATGGTTACACCTTCCATCCATGTATAGAGAGGACAATTAGTTATGACTTTTATCTCTCTTTAGAGAGGAAGTCCATTAGAGCTTTTTATTCATAAAACTTAACACTTCACCTCCTTGTGTTTCTTTATCCTCCAGTTCCCTTAATGAGCCAGTAAAGATTTAACACATTAAACTGAAAGTTTTGTACTTTACACTTGTTTCCAGCATCCAGCCCTTTCTCACTTTCTACTAAAACTCTGTCTTTGAGGTCTTGATTTTATATATATATGTGTGTGTGTGTATATATATATATATATATAAAATACATATTTTTATATATTTATTTTATTTATATATAATATATATTATATATTATATATATATATATATATATATATATATATATATACCCTCACAATCAAAATACCTCAAGAGAAACTAGTCTTGAGAAACACTGGAGGGTGGATTTGTTTTGATGGTAGGGGGTACATCAGTGAATTGTGTAGGGATACAACTCTAAACCAATAAGCATGAGGCATGTTTCTGGTACAAGATTCAGTCAGAATTTCATAAATTTCAGGCTTGTTGAAAGTTCTTGAAGAAAAAAGAAATCCTCCAGCTTGCAGATCGATCCCCAAATTAGTCTCTTTCCCTAGTGTGGAGATGGTGAAGTGCTGTTATCATCAAAGGAGCAGCCCGGGAACCCTAACATTCAAGGCCCAAGTCAAGACGATGAAGTTACCAAATTAACAGGACTTAAAGCCGGTCAGGCCTATGTACCAGTAAATGATTTCACCATTTAAGCCAATTTGAGAATTTACGAACCTTCTGCTACTTGGACTCATGCATGAAGAAAGAGTTGGTGTATTCTTTGAGATTATCCTGACTTGGTCTGCTTGGCTTAGGAAAAACAAACAAACAAACAAACAAACAAACAAAAAGCTGTGCACTTTAGCCAGAGAGATTATTAACTATAAAAGAGTAACAGCACAGACCCATTGCAGTGGGTTAAGTAATAGGTCAAACACCTGAGGATGTCTTAGGAGCTACTGTTTTAGAAAACATGCCCACTGGTTTGCACTTGATTCCTCTCGTGGTCCGAGTATATACAAAAGTTTGGAGTTCTTTCTGGTGCTGCCATTTGTTAAAGCAAGTGCAGGCTGAATGCTGTGCTGAGCCAAGAGATAGTGTCAGCCTGTGACTCAAGTCCTGTGTCTTTTAAATCAATATCTGGTTCATCACAGCATCAATGCATTTAGTTTCCTATGTGAATGGTATGGCACTTCATTTTTGCTTGTTTTACCCATACTTCCCATTAGTATTTGTTTATCTTAATTAAGCTGTTATCTAGAAATAAACTTCCAAAGAAAATAATGACAAATTTTAGGCTAAGGAGAATTTATTTGTTAAATGTCTGTCTGGCCCCCAGTCTTAGTATATGAACTACAGGCCCTATAGCTAGTAATTTTGTAATCTTTCTCTTGTTTCCCAGGACCTGGTCACATTTTAAAATAGATTTTTTCCAAGAAAAAAATAATTAATTAATATGTTTAGATAATGCCTTCTTTAAAAAAAAAATTGTCTGGAATCTATACGGCCGCTCAGCCCCCTACTCTCTGCTTCCCAAGTACTCTCTTCACACCTCTGCAGTATAGAACTTTCATGGTTATATTTAAATTTTTATGTAACTGTCCCAATCATAGTCTGTGAGCTCCCTAACCATGTGCCCAAGCCTTGTAAATCTGAACCTCATTGCCTAAAATAAAAGGTGACACAAGTGTTCTGTGATGCTGGTTAAGGTCCCCTAAGGGATGTGTCTCCTTCCTGACACTCTTCCCTTAAGACCTTGGGTCTCTTCTCTATACAAGTGTAAGAGGCCGCAGTCTAGAGTAAGCCGATTTATATTCCAGTTCTGACTCTGCTTTTGACTTGCTGAGCAACTTTGAAGAAACTGCTTAGCATCCCCAAGTCTCCACTTGTTTGGCTGTAAAGTTGGTAGAATTACTGACGCCTCCTTATAGGTATTTTGTGAGTGATCGTTTTTTCTGTAAAGCTTCCTCTAGACGTGCCTTTGGCATATGACACACACTCCCCTCCTCTTTCTAGATGGCAGTATTTGAAGGGCTGATGGCAGTTGTTTGTGACTACTGTTTCTAATAGCTAATGAAATATTTTACTTTCATGGTAATTAGATATCAAATTCCAAGCAACAATGAGATTACATTAAGGAAAAGAAGGCTGTGTATTTTAGCTAACTTTAGGATCATTCCAGATAAATCTACTGCTGAATAGTCGAGGTACAGCAAGAAGCAGTCCCGATAGACTTCTATCTTTGCTTTTCCTTGGCTGTTTTCCACTGCTCATCAAGGCAATGAATTGCTGGCGATTTGGTAGTACATGTGGATATTGCTCCACAAACATTAGAATTCATTGATAATGATGGGAGTGTTTTTTTTTTTTCCTGCATTCAGAATACTTCAAAAGAATACTTCCTCCTGATCTCCTGCATGCTGTTTCACTGTTGCAAAGATTGGATTATGAACATTTTGGACAACTCCCTGTTACAGCCATCTACTTGAAAATGCTGATTATTTAGTACTCTTCTCTCAAATCATTCCTTTGTTTTATCTTCTCAATTTTAATTCATGGAATCTTGTGGTTTGGACAGACATCTGTGTTGATGCATGTATACTAGGAGTGAATTAATTTGTCCATAGCAAAAAACAAAAAACAAAACAAAACAAAAACCTCTAAATATGCCAATTTTGTTACAGTTCCAAAAATATTTCATATTAACCTTGTTCAACGTATTTAATATTAGTCTTTTGTAACACTGAAACTGAAAAGGGCTGATTAACTACAATTAATTGAGATTGTTCTGCTAAACCTTATTCATGACTTTGGTGAAGTACCAGGAAAATAGCTTATTGTGAAAACAGGCCCTGAAGTCTACTCCAGGAGAAAAAAAAAGAAAAACAAATGTAAGATCGATTTGAAGATTCAAGAATGCCAATTGTGGGGGAAAGCAAGAGAAACCAGGTATGGTCTCCTCAGAGATGTGCTAAATTAGGTCTGAATTTCATGAGGTTTTTGTAATCCCTCCTACATTACTATAACCTTGGGAACACCTTTGAATTCTGAAGATGGTGTATGAGATATCTATTTTTGGTTAGCATGTCTATGGCATTAATGGATTACATACACTAAGTCTTTTAATTTTCTATTGGAAAGTTTATGTAAGATTATAAACAGAAAAAAATCAACCTTTTTGTACAATCAGTACTGTCAAAATAATGGATTTTTACAATGTGTGGGAGGGAGGAGAACATGAGGGAAACAGAGGGGAAGTGAAAGCAATGCCTGTTTCACCCAGTAGTAGAGAAAAGCAAGGTGAGAGGCTTAGGGAAGAATTTCACCAAATTAGAAAATAAATGTTTACAAAAAGATGTATTTGATTTGGTTGTCCCTCACACCCCTTTTCTGTGCAATTAGTTTTTAGGAACTACGGTTTGCTTGTTTTTGATGTTCAACAATACTACTTTTCTCTATTTGTGTAATAAATATATCTGCCAATAAAATATTAGTTTGCTACAGTTTGTTTTAATTATGTCAATGCTTTTTGGAATTTCTTTTACTTTGTAAATTGACTTTATTGAGTTATAACTTACAAATGGTAAACTGCATACATATAAATTATGCAGTTTGTTGAGTTTAGACAGATGTAGGCAACTCTGAAAATACTACCCAAAATCACAATAAATACCATTTTTTTTAAACCTGAGAATATTCCTTTGAGTTCCATCCCTTTTCCTGTGCCTACCACATCATAAAGAGGAACTTCCTCTATACAATTACAAAGAGGATTAAAATCACATGCACTATTTTAAAAACCAATCTGTAACAGGCACAGGCCTTCCTGGAGCAGGTAACTCACAGGTGAGAGAATTGTTGATTGTTGTTTATAGTACTGGGTAAGGAGATGGTTGTTATTTAACTACCTACCTGGCAGAAAAGACCAGAAAACATAGGTGTGAGTAAGTGCCATGGTGCTATTGATAGGAAATAATAAGCTGTTTTTCAGGTGTACAAACAAAGGCGAACCATTGGCAGTTGAGATAAAGCTCTCTACCTTTGGAGAGAGTTTTGGGTGTTGAATACAAAGACTTACCCAGGGCAAATCTCTGTAAGTTCTGTGCTTCCTTTAACCTCTCTGAAATTTCACTATAAAACTGCCATAAAACTGCTATCAGAGATTCTCCAAAAATGCACAGTGAAGCAGCAAGTTTAGCAAAGACACCCATCTCCTTTCATGCCACATCGTGAGTGACCAGCGTCTGTAAGTGCTCACTATTTGTCACCTTAGACTGAATGAAAACAACGCTTGGAAATCTGAAAGAGCATCAGGGATGTTTTGAATTATGGAAGTAATACATTTCTGGTTTTGACAAAAAAAAAAAAGACAAAATAATGAAGGACATCACATCCTCTTTCTGCTGTAGACTTACAGCCATGATCCAGAGGATGTTTGATTTGTTTTCTTCCCCTACTACTTAATTAATGACACCCAAACTAATGCTCTGCAAATCCCAAGATTGTGTGGCTGCCGTTGTAGTCTTTTAGTACGAGGCTTTTTGGTCCACTGAGGGTTTTATTAGCTGGAAGCTTATTTGAATTTACTGTATTCTATAGTTTGAAAAAGAGCTTTATTTTTCAATACAGTGTCTGGTCTGAGAGCCTAGATCTGTAATTCTAGACAACTGGGAGACTGAAACAGAAAGTCTACAAAATTTCGACCTGTATGAGCTACACAGTGAATCCAAACTCAGTGTGGCCAACTTAGTGAGACCATGCCTCAAAATAAGAAAAAGTTAAAGCAGGGTCAAGGTTGCCTCTAATGGCAGAGCACTCACTCAGCGACTACATGTGAGTCTCTAGACCCATCCGCAGCACTGTCAAAGCAATCAATCAATTTAAAAATATAAAACACAGATAGCTCAGAAACTAGTTACATGAACCTCTAGACTGAAAAACGAAAGCACTGTGTTTGGAATAAAATGAACATTTACTCTTTCTCCTTTTCTGTTGGCCACACACTAGGAAGCTGTCTAATAAATGCATGCACATATGAACACGGACAGATGCAGAATTGAAACACTGGGTTCCCAGGAGCTGATTAACAGAGTTAATCAAAGTTAACAGAGGTGATTGTTAGCCACTGGACATGGGAGCTGATAACGGAACGTGGGACCCCAAGTGTGGGTCTTCTGCAAGAGCACTGTGCTCTGTTAGCTTCCGAGCCCTCTCTCTAGCCCCAATGTGTTTCTTTTGAGGTGTTTCTACTTGGTTTACCTGGAAGTCAGGCCAAGATTACAGTAAGACTTTGACTGGATTTTGTAGACAATTGGTTCCACATATCAAATTGTAACAAAACTCAGACTAATTATGTATTTAACTTGTTCTACATTCTAATAAAACCCAAATTGCCTTTATAATTTCAGAAAATTCTAAGCTGAGTTTAGTGGCACATGTGTTTATTCCCAGCACTCAGGAGGCAGAGTCAAGAGGATCCCTGTGAGTTCAAGGGCAAGTGGTCTAGATAGAGACTTCGAGGAAGGGTATGACTATATAGAGAGACTGTTGCTCAAAAAATATAACAATAAGAAAATAAAATTCTGTGCTGGATTCCAAAGGAATACTTTGGTAGTATAGTTAAAGGCATACTTTATTTCCAAATTTACTTGTGAAAATTCTAAACCAGAATATTTGAAAAGCATTGCTTCACCAATATTAAGCCCACTAAAATTAAAAAAAAAACAAACCAATATATTCAGTGAAAAAATTGCCTTTGTAGTAAATGCTGCATTTGACAGCTTTCTGAGTATTCTGAGTGAAATTTTTTTGTTTCAGCTAAAATCCTCTGTAGCTCTTGGTAATCTTGAGTCACATTGCCCCTCTAACTAATATGCATTAGTAATGCAGCTTAATCTAGCAGTGTTGTTAGTAGATTAGCACATATAGATAAGGGGTTGGAGAAATAGCTTAGGAGTTAAGAGCATTTGATGCACTTGTGGGACACCCAGGTTCAATTCTCAACACCTGCCTGGCAGCTCAAAACCATTTCTAATTCTAGCTCTATGGAATGTGATGCCCTCTTCTGGCATCCAAGGACACCAGATATGCACATGCTATATACATACATATATGCAGGCAAAACACTCAATACACATAAAGTAAAATAAATAAAATTAAAATTAATTTACAATACATAAAGACAAACTATAGCATTATAAAAAAGAGAGATCAATTTCAACTAATTTTGGTATAGTTGTTGATTAATGATTTATGAAATCTTCATCTTGAATATCTATTGTATTTGTCTAGAGATTTGTCCAGAATTTATGGGTTTTGACTTGGAAAATCTATTTGATTACACACACACACACACACACACACACACACACACGAGAAAGAGAGAGAGAGAGAGAGAGAGAGAGAGAGAGAGAGAGAGAGAGAGAGAGAGAAGAGAGAGAATTAACCAGCAAGATTATACTAATATAATCCATATCCTGGAATCCTTATCAGGATTCAGGGGATTAACACTGTTTCACTCTCCTCACCAAAGTTTGTCTGGTGCTGTGGTTCCCAGACTCCAGAAGATAACACAGCCAAAGTAAAGAATAACATCGTAGGTTCTTTGTATTTAAAAGAGACAACAAAGCATGTGTTGCTTAAAGTTTCACGGTATGAAGAGATTCCAAGACCAAAAAGTGTTATTTTTTTTTTAATTATTTGTAAACAATTTGTTTTATTATTTATTGCGGATGCCAAGAAGTGCTTGCTGACAGGGGCCTGATACAGCTGTCTTTTGAGAGGCTCTGCCAGTGCCTGACTAATACAGATGTGGATGTTCGCAGCCAACCATCAGACTGAGCACAGGGACTCCAATGGAAGGGTTGGGTGAAGGATTGAAAGAGCTGAAGGGGCCTTATCTGGCATCAGTGGGAGGGGAGATCCTTGGTTCTATGAAGGCTTGATTGCTCCAGTGTAGAGGAATGTTAGGGCAGTGAGGTGAGGCAGGAATGGGTAGGTGGTTGGGGGAGCATCCTCATAGAAGCAGGGGGAGGGGGAAATGGATAGGGGTGTTTGCACAGGGGAAACCAGGAAAGGGGATAACATTTGAAATGCAAACAAACTATCCAATTAAAAAATAAAAAAAAATATTTATTTATAATGGGAACAGTTCAAGTTCAAAGTTTTGTACGCTTGGAACACAGGGTGGCAATCTTAACATTTTTTTTTCTAACTTTTGCCGGCCTCATGTCAGTTTTGAGTGTGCGCTCATGCAAGTGTGTAGCATCTGTGTTTGTGTGTGTGTAGGTGCACAAGGATGACATCTACTCTTCCATTGATGTACTTAAATTATACATCATATTATTTCTTTCCAATTATTTCACTTCTGCTGCTTACCCTCACCCATTTTTGCTGTCTTAATTCTACTGTGCAACCTGAGTGATTTTATTATAAAGTAAAAGAAGCATGAGGGATATTTACTACTCACCACTGACCTTAGAATACAGGGCAAAGCTTCACGAGGTACACAGTGCCCCACTCTGAATGTCTGTCTTTAATTTAGCTGCTCATGCTTTCTTACGGGATCTGAGAATAATGAGCTCCTCCTCATTTGGGATCGTTCAAACATTCTGCCTTCTGCATAACCTCCACCCCTGATGTGTGTGTGTGTGTGTGTGTGTGTGTGTAGTGTGTGTGTGTGAGTGCATGCGCACATTTTATGCTTTTGTTGTTGAAACGATCATACTCATTACAACATATGTCTAATCTTATTTCATCCAAAGTACCACCCACTCCACCCCTGCTCCATAATTTTGAAGCAAATCCCAGATACCCACTATGAAATTTACAAATTTATAAGATGTCTGTTAAGGGCCACTTCCTTTCTTCTTTTTGCCAGACTACATTATACCCAGAATTTATTTTTTTTTTTAACTTTACAACAGTCTTGGCATGTGTTATGGCTTTGAATGTGTTTAGATACGATATATATTTTCTCCACTAAACTTTGTTTCATGGGGTTGGGGGTGTGTGTGTCTATTTTGCTGGTTACTCTATTCCCCACAGACTGCTATTCCAGGAGTGTTTGGCTCTAAGTGAGGTCCTCATAAATAGCTACTGAATCAATTAAGCAAAGGAAATGTCTATAAAAGCACCCAGTGTCTCTTGTTTTTCACCATTTTTCATGATTCTTTGTTTGACATCAGATTTTCTGCAGCTAACTCTTGTGCCTTGGGGCCTTTCATCTTATGGGCTGATCCTGCTCCGCTCCTGAAATAACCACCTTCTATCTTCAAGTCTGAGGGACAGTTTGGCCCTTTAAAAAAACGAATGCATAAGCAAAGTTCATAAGTAAAGTTTCTCTTCTTTGAAATATGTACAATATGTATCTTATCAAACTATTTACCCACTTGATACACGACATTGTCATCAAAAGTGGCCTTGGGAAAGTATTATGGACAAAAATATTTACTATATGCCCTGTTATAACCAACAACATTGTCTAGTGAATGGATAGTAAGTAGCTGAAAGACTGGCAGATAGTCTTATTGAGAGTGGTTGACAATAAAATACTTGACTTTAGTTTTCTTCCTTTCTCCTTTTTCATTTATTTATTTATGCTCACTATTAAACCCAGCTGGTTTTCATTTCTTAATTTCTTTGTTTTTTCTATCAAATGAATATAATTTGTTATCTTATTAGATAAAACTTAACACTATTTAAACATTTTATTTCTATTTGAATACTAACATTTTATGTTAGCATTCAGAAAGACTGATTGTAGGAAATGTTTCTTAGAATTATTTTATAATTTTTTTTCAAAAAAAAAAGTATATTGCTGTTAGAACAGATAGACTAAATACAGAGCTTACTAACAATAGACATTCATAAGTTTTCCTGTTTTTAAATATCATGTTGTGGAGGATTCTTTGTATCTCATAATTTACCATGCTTACAAATATCCATTCAGTTTCCTATAAATATAGCATTACTTTGTACAAGAGATGTAATGATGGTGGCCCTCAGAAGGAAGAAATATCCAAAGAGAAAAATGAGAAAATAAATGGAAATCAGACCCATGAAGTTAAATATGGCTCACAACAGTACATGCCTGATTTGAGATTTGCAATACTTGTTCATGGAATTTGGCTCATACTTTGGTTATGTCTCTGTGGCTGAGATTTCCATGTATTTATTGATGGAACTTGACTGGTGCTTTGGATATGTCTCTGTGGCTGTCATTGTGTGTCACGACCCCTAATTCTTTCTTTTATGAATGAGCTTCCCCTTGTCACCTCTTGACAAAAGCTTTTTTATTCCTTTGAAATAAAAGTATTTATCTTAAAAATATAGAAATAGTAGCCATTTCCAATATTCTATGTATGAAATCTCCTTCAGAAATTAAGTGGGAAATTAAATATTAGTTGTGAAGGCATCACCCTGTATCAGACCATAAAATTAGCATATTTAAGTTATATTCCCCTCACTAAGGAAGTGATTTTTACTAGATATTGCAATTTATTGAGTTAATACTTAACAGAAATTTCAACATTTGAAAGGAATCATTTGCATACAATGTCATTTCTAATTCTCAACCAGACTGGGTATTTCAAAGGGCTTTTAGAGACTACTATTGACCTTGGTAGAAATTGATACTGTCTATAATTCAACCACTTCTCTGTTTAATATGGTATGTGCAAAGTGACTACAGTTCAGAAAATGCCAGTTGAAATGAGAATTTTGATTCTTATTTTAATGTATTGTTGGCAGCTAAATCTGGAACAAAGGTACTTTAGTAATTATATGATATGTGAGAAATTGCTCTTAAAATTCTGATTATCTTTATATGGTCAGCTAGACAGCCTAAGACTCTTATTAAGAGGGGAAGTGCAATCCAGGCTTTTAACCTTACTCGTAAGAGATAAATTTCATTATTCAAGAACCCAACCAGATTAAATTAAAGATACAGCACCATCTTATGGATAGTTCTGTATTTGTAAATTTCAGAAATCCAAAATGCATTTTGTGTTTTGGGAACAGAGAAGGATCAGTGCTGACAGAAGTGTTATGCTAGGAGCCTCTCAGGGCAGTGGGGTCAGATGGTGCAGTGAGTTATGCGTGTGCATGGGCTTGTGCACATACACGTCTACACACGTCACTCACATAGACGCATGTCACTGGGCTGCTCTGGTCCGCAAAGGCATACATAGAAATTTAGCATGATTTTCCTTTTGAAAATTAAGCCCTATACCAATCCCAGAAATAAGCAACTGTTGTCACAATACAGATTGGTAAATGTATGCAATCATTGGGGCAGACTACTGCCAGCCACCACAAGACACTGAGACATTACTGGCTGACACCTTTCTAGCAGGCTGTAAACATAGAGGATAAATGAAGAATAGATATGTTTTCACAGTCATGAGCCACAGCTTCTAAAGAGTGCTGAGAAATTTAGATGTGAGCGTAGAACTAGTCAATTGCTTGCCAAAACTGTGTAACCACTAATAAAGTCTCCCTATACATATTTAACATTTAATTGCCTTCATAAATGATTTATACCCATCAGTACTGTTCAGGTTTTAAACAGGCATTTAACAATAAGCCTCTCCTAGTAGTCTTTCTTATTATGTTAATGGAAATCACATAGCCCGTTTAAGGAGGTGATAGGGGAAAATGGTGACTAGAACTTCCTAGTGAATTATGAAGGAATAGCTTCTTATATATGGCTTATATCATTAATCTTTAGTTTACTCTAGTTACCAAATATGAACCTGAGGCATGTTTACATCTCTCATTAAAAACAAGGACTCAGATAGATAGAGTGGTTCTTAGCTTTGGGGTGTCTTGTATTCCATGATAAAAATTTTGAATTCTTTCCATAGAAAAGCCCATAGGTCTTATTCAGTTTGTATGCAATGTAAGGGATTTTTAGATTTCCTAAAGCTACTTAGAGTGTAGTTTTAAATTGTACCTTTTGACATTTATTAATTTATTTGTTCATACTTCTGGGAAGTAAAAAAGCATTAACAATCCTCTCGTGATGCAAAGACTGTTGCTTTGATATGGATCGTGTTTCTCTCCTCTCTCCTCCATCTTATGCCTTCTCCCTCTCAACCATATACACATTCTTCTCCTCAGAAGCACATCATAAACATGCAGAGCCTCACACATGGCTTCATATATACATGTACGCTCTCCTATTAGGTTTTCAGTCATCATTCCCCCCAAACCCCCTGCCCCCCACAAATAAGTTGTGTAGAATACATACTAAATGGTTTTTAGAAGTTAATTTTATATAGGCTATTTTATGTCACTTACATAAAAGTGATATGTGAAAGTGTGATGTTGAGTACAAAGGAACAATGTAGAAAAAATTGTCTTAATAGAACAGGTTTTAAAACTTCATTAGAACTCATTTTGTATATATATGTAGACTCTTCATTCTTAATTTCTAATTGCTGGTTAAAATATAAATGTGTCCATTCCTGCCTTAGTTTCTATTCCTCCTGCTGTGATGACATAGTCTGACAAAGGCAGCTGAAGGAATAAAGGCTTTTCTTTAGCTCATGGGTTGAAGCATGGCCTGTCAGATTATGGAAATCACTGTAGTAGGAGTTTGAAGGAGCTGGTCCCATTGAGTCTGCCACTAGAAGAGAAAGATCAATGGATCTATGCTAGTGCTCAGCTTGGTTTTTTTATATGGGAACTTATGAGTAGGGAATGGTGCTGCCCACAGTAGACTGCTCTGTCCACCTCAATAAATGTAATAAACGTAATCCTCCACCGATATACCCAGAGGTCGACCTGGTCAAGAAAGCTCTTTATTGTTATTACCTTCCCTGGGGATTCTAGATTGTTTTCAAGACAATTAAGATTAATCTTTGCAGTCTTTGAGTACTATTATACTCAGAATTTTTAGATGTGCATGCTAATAAAATATTGTTGAAAAACTATAATCATATCATGTAAACATTTTTATTTTCATTGCTTCGGTGTCAGAAGGCCTATTTTAGTTTAATACAAGAAATTTAATAAACTTTAGACTTATAATAATATAGTATTCAAACATAGGTCAAAAGTTAAATTACAGTTTTAAATATATAAATTAAGTCTATAAATTAAGTCTATAAAACAGAATTAATTTTATGTAAATGTTAATTTTATTTATCAATAAAGAACAGTCTTATTAATTTAACACAATGATTTTTCAGAGGTCTGACTGAACAAAAGTTCATGAAAAATTAGATATTTGAATACTTAAACTAGGTAAGAAAATATTTTTATATTCTGTATATCTAAGTGTCACAGAATCTACTAGGTATATCCATTTAGTGTCATGTAATATCAACTAAACCCTGAGTTCACTGCTTCAGCAAGATGGACCCTGAACTCCTACTGTCTGCCTCCAGAGTGCGAGGATTACAAAGGTCTGAGGCTATGGTTGGTATCTTACACACATGTGCAGGATTGAACTCGGGTCCTCACACTTGTACTTTGAGCACTTTAGCAGCTGCACTATCTCCCTAGCCCTGGATTTTCAGTTCTGCGTTTTCAGCAGCCATGTTTAGATGTGAACAGAGTTGCCACTTAGTGAAAGGCTCATGGTATTGCTGCCCATGATAAAACTCAAACTTTCAAGAGAAAGTTACAGTCTTATAAAGCTTTATTTTCCACTGAGTTTGTCAGTTCTTCAGTACCATGGTGGCTTGAATAAGAAATGTCCCTCATAGGCTCAGGGATTCGAACAATTAGTCCTCAGTTAATGGTACTGCATGGGGAGATGGTATAGCCTTGCTGGGTGAAATGCATCATAAGGGGCAGGCTCTGAGAGTTTCTAACCTTGCCTCCTCCAGTTTACCATCTCTTATTTGTGTTTGTAGTTGAAGATGTGACTTCCCAGCTTTCTATTCTAGTTATCTATCATCCTGTCTTCCTGCCATTGGGTCTCTTCCTGAAACTATAAACCAAAAGCAAATCTAGCTTTTGTAGTTGCTTTCAATCACAGTATTTTACCATGGCAACAGTAGAGGAACTAATACAAGTCCTTAAAGATTATTCTTTTGAGGTTGGTAGTAAGTAATAAATGTAATTTTTGGTGGTGTATGATAAACTATGTCATCATTTGGAAGATCTATGATTCAAGAAACAAAAATATCTGACAGTTACATAGATGTTGTTTTAAAATTGTGCATAGATAAAGGATCTATCCAGAATACAAAATGCAGTGGTAAGTGGTCAACCTTGGGACATAGGAGGTTGTAGGGACTCTCCAGGATGCACCAGAGACCTGGGAAGTGAAAGACTTTCAGGACTCAAAGGGAGGGTCCTTAGATGAAATGGCCAACAGTAGGGAAAGGGAACTTATAGAGCCTAACACCAGCAGGAAGAAAGGCCATCAAGTGAGGGAGGGGGTTGCCATCCCATAGTCAAAACTCTGACCCATAATTGTTCCTGTCTGAAAGAATTGCATGGATGGAAATAGAGAGGAGCCTGAGGAAAAGAAGGTCCAGCGATAGGCCCAAAGTGGGACCCAGCTCAAGGGGAGGTTCCAAGGCCTGACACTATTACTGAGGCTATGGTGTGCTCACAAAAAAGGAGCTATCATGACTGCCCTCCTAAAAACACAAGCAGCTGAAAGAGTCAGAGGCAGATATTTGCACCCAACCAATGGACAGAAGGTGCTGACTCCTGTGGCTGAATTAGGGAAGGCTGAAAGAAGCTGAGGAGAAGGGTGACCCTGTAGGAGGACCAGCAGTCTCAATTAACCTGGACTCCCATGGTCTCTCAAACACTGGACCACCAAATAGGCAGCATACACTAGCTGATATGAGGCCCCCAACACACATACAGCAGAGGACTGCCAGGTTTGGGTTCAGTCAGAGAAGATGCACCTAACCCTCAAGAGACTGGAGGCCCCTGGGAGTTTAGAGGTCTGGTTGGGTAGGGGTACGGGGTTGGGGACATCCTCGTGGAGACAGGCTGGTGGGGAGGAGGTATGGGATGTGGAACAGTCAGACGATGGAGGCAGGGAATAGAATCTGGAATGTAAAAATAAATAAATAAATAAACAAACAAATAAATAAATAAATAAAACATTAAGTTAAAAAGTGTATTGATATGGATTATTCGCATCTAACCTTAAAGAAACTACTACATGAGTTTAATGTAATAGCAAAGAAGAGTATTCATACTACATTTGTTATTTTGCTGTTGCTGCTGTGATAAAATGCCTTGAGCAAGGCAACTTTAAGAAGAAAGAGTTTATTTGGGTTTCTGGTTCTACAAGGATAAAAACCATGATGGCAGAGCAGAGACATGGCAACATGCCACAAGCATGGCAGCAGGAATGGGAGGCTGAGAGCTCACTTCTTGAGTGTAGACCCAAAGGAGAGAGATGTAGACAGGAGAACACAGTGGGCTGGGGGATTGGTTCAAAGCTTTGAAACCCCCAAAGCCTGGCTCCAGAGAAATGCTTCCTCCAACAAGAACAAAATTGAAAAGCTGGTAAATACTATCTTTAGACTAAGTATTTGTGTGAAGAATGTTTTAAGTCTATTTGAATCAAAATAATGTGTAATGTAATAATGTATACAATGTAATAATGAAATCAATATGAGGTTCTAGATAATTCTGTTAAACCATAAATTAAAGGAATCAATAGTGTGTAAAATAATCCCACTCTTTTCATAAAAATCTATTTTTCACAGTATTTTTTAATAGGAATATAGAATTTATGTTATATAGAGGTTCATTATTGTGATGGTTTGAGTGGGGATGGCTTTCATAGAATCTGATGATTGAATACTTGGTCCCAGGTTGGTGGAACTATGTGGGAAGAATTAGGAGGTATGACAGTGTTGGAGGAGGTGTGTCAGTACTTTGAGGTTTCAAAAACCTATGCCATTCCTGGCTTACTGATTTTGCCTCATGCTTGTAGATCATGACGGGAGCTCTCAGTTGTTCCTGCCACTATGTCTTTGCTTACCATCAGGGCTAGCCCTGAAAATTAAAAATTTTTTTGTCTGTTGCCTTGCTCATAGTGTCTTATTACAACAATAGAAAAGTAACTAAGACAGCTATTTTTAGATGAATATCAATTTCTGTTTTATTTTCTGATATGAACAATATCAAAAATGAGTGCAATCTATATAAACAAAAATTATTTTGTATCACTAATACATTTTAAGAGTGAGAATGCATCCTGAAATCTAATCTGGTAATAAATGCTACAGATAGGAGTAAATAAACATTTAATATTAAACCATCTTTATTTTCCCATTTAATGCCATTTTGTGAGAGATTTTGGAAAACATTCCCCACTGTAGTTATTTTCTTGAGCACTATTGTTGACATATGGCAAGTTGCTTATGATAGTAGAATTCTCATCTTACAAGTGGGACTTGTTTGAGTTCCTAGTCAATCAATTCAATTTTCTCTTTACAGTGTCCTATCATAGTGCTTAATATAAAATAGACACTCAATACATGCTATTGACTGGCAGAAAATACATTTAACAACAAAGTCAATATAAGTACAAAGGAACTATGAAATCTGGAGAGAAAATAGATTCTGCCTCCTTACTGCTTTGTCCATTTTGGAACATATCTCTTGAACACTATCCATTGTCACAAAAACTTCACACTGTCTGGGTATTCGAACACTTAAAACACGAGTCCTGGAGGTTCATATCAGCTACCCCAGAGACCATGATTATTCACACATCTGTATCTTCAACTAATGTGATCTCTCCTCAGGACAGTCTGATCACCTCAGCACAATGCATTAGTATTTTTTTGTAATTCCTTTCTGTATTCTACAGTTTCATTCCCTCTTGTTTGCTTCTTTCAAGTTTTTTAATGGCATGTAAAAAGTAGACACCAACTAAACTCCAACCAATCACTAGTGAATGCTTACAGATGTGTTGGGAACAAACCCACACTAGCTAGCTTTTTGTTTCAAGCCATATCCTCTTACAATAATTATAAAATTTATAATGTCATAATAAAATGTTGCAGTGAATATTCGTGAGTTGGTTTGGTTGTTTGAAGGCTAACACTCAAGGAACACAAAATCTGAGATGTGTAAAACCCAAGAAATAAATGTATACAACTCTTTGTGACTTTAGTTTTTTTGTTTCTCTTGTTCTATGCTTGAACATAGAGCCAATAAAAAAGTGATCCTAATGGCTGTGAGAAAACAGAATTTATATATGTGCAATAGTCTTTCAAGTGCTTTCCCTCATGTTAATCTTTACAACTTCTCTTTGTGTGTGTGTGTGTGTGTGTGTGTGTGTGTGTGGTGTGCACGCACACACGCACGCACATGCCTACATGTGTCGCTCATTGCAGGTCAATTTGTGTTAATCACTTGTACATATTTTCAGCGATTATCTGTAAGTTGTTAGGTCTCTGAACAATTTCTTATAGAACTCGAAATCTAACCGAAGAAAAAGTACTAAGATTGAAATAAACCTTTCATGGGGATTATAGCCTTATAAATATTCACCTCAAAGTTTCAAAAATATTGATAATTTTTATTTTATATTTGTAAGTGCATGCATTTTACTAGTTGGGTTGTACTTTGGCAGTTTTCTTATAAATATTACAAAACAGATGATCTTCTATTCCACATGAAAAATAACACTTTTTACTGCAAAATAATTCTAATTCCAGTTACATGACATAACATAATAAAGCATCTACTTCCAAAGAGATTAAGAATATTTTGGTAATTTTTCTCTACCACCAAAGATAACATGATTACAGATAACATAATTCTTTGCTCTGCTCTCCTATCTGTTTCATATGTATGTTCTTAGAGGATAAATTTATTGTCTTCAGAGTAGTGGTTTTCATCTATGACTGAAAGAATTAAGACTTTCCCTTTATGTCAAAATCACCCATCAATTCAACACAGAACTGCCTACATACAGGTGTTCAGATCACACACCTGTTTAAATATCATTGCCAAAACACACTTTATGTTTTATTGCTGTTCATCCATCTTTCCTTAGTATTCGAGGTGTTTCATTAAAAAGCTGTATAACTTCAATTTGTTTTTATGCCCACCTTTACCAAAGTAAAAACAAATCAATGAATAACCCCAGGTATATTGCATGTGTTTGTGAAGTGGTGCAAACCAATCATAATTTTATGCTGTGCATCCTATAATCAATTATTCAGAGCATCAAATAGCATAACAGTGACCTGAAAAGGTAACATGTTAAGGAGAATATGGCAAGAACTCAATTATAAGTTACAAATAGAAAAAATTAATTAAAATTATTAGCATAAAATTAACCAATAATGAATCGACATTAGCTTTGGGTACCTTGTCTTCAAATTTTCCCTTAAGTAGAGAGCAGCCAAGAAGGCTCACATCTTCAGCCCTCAATTCATCCTGAACTCAGTGCTGCTGGATCTTATCATTCACACTTGTGTCTTCAGCTACCAAGCCTGTGCTGATGATTTCCCTAGCTGGGCTTAACAGTTTACATTTGTAACTATGCCTAAGATCTTTCTGATCCGTAACTGGTGCTTGTTCTCCAGTTTCAGTCCTCTTCTTAAAGTTTGTCTCAGTATCTCCTATTGATGTTACTCTATTCTGGGATGAGTATTCTGTTCTTAATCCTCCTTTTCCTGAATGCCTCATAAGTAGTCCATCGATTTCTCTGTGGCTTCTTTTGCAAGTTCAGTTAGTGTAAATCCCTTGTACATAACAATGGTTCTCATCATGATATTACGTATATTATTATATATACGTCATAACCTTTTATGTAACTCACCTCCCCTTACTTATATGCCTCGTTATTCCCCTCACACTGGCTCTGCTTCTTTTCTCACAGTTTTCAAGTAATTTTTGTTAGCACAGCCTGAAGTCTACACACTAGAGAAAATGTGTGCTCTTTGATCTTTTTGGAGGGGGGTGTCTTGTCTTATTTTACTTAATGTGATGATCATCTTCCCTTATCTCATAAGTTGCCCTCCTCCTCCTTTATGAAATTTGAGCACTCATCTCTCCCAGATGTCTTTAGCAATCCTCTCTTGTTGACTTGCTTCTGATTTCAGGATCTCTAAGATTACTTGAGATTGATTTTTTTAAAAAAATTAAAATAACTTATTTGCTTATTTATTCATATAGACAGTCTCATGTAGCCCATGTTGGTTGACTTCAAGCTCCTTATTCACCCAAATGTGATCTTGAACTTATGTGCCTCCATTTGAGTGCTGGAATTACAGTCATGTACTATTATGCCTGACGTAATAGGTCGGTCCTAGAGATCAAACCCCTGTCTTTATGTATGCTAGGCAAGTACTTTTTCACTGAAGCCCTTGTATGGCTTGGAGCTGTGACAAGGGGTGAGAAGGAGAGAAGAAAAGACAAACTCAGAGATGTAGAGAAATCCTTGGATCTGATTTACAGGCTCACTGATGGAGCAGTTGTGGTTCCCTGGAAGTTCAATGTGCCTATTACATCCCATTGGCTGGGGAAGGGGTTTGTTATTACATACAGCTAAACAAGGAGGCGGGGTTTATGATACACTGAAAGATCAGCATAGGGGCCAGGGCAGTCTCTGTAGGAAAGCAGTCTTCAGGCTATAAACATCCTGGGATGGGTGGAGAAGCTCCAGTGGTTAGATTTCTATACATGCTATCAACATCTGAATATGGAAGACCTTGCCCCTTTTCTGAACATCTCCCAGGGAAAGCTTTCTATTAGAGGCACTAGTCCTCAACATGACTCTGCCCACATTAACACCACATAGTCACCCAGGTCTTTACCATGCAGGACTTCCTCTGCTCTCCCTCTTTCTTATTTCTTAGATGTCTAGAATGGAGCAGGCATAGTCCAGGGGCAGTGTGCTGTAATGCCCAGACTGCACAGAAGAAGGAAGGTCACAGCTATGCCCAGCAGAAACAAATGATTTGTCCAGTTAAGGTGACGGACATCTTCAAACTCCTCAAGATACCTTTTGTAATATTAGTAGGAGGAACCAATCTAAGATGTGTTAACATAATTTGGCCTCATTCACACCCTCATTATTGTGGCTCCAAACACTAAGAGCATCTGCTCACAGTCTGTTCAGATGGTCAACCATGCAGGCTTGCCACCTGCCCCAGAGCTCCACCATCAGGAGACGGTTACCTGAGATTTGTTTGTATTTTGTCACTTGTCATATGATAGCAGTTACACTGAAAACATAACTAGGCACATGCTTGCTTGCTTCAGCTACATATCTACCCATTTTAAAAATCTTATTTATTTACTCAAGTAGCCCAACTTATCACCTTTCCCTGGAAACCAAGGGACTGCCTCCCAAAGAGAACCCAAGAACCAATGAAGGTACAATGTCTCCACTCTACTTCTGTGGTTTCCTAAAACAGCCATCGAAGCATCCACATACAACTCCTTTGCTGTCTTAGTTACTTTCCTATTGCTGTGAAGAGACACCATGACCAAGGCAACTTATAGAAGAAAGAGTTTATTGGGGGCTTACAGTTCAGAGGGTGAGTCCATGACCTTCATGGCAGGAAACATGGGTGCTAGCAGGCATGGCACTGGAGCAGAGGCTGATCCATAAGTAAGAACCATAGAGGGATACATTGGGAATTGGCCTTTGAAACCTCAAAGCCCACACTCAGTAACACACTTCCTCCAACAAGGCCAAATTTCCTAATTCTTCTCAAATAGTTCCAACTGGAGACAAAACATTCAAGTTGATGGGCCTATGGGGGACCATTTTCATTCAAACCACCACAAAACCTAGCTCCAGATTTTACCTATCTTCTAAATCTTAGGATATAACTGCCTATCAATAGATTCCATCTGTACCATATTTTATGAACTGAAACATGTAGCCCCTCTATGCCTTCATTTGTTCTTTAACTCTTTTTCCTTCCCTTCTGACTTATTTTTTTGAATATTTAAATTATGCCTTTTCTCTTCATCTTCTTGGAGAAAACACTATCACATGTTTTTCTCTGGGATCTCCAAAGCTTGGGGATCTTTGAGTTCTAATAATTTTTATAGGGAGAAAATAAGCATCACATGGAGAGAAAGTAGTAGTAGTAGTAGTAGTAGTAACTAATAAAACTGAAAGATACCTTGGAAAGAAAGTAAAGAATTGTATTCCCAGTTTAATCAACACTACATTTTAATATACTGATTTACAATCAAGAGAAATTACAGCAGAAAAGATTGCTACTAGAAACGAGGGCCTGTGTGGAGTCCTTAGTCCATCAGTGGCTGGTGCTGTGGTCTCAGGTTCCATACGTACTGTAGAACTGAAAAGAAATAGCTGAGATAATGCACGTTTAGAGCAAAATCTGGTACAAAGGGCAATCATCAGAATAGTGTCACCTACCTGCCTTAGGTTACTTTGATAATGACACTGATATATTATTCTCACAGAGTTTTGCAAACTGAATATGGTTAGGCCCTTAAGATTTCCACTTATTGTCTACCTTGTCCAAAAGTCTTCAAATACATCAATTTTAATATATATATTAAATACATATATATAATATAATAAATATATATATTTCCTTAGCATTGACCATCAGCTAGTAGGCATGAAATAGTTTTTATTACTAAGGGACCAAATCAAAGATTAACTAATGGAGAAGGCTCCCTAAGGAGTAAATGCTCTTTTTTTCTCCATTGAGGGACAACATCAGTAGATGCAGAAGGAAAGTGTTTTTGTGTATCTAACCACCAAATGGCCTGGAAAAGTTTAAACTGCGGCTTGGCCCTGGGACAGAGAAGCTCAGAGCTGGTGGCTGCTTAATTTGTCCTGTTTTAATTCCCTGGAGATATGCGGCTTCCTGGCTGGAGTGTGTCTACTGCACACTCTTGCTTGTGCTGAATGCCTGTTTTGTGTATTTCCCCTTCTGTCTGAGCTCAGGACAGAAGTTACAGAATGGCAAAAGAATAGGCAGTTCTGGCACAGAGAAATCTGCGCAGATAATTCAGGCTTCAGGTGCAGCTATGAGACGCCCACTTGAGGCCAGGAAAGAGAGCTGACTTTGTGTTGTGTGCTTGTGCCCCTGTCATAAGCTAACAATGCTGTACACTAGGCCGGCTCTCGGATGTTTGTTGAATGTCTGTCGTCCCCAAACAACCTGTTTTGTTTGAGTCAGTTCTTTCTCAACCTAGGAAACAATTGAGCTGTGTTCTGAATCAGTGTTTCATTTTGCAAACGTAAAATCTAATTTGCTCGCGGGTTTGCAGGAAACAACAGGAATATATACCAGTTTAAAAGACCACCCCACTCCCCCCACTTGCCGCTGTGCCAACTTTTCTTTTAATGCCCGTGCAGTGGACGATTACAATTTGGACTTCTTGGAGAGTGTCCCACTGCAACGAAGAAGGGAGAGAGACTTTTTTCAAGTCTCCTAGAAAGAATACTCTGAGGCGAAGGCAGCCGGTCCCACTTTCAGCACTCAGGTTTCACACATCTTGTCCCGAGCTCTCTCTTGGGGCCTGCTTTCCCGGCCCCTATCCCATCGTCACCCCTACAGAAAGCCTGCGGGACCACTGGGTGCTCGGTGGCCCGGGGTCGCCTGGGCTCAGCATCTCCCGCCCCCCCCCTGCAAAAACTGCGCGCTCCGGGGCGCCCGGCACACCCGCCGCCCGGTCCAAGGCGGTGGCGGGCGCGGCGGCGCGCGCACGCGCACTCCGCGTCCCCGCGTCCGCTCCTCGACATTCCCTTCCACGTGTTGCTCGGGAGGCGCCACAGGTTCCTCACCTGCGCGGGCGGCGGGGGTCGGCGGCGGGGCTGGGCGCGCGCGCGGGCTTGGACGCCCGAGGCTGGGCGCGCGGTCCCCGGGCGCCCCGAGCGCCCCCGCGCTAACTCCGCCTCTCGCCTCCCGCCGCTCCGCTCCGCTCGCCCGCCCCGCGTCCTGGCCGCGGCAAACACTCGGGCGCCGAACTCCGACGTGTCCGGAAAGCCCGGGGCCACTTTCCCTTTCGTTCTGCGGCCGCGGCGCACGGACCTAGGCTCCCGCGGAGTCGCGGGGACAGCCGCGCTCGGCGAGAAGCCCCGGGGATCGCGGGCCGAGCCCGGGCGTCCCAGCCAGCACCATGCTCGACCCGTCTTCCAGCGAGGAGGAGTCGGACGAGGGGCTGGAGGAGGAGAGCCGCGAGGTGCTGGTGGCGCCGGGCGGCTCCCAGCGAGCGCCGCCGGCCGCGGCTCGGGAAGGGCGGCGGGACGCACCGGGACGCTCCGGTGGTGGTAGCGGTGGCGGAGCGGCCAGACTGGTGAGCCCGAGCCCCTCGGTACTCAGCGAGGGGCGAGACGAGCCCGAGCGGCAGCTGGACGAGGAGCAGGAGCGGCGCATCCGCCTGCAGCTGTACGTCTTCGTGGTGAGGTGCATCGCGTACCCATTCAACGCCAAGCAGCCCACCGACATGGCCCGGAGGCAGCAGAAGGTGAGTGGCGGCGGGACTGGGAGCCTCCTGCGGCCACTTACCCCCTTTCATCCTCCCGCCCCCGGGGGCTTTCTCCTGGGAGAGCTCAGGGGCACCTGCTGCCGTCCTTCTGCGAAGGGCCGGACACTATTTTAGTCAGTCTTTGAGGGGTGTCTGGGACAGGTTGGAGGGCTTAGGTCTTTAACCCCAGCCGGAGCTAGCCAGAGCTGGCCTGAGCTGGCAGGAGCTGGCAGCTGCACCTCACCATCCCCGCGACCTGGACCTATCAGCTGATCCCACCTTGCAGGTCCTGCAGTAATTGCACCTGGGGAGATGAGGTTGGGACAGGGTTAGAATGCAACTCGCAACAACTTTAATTTGGGCTGCTGTGGGCTGTATGGAGCTGGGCTTTGCCCTTAGAACAGACTGAGCGGGCAGCTAGCTGAAGCAGGTGGAGCACACGGATACTTTCCTGTAACAGAGAAATCTCCACTAGGGCAAAGGACTAGGTATTTTCTTTGGTGAATTAAAAGCAAAGTTATATTGCTAAGTTTCCTGTGTGGCCAAACAATCAGGGCATGGCATTCAAACACGGAGGCAACTATGCATCCCCGAAAGGCTATGAGTAATTCCAGGCCGTGGCAGGCTTAATGAAGTCTGCTGTTAATGACAGATGAAGGACTCGCGAATGCTTTGCTTATGGCTCCTTCCCCAAAGATTTACAGAAGTTCTGTCAGATAAAATGTCTACCATAGTTGTTTTAAAACAGAACCCCAGAAGTCTGATGTTCTGTACTATACACAAAAGGAACAACTTAAATCACCTTAATTGGATACATGTATTGAATAGATACTGTCTGGGAAACCTTTTAGTGGAATACTGAACCTGAAATGCTCTGAAGAAATCTGTAACAGTCCCCTCTGCTCGTGGTGCTGGTGGGGATTTCACAAAGCATTACCTACATCTACAGTCCTTCATCACTGTCCGGAAATAGTAACTTCTGCGTGTGAGACCTTTCTTTTAGAAATTTGGCAACCTTTTGAATTGACTTTTAAAATAAAACTGTAGACCAGAGGAAGCAGTTTCCCATCATGCCTCCTACCAAAACCCTCCTATCCACATTTGTTCAATATTTGCTTTTTTTTTTTTTGATATGCTTGGCATGTAAAAAAACAAAACAAAACAAAACAAAACTGTGCATGGTTACTGAATGCAACTCATTGAATTTAGGGAGAGGTGGACAACTAGGAGTTTGCCCGAGGTTACATACTTATAGTTTTGCAAGAGGATAGATTTTAATTGTTCCTCTCAACTTCACAAAATCAGAACCAAATGAGCAGCTATTCTGGAACGATATTCTCTTGAGTGCCTTGGGGACATTGCTTTACTACTGAAGGCTAGTCACAGAAGCCCTTCAGGTAGCCAACCGTCTAGCTCATAGGACCCTGGGCTGATAGAGACTTAACTAGCTATAGGCAGTGTCCTCTTGCTATGTAGGAGAGAAGTGGGTCAGAGTAGCATTTCCCAGTGAGAGCCACTTAGCATGGCTAATAATGCCACCCCTCAGGTGAAGGGTCAGTTTCTTGGGGTGTATGGTGAGCTTGGGGCTCCATTCCTCCACAGGGCCATCCATCCTTATGTGCTGCTTGTGTAGAGTGTGTACCCACTCTGACGGTTCAGCAGATGCCAATCTCAGTAGTCATTCTTAAACCTACTGTGGGTTTTATATTAATGTTGTGGTAGGAGTCTGTACAGGGTATATGAGCATCATCCAGTGTCTAGTTTCACCCACACAATACATTTTAGCTTATATTTCAGTACATTAATATGTAAACATTATTATCTTGTAAAAATTAAGAGGCTATTTGTGTTTGGAATTGTTCGATTTAGGCTCTTTTTGAAGAAAGTCATTTGCAAATGGCTCATTTCTACTGTGCATACTTGTTGCAGTTTCTTAGGGAAGGGGACTCTCCCTTGGTTGTGCAAATAATGTAGCTCTCCAGGCTCTTCCTGTTTAAATAGAATGTTTGTTTCTCTAGAAATTATTTCAATTGGCAAGCAGGTGTACTCACAATGCTACTGAGGAAACTGTTGATGTAATGTTACTCAGACATTACTAAAATAAACCCAACTTTAGGCAAGGAGAAAAACACTGCACTCGTTCTATGCAAAATTGTTTGCAATGCTTAGAAGTTTTTGTTTTTAAATCTTGAGAGCCTCAAGCACAATCAGATGAACTTTAATGATTTATATATTTTAATGGGGGAGGCCCTGTAACAGCCCCACTTTTTTTTTTTTTTAAGACATGCTTCTTGCTGTAGGGAGCTGGAACAATTCTTGGCAGTCAGGGTTCCTCCTAGGAAAAATGAAAAAAGGAATTTAACTGTGTTCATGTGAATGTGATGCACAAGCCAACAATTAATGCCAAAACTTACTTTAAGTCTTTGAATTATACAGTTGGGTTTTATAAAAGTAGCATGATAATTGTAAAATCACTAATCCATTGTATACTTTTACTCTGTAGCCTCAAGTATTCAGACAGGCAGCAAAGCAATTTATAACTGCCTCCTCACCTGCCAACTTTGAGAACTCAGAGGATCAGAAACTGAGGTCTGAAAGGGTCCTCATCCTGTAACTGAAGAAAATGAATCACAGAGATAGGAACCTTAGGCTGGAGGCCATGACTCCGGGTTGTTAGCATAGGCTTTCACTGTTAGGGCAGTTTGGCTTTTAGAAACCAAAGCAGAACCACAGGGTTTGTTTAGGTTTTTGGTTTTATTTATTTATTTTTTGTTTTGTTTTTTGGTTTCCTTTTTCATGTGGCTAAAGTGGCCCACCAAGCCAAAAGAGGTTGCATCCATTTACTATTTGAAGATGTTAAATAGTATTAAACTCTTTAAATAGTTCAGTGAAAATATGTATACCTGTGGTTTTTTTTGTTTTGTTTTGTTTTGCTTTGTTTTTTGACTAGCACACTTCAACACAGAGGAATAACAGTTGATGCTCATAAGGCCTGCAGTGACTTCTGATACATTTACAGAATACCCTGAAGTAGACTTGGGTTAGTTTCTGTGACAGAGCTAGGTACCAAGTGGTTTTACTGCCTTACTGGACATAGGCAGGGTTGCATGTGTGATACATGTGCACCATAACAAACAGATATCACAAAATGGCTTCAGCAGGAAGCACTGCTTGATGCCCTACTGTGTTCATTGCTTTGGTTGTATTTATACAATTATAGAACTAACAATGATCACAATCCTTGAGTAGTTCTAGATGATTAGAGGAGGGATCGATCAATGTTATAGCTAGAAAAAACAAATTTTTAAAAATGAAGCAAATTATATATATTTAATAAGATCATTGCTTGTCAGACTTTTAGAAACCATTGAGAACCTAGAGGGAAAGGTAACAAATGAGGTCCTTCGAGGTTGGGGAAACTGTGTCAAGCAAGTTGGCCAACACAGAAGAGAATATATTCTGTCTATTCACAGATATATTTCTACTGTAAGCCTATATTCATAACTATTAACAATGAACACGATTATAAGAGATGATAGTCTTCATTAAGCAGGACCTGGAGGTTTGTACTCAGTCATTTCTCTGTTACTTTTGGTTTTATTATTGCCTCTAATATACTGAGAAAAAGGCCAGCTCTTGTTTGAACTACACATAAAAACAAATGAAATAAAAGATGGGAGTTTTACCTAGTGACTTTCTGCATGATCCACATGTACATGGTCATGCATTTCTGTTTGCATTGCCACTAAGATGATGCGCAGTGCATTTTAGGAAATAAACCTCCTCATCTGATCATTTCCCATCGTTTTGCATAACCCTTGGTATTCTGTGTTTGAGAAATGTATCTGAACAGTGCTCTGAAGCTGTGGAAATGTCTTAGATAGAACTGATTTGCAAGCTCGTGTTGCAGGAATACAGTGTTGGAAGAGATAGTACGCAATCCACATTTGCCTTTCTTTCATTTGAGCTTTGTAGTTTGAGGAAGACAGTCATAATCTGACCATCCAGAAACCAAAATGCTTAAAAATCTTAAAACTTTTAAAATGTCTACAAGTGGATCCTTTCCTATGTAGTTTTATTTGAAAACTCGAAGTTTGTAACTATGTAACAGCAATTACTCTTGGGCTATGTGTATAAGGTGAGCAGAAAACATGAATACATTTTGTATTTATGCTTCAGTCCCATCCCCAAGATAGGATGTAATATATATGCAGATTTTCCCCAAATCCCAAATCTGAAGTGCTGTTAGTTCCAGGCTCTTTGATAGGCATATTCAACCTTTGAAAAAATTCACCACTTTTATCTCCTTTTGGAAACAGTTGACTTTCTGTTATTTATTTATTTTTAATCTTCCAGTGACTTTTATGATCCCCAGGCTCAGGAGAGTCAGCCTTGTTAGAAATGAATGACAGGTTTGCAAGTCCTGAGAGGACATCTTTCTTTTGCTCGGCACCATTTCCCTGAGTGATGTGTTGCCTCTCTTTTGGGGGGCGGGGGAGCTTACACTACAGTTTGTGGCCTGATGCTATGTTTAAGTAAACTGTAGACTTAGCAAATGTAGTGCATGGCATATAGAATCTAGTAAAACACATTCAAGTCTCAGGTTTAGTGCATGCCTCAAAGAACCCGTGAGATCTAGAATGGAGGAAAGAGAATATAACAGGGAAGTATTTATCTTCCAGTTTTCTGTGGAATATTTACCCTTAAGCATGTTTTGAGATCGGTGAGGGTCCTTTTGAAGAAAGCACTGGCAATGGAAGTCTCTATCAACGCAGAAGCAGTGACTTCAAAGAATCCTTCTCTATGCCATTATCCAACCGGAGGGCCAGGAAAGCCGTGGTGAACCTCCACAACCTGTCTTGCTCCTTTGCCTGTAGTTTCCAGTAGACCTGGTGCTGTTTGAAAAGATTCCACCTCATTCATCCTTTGTGTTCCTTGGGCTTTGGTACAGTGTGGAACAAATACCAAAGGAATAGGTTACAGTGTTTGCTGCCTTTCCTAATAGGGACTACCTTGTCCTCTGAGGATCCAGTTGGAAACCACACATTAAAGAAAAAGCTCAGGCTGGACTTAAAATGGTCTCTCAGAGAAAAATGCTTATTCCTTCAGCTGATTCATCCACCCCTCCACAGGGTGTCCTGGTACTGCAGCAGCAGCACTTAATTTGGTAGAATGAGTTGTGCTAATGAGAACTCAAATGGATTAAGCAATATTGGAGTTCCTTTCTTTCAAGAATGAAACCATTCTTTATTTTGATATGTTAAGACTGCTTGTACAGTGTAATAAAGTATCCTGACTGAATCTCACCTCTTCTGTTTCTTTTTTGTTCTGTTTTTCTTTGTTTGTTTTGTTTTGAGAGTTCTATTTATTTGTACTTGTCAGAAAATAAATAAAGAAAAACTATATGGTCATTAAAGCCTTTCCAAAGAGAATTGAGAAAGCTGGATCCTTTGGCCAGCTCAGCAGGCAAAGGCACCTGCCACCAAGCCTGACCACCAGGGTTAAATTCCTGGGACCCGCCTGGTGGAAGGAGAGAAGGTGCTCTTGCCCATTGTCTTTGGATCTCTACACATCCACCCTGGCATGTGTGCACACACACGTATGTACATCTCTGTTCCACATAAATAAGTAAAATGAAATTTAAAAGTTGAGGAAGGTGACTCCCAGGTTGTGAAATATGGAAATTCTGAAAGGAAAAAAAAATCATAATTTGGGGCAAGCCACTAGAGTTGTTGTACATATTTTATATAAAATTCAACTTAATTGTGACTTTTTTCCCCAACTGGAAAATATGAAGGTACATACTCACATGATATTTAATTATAAGTGAAAGACTTTGGGATTGGCACATTGATGACACAGGTGATAATATTGTTTAGAGGAAAGACTAGTATCAAATGGTGGAGTTGTTCAAAATCATTAACTTTTTTTTCTTATAGCAACTGTATGTTGGTTACTTAAAGATTTATATATTTTCTCCTAAAGGAAAAATCTATAATTCTCATCTTTGGCTCCTTATTATAATCATCCAGAGAGCTTTTTTTTAAAAAAATTCCATTATTCAGGCGATATTTCAGACTAATTAAATTAGTCTCAGGTTAGGAAGGTATCTTTAGGCTTCCCAGGTGAATTCAATGTGCAGCCAAAGTTGAGATCTACTATTCTAAAGAGAGATACAGGGAGAAAAATGGCTTATTTTTTACCTAGCCAAGGGCTAAGTATTTGTAATCAATAAGAATACTATGTGATTAAATGGGTGTTCTGCATTAAGTGAAAGGTAACACCAACTATAAGGATATCTAAATAGTATGGAATTCTTTGTGATGATACAATGGGAAATCAGTGCAATATTTTAGGCTTTTAAAAAGTCTTTAATTCATTGCAGAACTATAGATAGATCATTAACAGCAACATAAACTCTGGGAACTGAGGAGTGTGAAGTAAGCTTAAGTGTTGTTTTCCTTTCCAAGTAAAACTGGGAAGATTATCATGAAATCTCAAAGATGAAGATGAAACAATTCCTTGAAAGAAGAATCAATTTCACAAAAGTCTTGTACAAAAAAGAGGTATAGTGTGTTTCAGTCATGCATGCAGTTTTCTCAAAACATGACTACACTCACTATGACACCAGTGACCCACATGAATAACTGGCATTGCATCATATCCCTAATGGTGCATTAGTGGCATGCATACCTTGGTGGTAACCACCAGCTCTCTAATGGGCTTAAGGCCTGCTCAACAAGAGGGATATGATACCTGGTATTGGAAATCTAGCTAACTACTCAGTGCTAGTGAAGCCATGGTTGGAGGAGAATCTGCTACTAGTAGTTTACTAAACAAGAATAAGCCCTAACCAAAATCTGTTAAATATGTCTTTATGTCTACAGATAAGTGTAGTCCCCACTCCTCATCAAGGAATCTTCTCTTTGTAACACATGGAGACCACTACAGGAAAACAACCAGTCAACATGCAGGGTTGTGGACCTAGTCACAATGGCTACATCTACATAAGCACCTGAGGCTTAGAGAATACTATGGAAGAGGGGGTAGGAAGTATGCAAGAGCTAGAGAATCAGGGACTTTTCTGTGAGATTGTATCTCCCCGTAATAACAGAAGCTACACCCAACAGGTAAAGACATGTGCCACATAAAGCCTCACCAACATGACAGCCTGAAAAAGGAGCTAGACAAGAACAACACAGTGGCCTCTAGGTAACAAAGGAAAGCTGGGAGCAGAAGCCCACCAGTTGGCTGTCTAGTGCCAAATGGTCAGCTCTGGAAACATATGTACATACAAGTAACACTATATGGACTGATCAGGTTATACTTAGGAACACACACACACACACACACACACACACACACACATATATACATATATTCATATAATAACAATTAGTGAAACAAAGGTTATGAATTTGAAGGAGAACGGGCATGTGTATATGGGAGGGTTTCGAGGGACGAAAGGAAAGGGAAAAATATTGTAATTATATTAGAATCTCAAAAATAAAATATAAAATTTGTTTTTGGAACTTAAAAGAGATGTACATTAATCAAAGCCCCCATTTTTCTTAATGGGGATAACAACTGATTTGCATTTGCAAAAATCTCACCCTATAAAGCATCTCAAGGGCTCTGGGTGGGCCTGCTGCTTAGCATTTGTAAGTCTTGTGGTTCAATTCCCAGCAGGAGAGGTGGGGGAGAAAACAACAACAACAACCACCACAATAACAACAACAGGAACGAAAAGCAGAAAATCATCCCACTGGACCACCAGGCTCATAGAAATGTTATCACATAGCTTTATGGTTTGGATGTGTTTCCATTATGTAACCTTAAAGTTGGCGACAAAGTTTTACACAAGAAATGGGACTGGGGCAAAGAGCCTGATTGCTTTAAAGGCTGTTTTTGTTAATCATTTTGCTGAGAAGTTTACTATGGTCTTTTCTGATTGGTTGTGAGGCTGATTCCCCACCCTCTGCAGTCTACTCTTCTCCCCACGGTTCTCTTTTCTCCTGAGAGTTTGGATTGGCCTGTTAGTTCTGACATGCCCCGGGAATCGCATTTCTGCACGGGATGTCCCTATCACCAGCCTTTCACGTTCTTTTAGGGAGACTTTCATTGATATTTTCCTTAATAGCTCATTTCTCAGTTACCCATTGAAATGCAAGGCTGACTTTGGATTACTCAAGTCTTAAAGAGTGGTTAATCATACTGGCTGTTTGTCAACCAGTTATTCAGTTCTTACATTAGCTAGTATTCTGAGCACATTTTAAATGATAAAACAAACGGGAGTCCTTTCTTGGGTTAATGGCCCAAATTGTATATATTTCTCTTTCCATGTTAATTATTTTAATGCATTAACCTAGTTTTTATCCTGCTCACTGCATCATATATATATATATATATATATATATGTATATATCATAAATATATATATATTTGGTTTTTGGATTTTTGAGACAGGGTTTCTCTGTGTATCCCTGGCTGTCCTGGAACTCACTCTGTAGACCAGGCTGGCCTCGAACTCAGAAATCCGCCTGCCTCTGCCTCCCAAGTGCTGGGATTAAAGGCATGCGCCACCGCCGCCCGGCCAGTTACTATATATCTTAATTTCTAATAGTGTTTTTTACTTCTTCTGTGTCAAAAGTTCTTTAGTTTCAGCATTCTTCCCTCCCTTCTTGACCTTTTCCCTTATCATGCACTTCGTTAGCATATTTCATCTCAGTGGGCCCTGGCTACTTCATCTGTTTCCATGATTGAATGAGATACTGGGTGTAGCATATTTAGTATAGTGTCAATTACTTGTGTATTCTTCATTTGAAGTGCTATCATCTTAAACCCTCGGTGTAATTAAGCCTATTTGAGAATAGTATTTGTACAAAATTCAGTCTCTGAGGAGCTCAGTCTACTTCTCCATTTCCTCAGCCCCTTTGTTTTCTGAAATCTTTTGATACTTTGATTTTGCAGAGCCCTAGTATTCGTAATTATGGTGAATTTTGAGCATTTTATACTTTGTTGTTCTTATTGTAGCCTACAACATTCTCTATAATTTACTTATCTAATTATGGAGAAATGGAAAGCTCTTTAATTTTTTATGCTCTAACTGGCCATTGATTGTACATATTGACGGCACACAGTTGATTCCTTTAATATTGATCTTTCTGGGTTTCTGTCTGGCAGGGCAGAATGGTGCTGATGGGGGAGCCTTTGTCCTGTGCAGTAGCTGGCCCTCTTCCATCTTTCATCTCACTGTTTTGGGTAGAGTGCGCAGAATTAGTTACTAACCTGCTTTCTGAGGCTTTACTGAAAATGCTTTGTGTATTTTACTAGTGCTATATTGCTGACTAAAATTTTAGGATAGATACTATTTATTCTTTAAATAAAGTACTTTTTAAAAATACAATTTATTTTAAATAAATACATCATTTTTATTACATTAATAAGATAAAACATCAGAAATTTATTCTGAATGCTATAAAGTTTCTTCTCTTATCCACGGATATTATTGATTTCTTTTGTTTCACTGATTATGCCAGATGCCTTGATTTTTCTATGAAATGAAATCTGCAATTTCAAGGTAATTTTTACCTGCATATATTTCATTATTATCGACTCTGGTATACTTGTATTTTTTGGTTTTATACTTGAGTTATTAAGTGAAAAATTTGTCATTTTCTCTTTGACAGCCATCATTATGGATTTGGGAGAAACAGTGATGTTAACTGGGAAATCTTCCGCTGTATGTGTGCTCTCAAGTACTGATGGGGTGCAGATGCTCTAATAGATGGATATGAAAGAATTATTCATTACATTATTCAAATCGAGATCCCATTTTAGATTTTTATCAGGTCCAGATTCAATTGTCTGTTTTCATAAAATTAATCATTTCTAGAATTTCAAAGTACATTAGCATAGTTGATTGTTCTTCATTCTTTTGATTTTCTTTCCCTTTCCCTCTCCTTCTCTCTGTTGTCATCACTGTAGCAGTCATAATCCACCCCCCATGCGCCTCTTGCTCTACTTTCCCCCTCCTATTCCTTCCACCTCCTCCTCTTTTGGCAGGATCTCACTATCTAGCCTTGGCTGGCCAGGGACTTTCAGGCTGGCCTTGAACTCACAGAGATTGGCCTGCCTCTGCATCCTAGCGCTGAGTGGGGAGGGTTAAAGATGGGCACTGCCAGATGGACTTTATTTATTTGTTTTAAAATTTATTTTTATGAGTTTGGGAATTTTTGTCTGCATAGCTAGAAGAGGGCATTGGATCCCTTGGGACTGCAGTTATAGATTGTCGTGAGCTGCTTTGTGAGTGCTCAGAATTGAACCTGGGTCCTCTGGAGGAGTAGCCAGTACTTTTAAGCACTGAGCCATCTCTCCAGACCCTACTTTCTTGCAAATTAGTTAAGCAATATTATCTTAATCTATGTTTCTTCTTTGAAACGTTTCATTGGATGGTGGAGGTGTCTCTGTTTACGGTAAAGTGTTTGCTGCACAAGCATGAGGACCTGAATCAGGATCTGTGGCATCCATGTAAAAACTGATGGCACCCACCTCTCTGATTCCACTGCTGAGGAGGTAGAGTCAGGAAGATCAGTGGGGTTTCTAGTCTCAGTCTAGCCAAATTTGTAAGCTCAAGGTTTTAAAAGGTCCTGCATCAAATAAGTTGCGGACACTTAACATCAACTGTAACCTTTACACATAGCCACACACATATATACATATACATGAACTTGTACATAGCAAATACATATATAAAATAAAAATAACAGTTGATGAAGTGATTGAGAGTTGAATATGACTTAGGGACCTTGGATGTCAGATGCTGACAATCACCAAAGATCCGAAGCTAGGTCCGGGACTGTGACTGAGTCCACATTCTCATGCTGGTGAAAGTTCAAAAGGTCTGGACTCTTGTGGCAGCATGTAAAACAGAAGTGAGCTTGATTAAGATTTATAGAAAAGAGAACAGTTGAAAAAAAGGAGAAATTAAGAAAAGTAAAAGAAAATCTGGAGAGTGGGAGAGGTTTCCAAGAGAAGAGAATGCCCTTGAACTCCAGTGTCTAGGGATTTTAGTGCCATGGCAGAACCTGGACAAAAGCTGAGGTAATCTCTTGAGATTGGTTAATTCCTTGGGCTTTCCTCAGTGGAGCCATTGGAAAGCCCACCTGCTCTATGCATGTCCCCTAGTCCCACTAGCCCGATGATGGAGCTGTTTCTCTTCCCGCTCAGTCGGGACAGTCACGCCTCTACAACTCTGACTCTAGCTTTGTTAGTTACTGAGCTCCGCTGTCTGCCAAGGGTTAGCCACTTGGTCAGTGTTGTCACCCTGTAGCCTTGCCACTGGCTCAGGTTCTGAGCATTGTACTTTCTCTGTTGCCTCATTTTTGTGATTGGCTTTATTATAACAATTGACTCCTTAATCACAACCTCTGAGACGAAGCTGCATTCTTTCTAGTTTACTGTATTAAGCTCCTTGTCAGTGTGGTGGTCTGAAGTGGTCTTCAAGGCAGGAGTTTCTTGTTGGAAGCCACCTTTTAATAAAATTAGTTGCAATGGTTACAGTTGATTGCATTAGAGGCAGTAGTGTATAAAAGAAAGAAAGCACTTGGTGGGGAGAGGAGACAATGTGTTGTGCCTGCTGTCCCTAGCCTTGAGCCCCACCTTCCCAGTCTAGTTTAGTTATACAATGCCTAATTACAAGTCTTCATAGGTGTGTATCGGTGGTGTTCCAGACCTTGCCATGATAACTCTTAATCATTTTTTTTTTAACCTCAGCGTCTGTTCTCACTGTGATATATCAATCAACTTAGAGTATTCATTGTGGGTCATTCCCCATTACTACCCACAGAGAGCTTGTTTCTGCATCAAAATGCCCTTTAGATTAGCAAGATCTTTTTATACTTATTTACACCTGTTCTTTATATACCTGTTAACTTAATGGAGTCTAATGTTTCATAAAAGTCAATGATCTATTCCATGCCACACTTTCTGTTCTTGTTTCTCACAGTTGTTTATTTTTTCTAAAGCAGGAACTGAAGGAAGGTGAGATATGAGAGTGTGATTCTTTCTGCTGCTTTGTGATAATATAATGAAAACAAAGTTATGACTTTACCTCTTTATTAGATACTTTGCTCATTGATGTGTCAAAATAGTCGACCCAAGGTAAGATTAAGGAAATGCTTATCTTTGCTTGCAACTTAAGAAATATGTGGGGGAGAAGGCCTAGAAGTAAGGAGCATGAGATTACTAGTCACAGTGTGTCTACGAAACAGACATCTGACAGGAAGTGGGCCCAGATGATCAAACCTCAAAGCTCACCTTCAGTGATACTCCACCCCCACCAGCTGGGGACCATGTGTTCAAACCCATGAACCAAGTACATTTCATATTCCCACCACAGCAACCCCTCTGTATAGGCTGACATCAGTCTAAATGTTACATTACAAAGCTTATTTTAAATTTAGATATTTAAGCTTATTTCAGGTTTTTCCTTTTCCGTGAACTAGCTAGTCAGAAAGATAAATTGAGCATTACAAATGCTGAAGGAATTTTGTTTTCTCTTTTGTAATAGAGTTTTAATGTTATGCTGTCAAGGAATGTGATGACCTGAGCAAATAATATTATTGTATATAGACAGTTTTAAGTCACCCTAGTATATTAGTGCATAATTTGATTGGTCTCTGTGTGTATATGTGTTTGTGCACTTGAACATGTACGTGGAGACCAAAGTTGAACATAGTGTAGCCTTGCTTTTCACCCTGCTTTTAAAGATAGGATCTCTTCACCGAACCTGGGACTCTTCTATTTATCTAGACTGATTGGATGGTGAGTCCTGTGAATCTGCCTATGCCTGTCTCTGCCACCTTTGCTCCCCTATCCAACACCTATGTCCCTTGGGTTACTGAGGTTAGAGACACCAGCCAGGACAATTAGCTTTTTATGTGGGACTTGTTTGTAGATGAGAACCTGGGTCCTTATGTTTGTATAGCAAGTGCTTTATCCACTGAGTCATATCCCCACAAGCTTGCTATGCATAATTTTTGTGTGTGTACATATGCGTGTGTGCATGCACGTGTGTGTGGGTTTGTGTATGTCTTTGTGTGTTGGTATGTGTACACACACACCTGTGTATGTGGAGCCAAGCCAGAGAACAACATTGGTTGTCATTCTTTAAGTGGCTTACACATTGTTGTTGTTTTTTTCTTTTAAGACACAGTCTCTATTGGCTTGAGACTTGTGAGTGTGTTGGGCTGGTTGGCCAGTGAGCCCCATGGATCTGCCTGTTTCTGTCATTCTAGTGCTTGGATTACTAGTACAAGCCACCTTGCTTGGCTACATCTCTAGTTTGGGGTTAAGATCATAAAATTAGCAACTATTCCTTTGAAATTGGGTTATAACTTTTATCAATAGTCTATCCTCCAAAGTATTACTCTTCAACATACACATACACACACACACACACACACACACACACACACACACACACAGAAAGAGACAAAGAGACAGAGACAGGATGAGTTTCTGTCGACTTGGAATTATTTATACGGAAGGTGGCTAAAAAGGCATTCTGCTACCCCCAAACCTATATTCTTACTCCTTCAATTTTAGAGAAACAGATTCCAAATTTTATTTAAAGACACAAGCCTTAATTTAGCTCTCTGCAAAAGGAAAAAAAAAAGTCTAAAGCTAAAAGTACTGCTCCAGTTAAAAAGGTTTAAAAAATCCAGAATATCATTGGAAAGAATTCTAAATGTAAGACGGCAGCCATAGCCTACAACATTATCAGCCCTTGTTTTCTTGATCAGGAGGATTGCGTATGTTCGGGACTGGCAAGGAGGAAGAGGGTTGAGATGCAAGCTCATTCTTACTCTCTTATCTGTGCTCTCACTAAGTCCAGGCTCACTTTACAGGTTTTGTGTAAGGAGTTTTTTTAGGCTTAAACCTTCTTAAGAAGCAGAAGAACAAGGAGTGTGCTGTGAGACTGTCTCCTACCAATATCAGGAGCTACACCCGTAATGTCTTACCAACACACTTGCCTAAACGGAAGCCAAATAAAGACAGGAACATTAACTGTGCTAAGGTGAATGCTGAAATCCCATGAGGCCTCAACTTTAGACAGAAACTAGAGGTGTGCTGAGAAAAGTGGGAAAATAGCCTTCTGTGGGGAAGAAAGCTCCAGTTTGTGATCCAACATCCAGTGGTCAGCCCTGAAAGCATACATACATGTAACTTTATACAGACTGAGCAGATTGTTCTATGAAAACATATTTATAAAGTATGTATGTACGTATGCATGTATGCATGTCTGTCTATCTGTCTGTCTGTATGTACATAACAATGGTGAAAAACCCCATGCATTGGAAAGAGTGAGGGGTAGATGAGAGGTTTTGGAGGGAGGAAATCTATGTGGGAAATGAGGTAATGTTTCATAATCTCAAAGAGAAATTTTGCATTTCTTTCTAAGAAATAATCTACTTATTTAAAAATTAAGGTCATTGTTTTATATCTTAAAATATACTCACAAAAAGACAGTCTCAAATATTTAAGTAATTATACAAACTTAAAGTTATATGTCTCAAGTATTTTACACCAGAACTTCCATAAACTTTTATTGTCAAATCTGAGAATCCTAGGCTTCAACTTGATTCTTATTTTTCCCCTTCACTTTTAATGTCTACATTTATTAAAGAGAGAAATAATAGTGGATATGAAAATGATTATTATAAGAAGCTGATGCCCAATTGGGGAGTTATCAAGTTTATGGTTCTTGAAATAAGTAGATGTCAAGAAGTCAATTGTTGCCCAATAGTGATGGCATATGCCTTTAGTCCCAGCACTCACGAGAGAGATAGGTGGATCTCTGTAAGTCTGAGGCCAGCCTGAACTACAGAGTGCGTTCCAGAACAGCCAGGACTACACAGAGATAGATCACTACAGAAGACCAAACTACCATAACAACAGAAACAACAAAGCAAAAAAGTCTATTTTTATTGTTCAAGGGAGAGATTTGGGTAGGGCATTAAAGAAGAGTTGTCATGTGTTTGGTAATTGATAATAGAGCATTGGAGTGAGATAGCCCGAGGAAAGGTAGCATAGGAAGAACCAGGTTTTAATGACTCGCCTCAACGTGTTTAGGGATTTAGACTAGACTACATGACTGACATGACAAAAGAAATTGAAAAAGGCATAACTAGATAAAATTAAGATGCTCTGTGTCACAGAAATTAAAGATCTGTTTGATGGAAGAAGCTGAAGACAGGAGGCAGATGCTGTAGAGAAATCAGGTGAGCTAAAGATTGAAACTATTAACTGGACTTATGGCTGTGAAGATGAAAATACCAATGTTGACCCAATGACTCGATTTAGTTTCCATAAATAACCCACTCTTTCATATGCTGCTATTCCTAGATGGTGCATTTGACACACTGATTCTGCTTCCTTTCTTTAGATGATAAACACTTTGAGGTTTCAGATAGTGGCACTGCTACCTAACATCTACGTTTTGGTTTTGTAAAGGATTCTTTGGGGAGGGGTGCTACATAAGCATTAATGTGTATACTTACATGTGTATATTTTGTGTTTTGTTTTATAATAGCAAGTTAAAAATTAATGATAACATAGATTTCTTTTCTTTTTCTTTTTTGGATATTTTCTTTATTTACATTTCAAATGTTATCTCCTTTCCCTGTTTCCCTCCCTCTGGGAAACATCCTATCACATCCTCTTCTCCCTGCTTCTGTGAAGGTGTTCCTCCACCCACCCATTCACTCCCACCTCAATACCCTCCATTCCCCTACACTGGGGCATCTATGGAGCCTTCGTAGAACCAAGCACCTCTCCTCCCATTCATACATGACACGGCTATCCTCTGCTATATATGCAGCTGGAGCCCTGTGTTCTCCTTTGTTGATGGCTTAGTCCCTGGGAATTCTGCAGGGGCGGGGGGTTCTGGTTGGTTGATATTGTTGTTCTTCCCATGGGGTTGCAAACCTCTTCAACTCTTTCAGTCCCTTTGGTAAGTCCTTTATTAGGGACCTCATGCTCAGTCCAATGGTTGGCTGCTAATATCTGCCTCTGTATTTGTAAGGGTTTGGCAGAGCCTCTCAAGAGACAGCTATATCAGGCTCCTTTCAGCATGTACTTCTTGGCATCCACAATAGTGTCTGCGTTTCGTAATTGTATATGGGATGGATCCCCAGGTGGGACAGCCTCGGGTGGTCTTTTCTTTAGTCTCTGCTCTACACTTTATCTCCGTATTTGCTCCTGTGAATATTTTGTTCTCCTTTTAAGAAGGACTGAAGCACCCATACTTTGGTATTCCTTCTTAATGAGCTTCATGTGGTCTGTGTATTGTATCCTGGATATTTGAAGCTTTTGGTCTAATATCCACTTATCAGTGAGTGCATACCATGTGTTTTCTTTTCCGATTGGGTTCCCTCACTCAGGATGATATTTTCTAGTTCTATCCATTTGCCTAAGAATTTCATGAATTCATCTTTTTAAATAGCTGAGTAGTACTCCATTGTATATCTCATTTTCCGTATCCATTCTTCTGTTGAAGGGCATCTGGGTTCTTTCTAGTTTCTGGCTATTGTAAATAAGGCTGCTATGAACATAGTGGAGCATGTGTCCTTGTTTCATGTTGGAGCATCTTCTGGGTATATGCCCAGGAATGGTATAGCTGGGTCTTCATGTAATACTAAGTCCAATTTTCTGAGGAACTGCCAAACTAATTTTCCAGAGTGGTTGTACCAGCTTGCATTCTCACTAGCAATGGAGGAGTGTTCCTGTTTCTCCACATCCTTACCAGCATCAGCTGTCACTTGAGTTTTTGATTTTAGCCATTCTGACTGGTGTGAGGTGGATTCTCAGGGTTGTTTTGATTTGCATTTCCCTGATGACTAAGGATGTTGAACATTTCTTTAGGTGCTTCTTGAGCATTTGATAATCCTCAGTTGAAAATTCTTTGTTTAGCTCTGCACCTCATTTTTTAATAGGGTTATTTAGTTTTCTGGAGTCTAACTTCTTGAGTTCTTTGTATATATTAGATATTAGCCCTCTATCAGATGTAGGATTGGTAAAGATCTTTTCCCAATATGTTGGTTGCCTTTTTGTCTTATTAACAGTGTCCTTTGCCTTACATAAGCTTTGCAATTTTATGAGGTTCCATTTGTAGATTCTTGATCTTACAGCACAAGCCTGTTCAGGACTTTTTCCCCTGTGCCCACATGTTTGAGGCTCGTTCCCACTTTCTCCTCTATTTGTTTCAGTGTATCTGGTTTTATGTGGAGGTCCTTGATCCACTTGGACTTGAGCTTTGTATGAGGAGATAAGAATGGATCAATTTGTATTCTTCTACATGCTGACCGCCAATTGAACCTGCATCATTTGTTAAAAATGCTGTTTTTCCAGTTGTCAAAGGTCAAGTGACCATATGTGAGTGGGTTAATTTCTGGGTCTCAATTCTATTCCATTAATCTTCCTGCCTGTCTCTGTACTAATACCATGCAGTTTTTTTTATCACAATTGCTTTGTAGTACAGCTTGAGGTCAGGGATGGTGATTCCCCCAGAATTTCTTTTATTGTTGAGAATAGTTTTCCCTATTCTGGGTTTTATGTTATTCTGAATGAATTTGCAAATTGCTCTTTCTAACTCTATGAGGAATTGAGTTGGAATCTTGACAGGGATTGCATTGAATCTGTAGATTGCTTTTGGCAAGATGGCCATTTTTACTATATTAATCCTGCCAATCCATGAGCATGGAAAATCTTTCCCTCCTCTGAGATTTTCTTTGATTTCTTTCTTCAGAGACTTGAATCTTATCATATTGATTTTTCACTTGCTTGGTTAGACTCACACCAAGGTAATATTATTTGTGGCTATTGTGAAGGGTGTCATTTCCCTAATTTTTTTCTCAGCCTGATTGTTCTTTGTGTAGAGGAAGGTCACTGAATTGTTTGAGTTAATTTTATATCCAGCCATTTTGCTGAAGTTGTTTAACAGCTTTAGGAGTTCTCTGGTGGAATTTTTGGGGTGACTTAAGTACACAATTATATCATCTGCAAATAGTGAAACTTTGACTTCTTCCTTTCCAATTTGTGTCCCTTTAAACTTCTTTTGTTGTATAATTGCCCTAGCTAGAGCTTCAAGTACTATGTTGAAAAGATAAGGAGAGAGTGGGCAGCCTTGTCTAGACCCTGATTTTAGTGGGATTGCTTCAATTTTCTCTCCATGCAGTTTGATGTTGGCTATTGGTTTGCTGTATATTGTTTTTACTATGTGTAGGTATGGGCCCTGAATTTCTGATCTTCCCAAGATTTTTATCATGAAGGGATGTTGAATTTTTGTCAAATGCTTTTTAAGCATCTAACGAAATGATCATGTGTTTTTTTCATTTGAGTTTGTCTACGTAGTGAATTAAGTAGATGGATTTCCATATATTGAACCATCCCTACATCCCTGGGATGAAGCCTACTTGATCGTGGTAAATGATCATTTTGATGTGTTCTGGGATTCCGTTGGCAAGAATTTTATTGAGTATTTTTACATCAATGTTCATAAGGGAGATTGGTCTGAAGTTCTCTTTCTTTGTTTGGTCTTTGTGTGGTTTAGGTATAAGCATAATTTTGGCTTCATAGAATGAATTAGGTAATGTACCTTCTGTTTCTATTTTGTGGAATAGTTTGAAGAGTATTGGTATTAGGTCTTTTTTAAAGATCTGATAGAATTCTCCACTGAACCCATCTGGTCATTTTTTGGTTGGGAGACTATTAATGACTGCTTCTATTTCTTTAGGGGTTATGGGACTGTTTAGATGGTTTATCTGATCCCGCTTTAACTTTGGCACCTTGTATGTGTCTAGAAAATTGTCCACTTAATCCAGATTTTCCAATTTAGTTGAATATAAACTATTGTAGTAGGATCTTATGATGTTTTGAATTTCCATGGTTTCCATTGTTATGTCTCCCTTTTCATTTCTGATTTTATTAATTTGAATATTGTCTCTGTACCCTCTGGTTAGTCTGGCTAAGGGTTCATCTATCCTGTTGATTTTCTCAAAGAACCAGTTCCTTGTTTTGTTTACTTTTTCTATAGTTCCTTTTGTTTCTATTTGGTTGATTTCAGCCCTGAGTTTGATTATCTCCTGCTGTCTACTCCTTTTGGGTGAATTTGCTCCTTTTTGTCCTAGAGCTTTCAGGTGTGCTGTCAAGCTTTCAGGTGTGCGCTCTCTTCAGTTTCTTTTTGGAGGAACCAGAGCTATGAGTTTTCCTCTTAGGACTGCTTTCATTGTGTCCCATAAGTTTTGGTATGATGTGTCTTCATTTTCATTACATCCTAAAAAGTATTTAATTTCTTTCTTTATTTCTTCTTTGACCAAGTTATCGTTGAATAGAGTGTTGTTCAGTTTCCATGTGTATGGGTGTTTTCCATTGTTTTTGTTGGAATTTAAGACCAGCCTTGGTGGTGCCACAGGGTACATGGGATTATTTCAGTCTTCTTGTATCTGTTGAGGCTTGTTTTGTGGCCAATTATATGGTCAATTTTGGAGAAGGTACCATGAGGTGATGAGAAAAAATTATGTTCTTTTGCTTTAGGATGAAATGTTCTATAAATATCTGTTAGATCCATTTGGTTCATAAACTTCTGTGAGTTTCACTATGTTTCTGTTTAGTTTCTGTTTCCATGATCTGTCCATTGCAGAGTGTGGGGTGTTAAAGTCTCCCACTATTATTGTGTGGGGTGCAATGTGTGCTTTGAACTTTAGTAAAGTTTCTTTTATGAATATGGGTGCCCTTGCATTTGGAGCATAGATGTTGAGAATTGAGAGTTGATCTTGGTAGATTTTTCCTTTGAACAGTATGAAGTGTCCTTTCTTATCCTTTTTGATAACTTTTGGTTGATCGTCGATTTTATTTGATATTAGAATGGCTACTTCAGCTTGTTTCTTGGGACCATTTGCCTGGGGAATTGTATTCCAACCTTTTATTTTGAGGTAGTGTCTGTTTTTGTCACTGAGATTCATTCCCTGTATGCAGCAAAATGCTGAGTCCTGTTTACATATCCAGTCTGTTAGTCTATGTCTTTTTATCTGGGAATTGAGACTGTTGATGTTTAGAGATATTAAGGAAAAGTGATTGTTACTCACTGTTATTTTTGTTGTTAGAGGTGGCATTATATTTGTGTTCCTATCTTCTTTTAGATTTGTTGAAAGATTACTTTCCTGCTTTTTCTAGGGTGTAGTTTCCCTCCTTGTGTTGGTATTTTCCATCTGTTATTCATTGTAGGGCTGGATTTGTGGAAAGATATTGTGTAAATTTGGTTTTGTCATGAAATATCTTGTTTTCTCCATTCATGGGAATTGAGAGTTTTGGTGGGTATAGTAGTCTGGGCTGACATTTTGGGTCTGTATGACATCTGCTCAGGATCTTCTAGCTTTCATAGTCTCTGATGAGAAGTCAAATGTAATTCTGATAGGTCTGCCTTTATATGTTACTTGACCTTTTTTCCCTTACTGCTTTTATTACTATTTCTGTGCTTTGTGCATTTGATGTTTTGATTATTATGTGATGGGAGGAATTTCTTTTCTGGTCCAGTCTATTTGGAATTCTGTAGGCTTCTTGTATATTCCTGGGTACCTCTTTCTTTAGGGAAGTTTTCTTCTATAGTTTTGTTAGAGATATTTACTGGCCCTTTAAGTTGGGAATCTTCACTCTCTTCTATATGTATTATCCTTAGGTTTGGTCTTCTCATTGTGTCCTGGATTTCCTGGATGTTTCCAGTTAGGAGCTTTTTGCATTTTGCATTTTCTTTGACTGTTGTGTCAATATTTTCTATGGTATCTTCTGTCCCTGAGATTCTCTCTTTCTATCTCTTGTATTCTGTTGATAATGCTTTCATCTATGACTCCTGATCTCTTTTCTAGGTTTCCTAATTCCATTGTCGTCTCTCTTTGTGATTTCTTTATTTTTTTCTATTTCCATTTTTAGATCTTGGATTGTTTTGTTTATTTCCTTCGCCTATTTGATTGTGTTTTCCTGTAATTCTTTAAATGATTGAGTTTCCTCTTTAAGGGCTTCTACCTATTTACCTGTGTTCTCTTGTATTTCTTTAAGGGAGTTATTAATGTCCTTCTTAAAGTCCTGTATCATCATCATGAGACTGACGTTAGATCTGAATCTTAATTTTCCGGTGTAATGGTGTGTCCATGACATGCTATGGTGGGAAAATTGGGTACTGATGATGATAAGTCACCTTGGTTTCTGTTGCTTCTGTTTTTATGCTTGCCTCCTGTCATCTGATTATCTCTAGTGCTCCCTGCTCTTGATAGATCTGACTAGAGCCTGTGCTTCCAGCAATTCTGGTTGAGTCAGAACTCCTCAGAGTCCAGGTCTCTCTGTGATCCTATGATTCCAGTACCCTGTGATCCTGTAATTCTGGGTGTGTCAGAGTTCCTGGGTGTCAAGCTGCCTCTATGACCCTGAGATTCTGGTGTGAACAAGCTCTGGGGGCTGTGGGACTGGGTGAGTTTTCAACCAAGGTAGAGGAGTGCAGACCGGAAGGAACCCACTCCACTGGTTGGGTGGGATTCCTGAGTCACTGGATCCTGCTGGTCCCAGTTACTCCCAGTTGTGTTGGAACAGATAATGTAGGTAACATAGATTTCAAGTGTGGCTTAATCGAGATGAAGAACATCAAGCATCCTGGTAAAAGCAAATCTTTGATGTTCATGTAAAGTCATTAAGTTTAGCCATTTTCCTTCCAGTTGTGAATTTAAAAGGCAAATACCATTTAGATGTTATTCAAATATTCAAATATATATTAAACCTGAGTAAAAACAGGTTATAATATATTTTAGTTCAGTAGGAAGCTGTGAAGATTATATGAAATAATTTCTGGGAAGCATAGAGTTTTAGTACTTTGTATAGAGCAGAATTTTAAAGAGTTTTTCTTTAAGATTTTATTATAGATTACTTTTAGGAAAAAATCCAATGGCATATATGTGTGCATGTTCAAAGGTCAGAAGTTGATCTTAGGATCTTCCTCAGTTGCTTTTCATGTTACATATCAAGCCAGGGTCTCTCATTTAAGCCTGCCTCACTCACAAAGCTAGTCTAATTACCCAGCTTGCCACTAGGGATCCCCAGACTCTCCTTGTAAGCCCTGCGATTCCAGGTGGCTTGACACCCCTTGCTGCCATTTATGTGGGCTGTGGGGCTCTGAACTCGAGTCTTGACCTTTTGTGGCAAGTGCTTTATCCAAAGAGCTATAGCTGCATTTGCATAACACGTTGATTTTAGTATAAACATATAAAGGCATTATTTAAATAGCTATTCTGTGGTAAACATCAGTTTAGATATTGCTGTGTAGATGTAGACAAACAAGGCTCTTGGTAGCTGATAATTTAGTACAGATAATGAAGGGTTTGACATACATATGTGATGTGAGAGGGTTTGCCACCAGTTACTGTGTTGGGTGAGATGGTCAGGAAGAGCCTCATGGGAGAACAAGTAGCTGCTGGAAAGGATTTGAATGAAGTGAAGAATTGAGCTACTTAGAGATGGGAGATGACAAGGAGAGCAACTAAGATTGTACTAACAGCAAGTAGAAAATGTTTCCTGGCAGAATAAACATGCTTTTCTTGTGAAGAACTACAGAGAGATGCCAGACAACTAGAGGAACATGTGGCTGTGGCAAATGATAGGGATTTAAGAGCGAGAGTGAACTCTTGGAAGATTTTTGACTGGGACAAAGGAAATGACCTGATTCAGACTCTCAACTGATATACTGTGAGGATGGACAGGGCCACTCTGTGGGAAACTTTGGGGCTGGAGCTAAGGGTGTATGCCAAGTACAAGAAATTGAAGTTAGCCCCTTCTAATAGGTTAGAATAAAGTAGTTTCATTTCAGTAGAGCAGTAGTCAAGAGATATGGAAGATGACGGGATGTTTCCTAAGCATTGTTTAAGTTTACAAATTCTACATACAAGTAATGGGACAGCATTGTGCTATTATCTCTGCTAAAATCTTCAGCTTATTAAAATAAATACACTTAGAAATCTGAGCCTTGTAGAACTTAAAATAAAAAACAGCAGTCACCTGCCTCACTCCTTCCATTTATCCCTCCCTTATAATTCCCAAGTAATTCCTCCCTTGTCCTTCCCAGCCTCTGTTCCGACCCCTCTCTCTGGTGTGTATGTTCCTGTGTTTACAGATATGTATTTAGGTCAGATCAATCTTGGGTATTGTTCCTTAGGAGCCAACCCCGTTGTTTGTTGGGATGGAGGCTCTCATTGGCCTGGAGCTCAGTGAGTTGTCTAGACTTGCTGGCAGGCAAGCCCCATGGATTCTCCTATCTCCACTTTCCCAATGCTAGGATTATATATGTGTGCTATTGCCCCTGGCTTTTTAATGTGGGTTCTGGAAACTAACCTCAGGTCCTCAGGTTCTCATGCCTGCCAGGGAAGTACTTTGAAGACTGCTATTTCCCAAGCCTGTGTTTTTTTAGTTCTTCTAGAAAACGCTTCAGAAATCTACACAAGCTATTCTTGTTTCCATTGTTTTCTGTACAATGAAGATGAGGGTCAGGATTTAGCTTACTAATACAAATATCTGGTTCTTCCCCCCTTTTTAAGAATATTTCTTACAATTTGGGTTTTGCTAGTGGACTTCTAATATGGTCTATCCCTTCTTATAAGCACTATAATTTTAGTTGGGTATATGGCAGTTTGACTGAGGACTGTATTTCCAATCTTCTTGTTCCTTCCTTTCAGTGTAATGAGGCTGAACATGGCTTTCTGTAGAAGATATGAATTGAAAACACAGCTTTGGGAACACAAAGTGACTTTATTATTTTTCCCATATGAAAATGGAACCTTGAGACCATGAGTATCAATGAGAAATAACAGAGGCAATATTTCAGCTCTGACAGAATACAGAAGATAGGTTAGAGCAGTGGTTCTCAACCTTCCTAATGCTGGGACCCTTTAACGCAGTTCCCCATATGTAGCTGCCCCAACCATAAATTTATTTTGCTGTTACTTCATAATGTCATTTTGCTCCTGTTATGAATCATAATGTAAAAAATCTGATATGAGACCCCCCAGAGGGGTTGTGACCCACAGGTTGAGAACTTCTGGGTTGGATACTATTGAGATTTCTTTTAAGAAAGATTGTCATCCCAAAAATGTGTCAACCACCGACTTGGAATTTGTCAGGATTCCGTATTCGTTCCTACTCTTCAAACTAGGAAAGAGAAAGGCGGTGGAGAGGGAGAGGGAAGAGGAGAATGAAGAGGACAAGGAGATGTGAAGAGGAAGAGGAGGAGACTATAACAACAATGAGGATGAAGATGATGATTACTGAAGTTTGTGGAAATGGGATATTAATTAGAGTGATTTGCATATAGCAATGTTCCCTGAATCAGAATGACATTTCCTACTTGGTGTCTCCTCTTCCTGTTACTTGCCATGTCAGTCTTATTGTGTCAGGAGTTGGAACAACTATTGAGACAAATTGATGGGTGCTTTGTGTGTGTGTGTGTGTGTGTGTGTGTGTGTGTGTGTTCCTGTACTGGCTAGTTTTATGTCAACTTGACACAAGCTAGAGTCATGAAGGAGGAGGGAACATCGGTTGAGAAAATGCTCCCATAAGATCCAGCATTAAGTCATTTTCTTAATTAGTGATCAATAGGGGAGGGCCCAGACCATCACGAGTGGGGCCACCCCTAGGTCTTGAGTTCCGAGACCATCATGAGTGGGGCCACCCCTAGGTCTTGAGTTCTCTATGAAAGCAGTCTCAGCAAGTCATGGGGAACAATCCAGTAAGTAGTACTCCTCTGTGGTGTCTGAATTAGCTGCTGCCTCCAGCTTCCAGCCCAGTTTGAGTTACTGTCTTGGCTTTCATCAGTGAAGGTCTATGATGTGGAAGTATGAGCCAAATAGACCCTTTCCTCCCCAGCTTGCTTTTGTTCATTGCAGCAACAGAAACCATAAGAGTTTTAAAGAAATAGGGTTTAAGAAGCTTGGGTCTCTGCCAACGTTGTAGAGGAATGACATCACTCAGCTAAGACTTTAGTGTGAGAGAGAAGTGACTGTCATGTCTAAGTGGATTTAAGTGAATTTTAATTTTAAATGTTTGTTAAACTTGATCTGTTGTCTTAATTACAATGTTTTTGTTAATAATATACTTTATTTCTTTTCTTTACCACAATAACATGATGCTCATTCTTTTTCTCCTCACAATGTTATTTTTTTTAAAATTAATCTCCTCCTTTCTTGGTATAGTGTTTCAAGTCCCAAGGAAGATGATCACTGTTACAGCTTCTCTTGTAGCTATAGTTGGTCATGTGATACTAGTTTTGCATTATGAGACAGGATGGTGATATGGTTAGCATTGTTCCTTCCCTCATCCCTTCGATGTCTGGAGACCTAACTGTTGTTTCTGGAGTCGTAGCTACCGTCTTCATTGATGAGGAAAATGGTAAAGATGGTTTTTCTTTCATTTCTGAGACTTTAATAAAATTATATCATTTCTTCTTTAACTCTCCTCCCTCCATGACCCTCATATACCTCTTTGCTCTCTTTTACATTCATACTCTTCTGTTTTGTTTATTGTTATTACATATGTATATGTATATACATACATATATATTTATTTATGTGCATATTATTTATTTTATATATGTGCATATAAATAAATATATATATGTATATTTAAACATAACCTGCTCAGTTTGTACAATGGTACTAGTGTTTATGGTTTCAGGAATGACCATTTGGTAATAGGTAATCAATTAACATGCTCTTCCCTGAAGAAGCTTTTCTAACACTGTCAGCATTCTTAGTTTTTTGTGTAGGGCTGAGACCTCATGAACTTTTTCCCATACACTTTGGCATGTCTGTCATTGTGGTCTTTGCTTAACACATGTTTGGCCATGGTGAAAGTTTATGGGTGAAGCTTGTGATATTATTAGGAGACACAGTCTCATAGCAAATTCCCTATCCTTTGACTCTTATCATCTTTCTGCCCCCTCTTCTCAAAATTTCCCTGAACCTTAGCTGTGGGAGTGTTCTGTAGGATGTATCCATTGGGACTGGGCCCCACAGCTCTGCATTTTGATTGGTTGTTGCTTTCTGTAATGTACCAGCATTCGCCAAGGTTTGTTTTCCTCTTGTAGGCAGCATCTTAAATTCAATTAGAGGAGAGTTAGTTTTGTTGCCAAGTTTGTGTGTTACTACTGTACTCTTAGGATTATAGTGGCATGGTGGTGGTTGTAATTTTTAAGTGTCATAACTGGGTAAGATTGTTGGTGAGTTCTCTCCCTTGAAAGTATTCATGGTGCTTCCTAGTACCATTAAAAATAGTCCTGGGGGTGTGATCAGGGTCTTTCAGGTTAGTTCAAGCTCAAGAACCTTTGAGATCTTTCATGTACCTGGTATCTTTTAGCAGTAGGGACTTACTTTCCACCTCTCTGTATGTGTGTGTATGCATACATGTGTGTGTGGACACAAAATTAGATATATTATAGGAATTTTCCCTATCAGGATAAACACATACCAGCTTAAAACAGTTGTCAAAAGACCTGTATCTCAAGAAAATACTCTCACAGGGTTTATTCCCCCCTCCCGTTTCAGAGCTATCAATGATATCTCCATACTTAGGCATGATTCTACAATTTGAAATGTCTCAATGGATTGTGCATTATCACAAACCACTCTTTTCTACTATGCAGGCAGACAACATTCTTGAGTGCATCTCTATTTATCTTATATATTTTTATTCTTTGTTTATATTTTGGACTTTTTTTTGAGACAGGGTCTCTGTAGATAGCTCTGGCTCTCCTGGAACTCCCTATATATCCTAGATTGGCCTTGAGCTCAAAGATTTACACCTTATGTTTCTTAAGTGCTGGGATTAAAGGCACTTGACACCCTACCCAGCAGCAGACTGCATTTCTTTTTATATACATTTATTATAGATTTTACTGTTTTTTTTTCTTCTTTCCTTAGCTTATCCTGTTCTCTACCACCGTAAGTTGGTGTAAGTCAGTGGTTTCTGCAGTAGGGATGGTGATACACTCTGGCAAACATTTCACCAATAAGGAAAAAAACAATCGTGGCAGTGATTCTTCCTCTGTGATTCTGAGTTACTAACAGGCAGAAGTCGGTGTGCTGGAAACCCTGCGAAACCCAATGAGGACCTCTTCTTTATCCTGCATGATGTTTCAATATTTAACAGCTTTGTTAAAGCTTGCTTATAATTGGCTCTAAAATATTTATCAAACGCAGGATACCCTTTTCATATTTTAATAAATAGCAATATTTTTAGACATGCAGTCCATCCCCAGGTAAATTGGGAGAACACTGAATTCGGTTTTGCTAGGGACTTTTCTGCAGAATCGCTCACTGTTTTGGAAAACAGTGTCAGCAGCAGCAGTGGCGCTTGGGTTATTTGTTTTGCCAGTGCAGGATGCATGTGTCAGCCTTCATTTTCACTTGTCAGCTTCCCCTTGATTTTATGGGTATATATAAAATCTATTTAGCCCTTATTTCAAAATGTCAAAAATAAAGGATAGTGTTGACAATATTTAGTAAAATATGACCTTCCGTTTCTGAACCGTACTTCTCCATTACTTAACATAGGTGAATGCGCCTAGTTTATTTTGTCTCCTAGACCAATTATGTGTGAGCGTTTACATGCTGAAGTCCATGTGCTTTTTTATTGTTTATTCCTATTGCAGTTAGGATTGTTTATTTATATTTTTAAAAATGCCACTCTGGGTGATATATTTTACCTTTTAATTTCATTTCTGGCTATCAAAAATTAGCTATGAAATATTTTTAAGGAAGTCTTATCATCTAGGTTTCGCTAAGAAGGAACTGCCGTATTTAAAGTAAGTAATAGTTCCCAGGTTATAATATTAGATAGGAGCTTGGAAAGAGTGAAAGACAGCGTGGTGGTCCAGGAATTCCTTTTGGAGGGAAAGGGGCGTTTACTAGTCTTAGGGTGAAATGGAGTAAATGGGAGCTGTGGTCAGAGCAGGGAGAGAGAGAGGGTGAGTCCTGGGGCTCCTGTGAAGACTACAGTTACTGCGACCTGAGCATCAGTGTGCAAGCCAAATATGCACCACCTTTCACCCTTTGCTTCCCGCCACAGCCTTGTGCTCTTACCTTACCAAAGGGAAGCAAAGAGAAACTGATCAGCACACAAACCCATGGCTTTCCCTCCCAAGTCACAGATCGAGATGCAGGGCAGAGGAGATCAGGATGGAGAGGAGGGGGCGTGCACATTTAGGGTCAGTAGCACTGTGTCTGGTTGCGTGTTAGACTCACTGTCCAGAGGACAACTGTAATCTGTGCTTGTCTTTCCTTGAAACGTGTCCTAGGCTTCCGGCTAGTTCTGATCTCAGCCAGTGTTTGGACAGGCCCTGATCACTCTCCTTCCTTCCCGATAATTCTTTTGAACTCGAGGCGTTGTTGTCAGATTGCCTGGTTCTGCTCGAACCTTTTCACACATACCTTTCTAAGAGAATCTAATAAAGTTTCTGACTTCATGAAGATCTGAAATCTTTATTTTGTGAAGGGAAATTGGCTGGGTATTGGATTCTGGGCTAGCCTCTTTCTGCAACTGACTGTGCAGAAGTTGGTCGGCTGTCTTCTGCCAGCCAGTGTTGCTGATGAACAGCCTGAAGTGTGATTTCATTCATATTTTTTTGAAGTGACCTATTTTTTCCTTTCTCTGTTCTTTAAATGCTTTTACCCTTCCCTGTGGGCATTCTACAATGTCCAAAGGATCCTTGTAGTTTTTTTTTTTTAAAAGAAATTATTGTGTAAGGCACTTTCTAGTTGCAACCATCAGGTAGGAAAATTCCATGAGTTTTAGAATATTTCCTTTGTTCCGAAGAACTCAGGATGGGGGTGGCCAGAAGGAGAAGCATGGGTTTGCTGTTGGAAGGGTGAACCACTTCCTTCCAGTTATCCTGTCTTTATTAGTGTACTTAGGGATTCTGGAATGTTCTGCTTGGATGAATTTTCTAGTCCTACTCTACAGATTGTCATTAACTGGTGGGTTTTTATGCCCTTTGGCTTTCTTTTATGTATTCTGAGAAATATAGTTTGCTCTAGAGAATCAGAAAGCCTTGTAATAGCTTGCTTATATGTACATAATGAAAATGTTTCCATTTATCATATTTCTCTCTCTCTCTCTCTCCCTCCCTCTCTCTCTCTGTCTCTCTGTCTCTGTCTCTGTCTCTGTCTCTCTCTCTCTCTCTCTCTCTCTATTTCTCTCTCTCTCTCTCTCTCTCTCTCTGTGTGTGTGTGTGTGTGTGTATGACTTAGTAGATTTATCTTTGACTCTCCTGTGTATCAATGGAGCTGTTCACTACAATAAGACCTACAGACTCTAAAACGACCTTGATGTGCTAAAAAATGCACACACCTGCCTTGGGGAAGAAATAACAGGAATGCTGTGTACATTCTGGTAGTATGTTTTCACTTACATACATTGCTGCATGCATTAAGAGTAACTGGAAGTACCTCATATGCCTGATTACTCCAGTGTTCAACTAAATATTTAAAAACTGAGTTTTTGAAGTGCTTTTTAAATATATATATAGTAATGTAAACTCTCAGCTAATGAAAACATGGTCAAATCGAAAATCTAATGTTGATTAATGCTACATTCCAGAGGTTTCTGAAATGCGTGCTAAGGTTGTGAGACCTAAATTCCATGAGAAATTTGAGCAGAAGTTATCCAATTTTTTTATGTGCCTGGCCCTCAGGCCCTGCTCCCTGACCATATCAATATGTAATAGCTTCCGGATGTAACACCATCTGTGTACTTTTCCCCAAAGAGCCAAATACGTGACAATGTGACAATGAGAACATTTTCACTGTTTAGAAACAAGCTTCTTTTATTCTCATTAAAGATAGCACTCTTTGGCTTATTTGCTAATGTAATACACTTTTTACTTTTTTCCCCTAAGCTGAGAACTCATCAAACTGTCAGTATTTTCATTCCTTTCAAACTTATATATTACTGTCCAGAGTCCTCATAATAGGACAGTATCAGTATTGCTAGGAAAATATATAGCCTTTAAATGCCAGCTATATATAATGCGCCTGAAATATTAATGCTTATTAGCTTCTATGATGTTATTCTTCAGAGAATGAAAGTTAAAAAGCAAGTGATAAAGCATGCATGGCTTCTAAAAGAAATGAATAGGATTAAGTAGCACTTTCAAGTCTTAGAAGTTTGAGGTCATCTTATTTCTGGTTTTGCATTTGCTCAGAGAACATAAAGAGTCCAAGGTCACCCAGTTTGTTAATGACAGTGTTGGATTTGAATGTATATTTCAGTGTCTCTAAATTCTTGGCTCTTTTCCTAAGGTTTCCCAAAGTATCTTTCTTTTCCCTTAAAAGCTAAGAACTGCTTTGTTTCTTGTATAAAATGTGTTTATTTAAAACTGATTTCTTAAATTACAATGAATTTAAAAACATTTTCTCTTGCCCCTAAAGCATTGCTCTCTGTAGATAGAGACTGATGCATAGCCACCATCTTCAACACTAACTTTATAAAGGGACTTATGTAGTGTTTTTTTGCAAAACTGTTTAAATAGGAAATCTTAGATATGAGTCAGGAACTCATAATTGGAATTGTATATTTGCATAAATTGTAAGAAAGTCTGTCCAAATACTTAGTAAATTGTTGGTCTTGGTTGTAAGTGCTGACCCAGGGCCTCTTGAGTGTTCCCACTCCCTTCCTGTGGAGTTAAGGAACAGAAAAGTACAAGGAAGATCACTGATATCCTGACCAGCAGTCACAGTGAGTCCTGGGTTCACCTTTATCACTCTGTTTCCCTGTTTCCATCACTGACCATGCTGTAAGCACAATTTTGTACTAGCATCCTACACCAAATACTCTCCTACTGGCAGAACTCTGCCTAGTACTTCTCAATGACATCATCCTTTTCCTTTGTGTGCATATACCATAGCATTTAAGTTGTGATGACTGTCTGCTACAAGCCTTATGGGAGAGGAAGAGTCAGTGTTTCTAGACAGGAAATAACAACTCAGAACACATACTGAATCATCCGTAGGATGGGATACTGATACAGCTAAGTCTGTGACGAGTCTGTGGTAGAGCTCATTTCATTTTGGCTCTTTTATTTATTCTTGGGTATGTTCTTAAGTTAGGATTTTTTTTCTTAAGTACTTAATTAGTGATTACTATGTTCTGTAAAACTCCTCCTTCTCTCATTCCTCCCCAACTCCCTCCCCCTCCCTTCCTCCCTTTCTTGTGTGAGCTAGATCTAATTATGTACTTAACTTAGGCCATCCTTGAATTTGCAACCTTCCTGTCTCCTCCTCTAAGTACTTGGGTTGCAGGCATATGGCACTGTACCTAGCTCTCACTTTCTGTTTACTTATTCCGGGTTACACTTCAGGCTAAATGTCCAGTGTTTTAGCCATTGATGGGCCCCATTACTCTAGAGGGTTCTGCAAAGTCAGCTGGGACCTTAGTCCTTAGTATGTGAGAAGCCTGCAAACAGAGGCTTATAGATTCAGGCAGATTCATTATCAGTGTGAGGAAGAGGAGCTTCCAGTAGTTTGGTAGAGTAGGGAATGGGGTGTGAATGTTGGAGCAGAGAAGAAAAAAAAGCAGTGAGATGACTGAGGAGCAGAATGAAGAGCAAGCAGGGGCTGAAGGAGCTGGATTTATAGATTGTGTTCAGGACTTTTTTGGAGCTATTGTAGGATGGAGTTATTGTCAAGAAGTGACATAGAGAAGAGAAGAACTGGAGGATAATCCAGTAAGTGTTATATTGACACTGAACAACAACAAAATGTGCCTAAGAGTAGCTTAAACATCTGGCCTTTCTTTGTAAGGCACAGGGATGGGGACCATGGCTCAGTACCATTGGCTGGGCTTGATAGTGGTTTATGTCAATACACACACACATACACACACACACACACACACACACACACACACACATGCACACACACACACGCACGCCAATACCTGTTTAGAGGTAAAGAGAGAAGGAATTTAGAATGGAAAATAAGCAGCCAATCTTCAGGAATAAGGGTAAACTTTGGCTGTGCTTTTACAGGATATTTTTGCAATGAAAAATACTACCAAGCCCTGGGCCTAGAGAAGTAGAATGATCATAAGTTCAAGATCATCCTCTGCTCTGTAGGAGTTTGAGTCCAGACTGACATATACAGTACCCTGTCTCAAAAAATGTCTTGAGAGATAGCTGAGTGGGTAAAGCGTTTGTTGGGTATGTGTTCCATAAGCTAGGTAAAATCCGCTTGTGTCCATGTGTCCATGACCCCAGTGCTCTTACTGTATGATGGGAAGCAGGGATGAGGAAAAGACCCAGAATCCCTCTGGCAAGATAGCCTAGTGTGGGCAACAGTGAGCACCATAAGAGATCTCAAATAACATGACATTGAACATTGACATTTGAGTTTATATTATTCTTGCCAGGTATGGTATGACATGTATGTGCCTGTAATCATACATATGAATATATATCACGCATATACACACATATAACTCAGAGAAAGAGAGAGAGAGAGAGATAAACAGAGACAGAAATAGAGAAATTTAGAAAGAGATGAAGAAGTTGGTAAGAATCCAGAAGGTATGGTATAGGTTTGCTGCTAAAGAATTTTTAAATTATGACATATATGGTTACTTCTTGTGTTAATGACTTTTTTCCCCTTAAATTGTGCTTAACCATGTAGGGCTTATGTTAGTCTTTTGCATCAGGACCATGCCCTCCCAAGGTCAAACTCACCATGGTAGCCTTTCATTCTGGTCTAAGTCTTCACTGTCTTTTTAAATGAGTTGCTTTTGGGGATTCTCTTGGCTATTCTTGTGCAATAAATGGGTCCCTTTTCCATGTTTCAAACTGAGTTCTGACTTAGAGTGTCAGCAGCATGGTAGTAGCCAAATTCTTTAATCCCTTTCTCTTTCCATCTTTCCATCCTAGAGGGATGGAGTAAATTCATGTCTGAGGAGTTGCTGTCACTGTAAGTGGCTGTTTCCTTTGTTTTCTTGCTCCACAATAATGGGAAGTGCTGGCTTCCAGGTAGACCATTGCTGTATAGGATTGCTACTAACACCACGGAAAAAATCACTCTCAGAAATTAGCAACCTCTTTCTCTGGTGGGTCTTCCTTTCTCTCCCATCAATGCTCCCCTCTGCCCTGCCTACAGCAGATGGGATCAAAGTTATACCTAAAAGGCTTTTAGGCTGCACTATACACTACTCCCTACCTGGGCAGAAAGGCTTTTAAGTAATTTGAAGCCTTTTACAGGTTATATTTGTATGGGTTGTATTTTCATATATAATAACTCAGTAAACATTATCAAATTTTTTGGTTGTGCACAAATATAATGATGTCCCTTTATAGTATGAGTTTCAAGGACATGGGCTTCTTTTTGAATTAAACTAAGTGGTGTCTAACGGCTTAGTTGTGCTAAAGCAGTGTTTTTCATGTCAGTCAGAGTACCTGTTCCCGAGGTCATGTCAGCTTTTCCTGGGACCACATGCTTAGACGACACAATATCACCGTTAAGTGTTTTTCCTATAGAACCTTTTGCTCTCTGCACACACTTGACATTAAACTGTTCATTGCCATTTATTTATCTGCAATGGTAATGAGCAGTAGCTTCAGGGATGCTCATGGAAGTCTCTTTTGTCCTTGCGTGCGTGTGGCACACTTTGTTCTAGCACAGCTAAGCAGCACGATGCCTGCTATGCCACTTGCTGAACCATTAGAGCAAACATGGATGATGTTTCCATCCAGATGCCACGGGAGCTTGCTTCTCTCCACTGCATATTTTTGTGATTCCTTTTTTTTCTTGTGACTTGATTTTTTTTATGGGACTAACAAAACAATAATGCCTTATTAAATTTCTGATGACTTCCTTTCAGCATATAAGCCTTCCCTCAGGATGATCACAGCAATTGGTTGTTCAATACCAAACTTTCAGCTCTGAAAACATAGGCATAGAAATAACAATGTGGGGACTGGCAGGTTGAATGTATGTACTTCGGACTTCATTTTTTGTATGTTGTGAGCCAGAAGGTTGATGAAAGTAACCTTCTTTCATCAACCAGCTCTCTCCTTAGGTAAGCTTCAGAGTATTGGTCTCCTAGTGCAAGCCACATCCCATACATGCTGCACCATTTCCACTTCAGAGTCACCATCATGAGCTCACTGGATGGGAGCTCACATTCAACTCATAATGCAAGACTCTACAGAGATTTGCCATTGCCACTGGGGGCTGGTTAGTAGTTTCAGCGAACTCTCTACTGTTCTCTTCCCATGATTCCAGGTAGCATAAGGAACATCAGGCTTTGGCTTTCAGAAGGGGGAATGTTTTTGCAGAACATGGAAACCATATCATACCTTACTCTACATGCCTTTCACCACTTCCTCTACATCTCCATTTTCTTCTTGCCTTCCCTTCTTTTATTGTTCTCTCTCTGCTCCTTGGACTAATTGCCCTAGGAGGAATTTACAGCGAATACTACAGATCATATAGGCTTATATATGCATACCTTTAAAACTTAACATAATTTTGATATAGAGTTAGGTAGTATGTTAATTAGAATAGAATAGTTGGGAACATAATAGATGCCAGATTGTTTTATAGAAGTGATTGAATATTAAAAGATAATGATAAATATATCAAAAATATAAAGAAAAAATAGGAATCTGTTTGCAATATAGAGCTTATGGATGACAGGAAGACTTACACATCTTATGAGCAAGTGAGACAAGGTGGAGGTTGGTATCCGACCCAAGGAGCGAGTTTCCTTTGGGAGACAGAGAACCACCCATTGGAAACAGAACCTAGGATCCAGCTCCTCACTCCCAGTGGAAACTGATACCATGGAAGAGACACACAGAGAATAATAATAATGAAATCCGAAGATATGGCTGCTTTAGTAAATGTCACATAAAGCAGAGGAGGGAGGGACACAAGTGCCCTGGTCTTTCCTCTGGAACCACTGTTGGTTGCATCCTGTTGGTTTCCCATCAGCTTACTGAAATTAAAACACAGTCATAAAGGAAGTGTGGGACCTGCCATTTGCAGAGTTTTCTTTTATATAGGAGAAGGCTGAGACACCCAGGAAAAGGTCTGGACCCCAAAAGATCCAGATTTTTCCTTAGGTAAGCTTCAGAGTATTGTTCTCCTAGTGTAAGCCACATCCCAAATGCATGCCGCTCCATTTCCACTTCAGAGTCATCATCGTGAGATCGTTAGAGAGGAGCTCACATTCAGCTACATAACACATGACTCTTCAGTTGCTCCTCAATTTCCTTTCTTTCTCACCCCCCTCCTTTACTTAGTTTCTGCAGGAGTTGGAGTAATTTCTTTGTATCAGAAGTTCAATTGCTTTCCTGGTTTAGCTTCTTCAGGAAATTGTGTTGCCCCCCGCCCCATGAAAATGAAAGTCTAGAGAGACCTATCACTCCCCCCAGGAGTGGCCTCCTTTGTCTCTACAACACCCCCTTCCCCGCTTTGCTCTCTTCTTACTCTGTGCTCCAACTTAACTCCCCTCTGTGACTTTTATGGCATTCCCTCTTTGCTGCTGCTCTTATGTCCCTTGAGTGTGCTTTCCTCAGGTACTCTTATCTTAAATTCTTCACCTCTGAGCATCACTTATTTCAGCAAGACTTGCTCCTCTGTTTAAAAGCTCCTTCAATCCCACCATGAGCTTCCTTTTAACTATTTTATAGTGATTATCCTATCTTATAATGATTACCTCTATTATTTAAAAGAGACCCATGTGGGCACAACATTGACAAGAGGTAGACTTATGATGCCCAGTCTTTATTGATTAGATTTGGAATCACATGGGAGATGCATCTCTGGGTATGTGATTGAATGCCTTTCTATGGAGATTTAACTGAGTCCTTGCTTTCTTGCAGGAAATTTATGTTTGGTTCCTAGCACCCATTTGGTGGTTCACAACTATCTGCAATTCGTGCTCCAGGGTATCCAATGTCCTCATCTGGACTCTGAAGGCGTGAAGCACACACATAGTACACATACACATGCATATCTGCAGGTTAACCCTCATACAATAAAAATAAATATTTAAAGAGTTTGTCAAAATGCAAGTTAGTCAAAGGTCATGATTTCCGCATGATATTTTGATGCATGTTCCAACATTATTTTTAAAGGAAGGTTTAAATCTATATATATACATATAATAAACATGAATAAATTAGATCTGTTCTGTGAACATGCTTATTAAGTCAGTCATTGTTTTGTCTGAGCTATCTTTAGATACATATGTAAGGAGACTGAGGGCTTGACTTTCTCTGTTATCCTTCAAATGAAGACCGGAGTTCTAAAGTGTTGAAAGGTTTAGTAATTATTTGTAAACCTGCCTGGGACTTTGGAAAACAGGTTTCATGTTCATGTATCAGAACTTTTAGGAGAACATGAAAAGCCACTGAAAGATGTTTCAGAAGCATTTTTTTTTTTTACCTTTGTGAAGTCTTGTAAAAAGATGACTTTGGCATCAAAATCTCCAGGTTTTATTTCCCGACTATCCTTATCTCCTGAGAGTTATTTTTTTTTTTTTAAAGCTTCTCTTTGCTTTGGTGTCTGAAAACTCTTCGGGGAAAAGCTCAGCTAGACCTCTGCATTTTGCATGCAGATGCAGAATGTTCATCCAGTCTGTTACTTGGAAGCATGTATTTTAGCTTGCAATGCTTCCGAAGGAGAGGATAACACAGAGCACAGTGTGGAGACAAACATGGGTGTCTGAGGCTGTGTGTGCTGGCGGTAACCTGTGGGTACTGAGTGTCGGAGGAATAGCTTGTCTTCCAGGAGCACTGCCTCAGTGACTACATCTGTTTTGCCCACACCATGGTCATTTGAGGGGGCCATTGCTTCTATGGGGGAATATCAATAAAAGCTATGAGACCTCAACTATAAGCAAAGTCCTGAAGGTTGTAATGGGATCAGCAAAGAAGGATCTGTCCTGGAAAACTGCCCTACAGTGCTACATAGCACTACTGTCCTTTCACAGCTTTTGACTTGGGGATCCCTTTTCTTTCATAGAGTTTGCTAGATTTGTTTGGGTCATGTGTTGGTGGGTGCTGTGGTACCTGATCTACTCTGCCCATGGCTACTTCTGGTCTGTGCCACTACACTTTTTCCTCTGGCTTCCATTTATTCTTGTAGAACAAAATCTGATGAAAGGAGATTACAATCCATATAAATAATTGTTTAGAGTGGTAACAGATGAGGTGGTCCATGAGGACTTGATTCTTTTGGAGCAGAGTGAACAAAGGCCAACTTTTAGAAGCTATCTTTTCCTATGCGTTAAACAAATGCCCAGTTCCTGTCTTTTCTGTAAGGCTGTTGTTGATGATTAGGTTAAAATTAAGAATGAAGTAGATATACCAAAAAAGGCTTTGCAAGTTTTGTTCATTTTTATTCAACAAACAAGCAGAGCAATGGAAGAACAATAACTATAAGTGGGAAAAGTTCCAGGACTGCACAGATAATTAATTATGAAAAATCCTGCAGGGCTAAAATTTATCCTGGAAAGTTTCTGCTGGGAGGTGAACATTAAGCTAGATTGGATGTGTTGAAGAGGAGGAGTAATGAAGTGACTTAGTTCCTATGCTTGGAGCAATTGTTCTTGAGCTCTGGTATACATTGAAGTCACCTGAGCAACTGTTCATAGTTTGTATTCAGGGTCTGCTTCAAGACCTATTGGGTGAGCAGATTTGATAAGAGACTCAGGTAGACTCCTCATAGGCATTGCACTTTTGGCTAGTGGCCACACTAGATTGTCAGGAGCTTGCTGTGAGGTCTTACAGAGCCTGTTGTACTACTCCTGTGACAACATTTTGGAGTTGAAATTGCCTTCACATCTTGTATCTGTTTCTTGGAAGCTTGTTTTTGACCACATTTTGGTCTGTTCTTTGCAGTTTGTTCTAATCAAGATAGAAATAACCAGTCTGTCCTGTTCTTAAAATTATTGACTTCTGTGTTTGGAGAGATACCAACATATTTGTCAGTCTCATAGGGTATGTATTTCTTCACATGTTCTTATTCTAAATATGAATCTATATAGTTTATGTATTCTGAGATGGTATTGAAGATCTTTGTTCTTGGTCTTATGCTTCAATCAGTCACGTTTGCATACAATTAAATCCAACCCAAGTTTACTTTGGAGATTTACAAAGCATGCCCATCAAGAGTTTCAGTATTTATAAAATATTTACAGTGATTTTTCTTGGTATCCCAGAGATTTACAGCTTTTTCTTTAGGCTGCAATTTCTTATGCAGCACATCTCACATACAAAGCGATTTTTCTTAAGCAGGGTTGTTAAGTCCGTCTTATATCTTTATATTTATTGGAGTAGAGATGAATAAACCTTAGTACTAGATTAGGTAGTACTTTATCACTTAAAATTTGAACATTCTCAGCAGTTTAATTTTAATGTGGCTGGATAGAATATGTAAGATGCAACACTTTACATTTAGTACCTGTATTACAATAAATGTTTCAGAACTGTGAAATCCATGCAGATAAATAGCTAGAATACATCACATGTCTTTTTTTTTAAGGTGTTTATTGTAGAAAAGCATAGAGAGAGAGAAGACTAAAGAAGCAGAGGGAAAAC